>NC_134362.1:38874940-39174940 GCF_048569485.1 Anomaloglossus baeobatrachus
CCCACCATCAACACGGTGCAAAAGTAAAAAACGATTCCTGACCTCCTCCTCCAACCTCTCTTGTTCATTTGCTTTAATGCACATGATTCCCCTTCCCTTGAATTTAGTAAACAGGGATGTGCTTCCCCTCCCCGGGTCCAGCGCTGCTTCTCTTCTGCAGCTCCAGCGTCACGGCCATCTCTCTTTTATGCAGACTAGTGACAGGTTCCGGGCCAGAGTCTCTTTGCTTTGAGACTCTGCAGATAAAATGTATTTTCTTTCCTTTGGGGAGGAGAGGGTTAATGTCACTATTCGTTGCCAGCAAGCATTCTCATCACCTTCCCAGGTGTCTTCGGTTTGGACCACTCCCAGTCCATATATATATATATATATATATATATATATACATATGTACCCTCTTCTACCAGCAGAGGGTGCCAGTTATTCTCTGATCTCATTTGGATGCTTGGCCTGGAGGTGGAAGGAGCTGGTGGAGCCCTCTCTGAAAGTTGCTGTGTGGGCTGCAGTCTTGGTGCTGACTGTAGCAATCTGTCGTTGTGTTTTCCCCATCTGTCTTCCTTCACTGCTGTGTTTTTTCGTGCAGCGGTGGGGCTAGTGATCCTTACGTGCCCACTCACTAGCCAGGAAAATTGTAAGGTCACTCAAGGCTTCAGTTTTCCTGCTCGGCGACAGGTGAGGAACCTGTATAGGGACTGGGTAGGAATGCAGGGTACAGCGGCAGGTAAGGGGAGGAGGTGTCCATCTTCCCTCTCACTAGCGCTAGGGCTTACCATTGTTAAAGTGTCCCCAGTGTACCCCTTTGTGTTATAGTGTGTCATGTTGTGCACCATACTTTCCCTGTCACTACCATGACATCCGGCCTTCGTTGATCGGCTGCAACAGTGACATCACGAGTACAGTGCAAAACAGCGCTGCAGCCAATCTCTGAACTCATGACTCTGCCAATCTACAGGACACATGCTGCTGGGCCAATGGATTAGATGCTGCAGTCACTGTAGACATGATATCACCTGGAGAGCCGACACCGGAGCAAAGAAAGGTGTATAACGCTGGTTTTATTCTTTTTAGCTTGTACAAGAGTATGGGTCTAATTCAGAATTCTGTGGAAAACAAATGATTCCGGGCCGGTGTGTGAAAAAGGAGAGAGCTGTCAATCAAGCAGAGTCAGGCGGGGACAAGTCTGCGGGGCCGGCCTCGGGAACTAGTCGTGTCGGTCTCCTGTTCAAAGTACACATATGTGAGCCTAATGGGTGTCTCCGTTGTCCGGTGCTGGCGCCGCCTCTTTTGAACATCTTTGTTCTCCTTCGTCTCTAACCGCGGTGCCTGACGGGTCCGACGTCATACGCACTCTCTAGCATTCAGCTCCTGAGCAGAGCAGATCAAAGTATTGTAGTGCGCCTGCGCAGGGCCAGTGAGTGTGTATGACATAGGCCTCGTCATGCACACAGGCTTCAGAAAGAGGACGAAGATGACCGAAAGAGGAGGCGCTGGCATCGGACAACGGAGACGCCCATAAGCCCCACATGCGACCGTTAGGTAAGTATTATAAAGTGTTTTTTATGTTCTACCCCCGGCCTGGGCTCTTATATACAGTATGTTAGAATGTTGTATATACTGTAAGAGCCCACTGGTGGTGGCCGCAGCTTATACGCCAAAAAAGTGGTGACAGGTTCCCTTTATAGACTAGAAGAATCCTTTAAAGATAAGTGCTTCCTACCTACAGCAAAACATGGTGGAGGATCCATAATGCTGCCTCTGGGGCTGGAGGTTTTGATTGTGTTACAGGAACAATGAAATCAGACGATATCAGAGCATTTTGGAGGAGAATGTGCTCCCAAGTATTCGAAAACCTGGTTTCAATCACAAAAAGAGTAGAAGGACCCAGAGCCCATATCCAAAAGAGAAGAAGGAAAAGATGGCCAACAAGGAATTCTGATCAAAATTCAAAATATTTAGAGAAAGATTAGCAAAGGTGCCTTTTATCCTGCTCATATCGTACACATATATCCATATTCCTTTTCTGAAATGACTGCATACGTGACGACAGCTCAGCTTCCTTTGTTGATTTACATGGTATTATATATTGTCATGATACAGAGCAAGTAAATAACTCATTATTGCCTCATCATTAAAGTCCAAATTGCACCAAATGATAAAATAATAATTAAGTTGGGGTCTAACACACAGTCAGGAACCAGACACCAAGTTTTGGGGGCACCATAATAATTTTATTAAGTCTTATTTTACACATTGCCAGGACTGAAAAGAATCTGACATGTCCTCAAACCCCACTAACCTGCGAGTAAGGAGAATTACTGAAAGTGCGGCTGCTGGGAGGAAATTAATTTTATTCCTCCTGGGAGCCGCCGGCTTTCAGTCATAGAGGTGTGTATGGAGCGATTACAGTCACCGCTCAGTACACAGGTGTGAGCACGGCCCAGGACGTCGACTGACAACTCGCTCTGCACAGATGCGCCGCACGTCGTGTTGTCAAAGTGCCGCACTGCGCTCACAGCTGTGTACTGAGCGGTGTCTGTAGCTCCGCTGGCTGCACCTTTGTGACTTAAAGCCGGCGGCTCCCGGGAGGAATAAAGTTGATTTTGTCCTGATAGATGCTCTTTCAGTGCAACGGCCAGACAGCATTGTAACAATATTAACCTGTACATTAATCCTATAGCATTTGGGGACCTTTAAAGGGAACATATGTAAGTAGTGGTAAGGCCGTATAGACACTCGCCCCTCAATAAATTGACATCCTTTCTGCAGAGATCCAATGTGCCAAGCATGAGAAATCCAGTGTAAAATCAGAAAGTGCATGGGGGCGTGTCCCTTCTAAGTGCATGGACACGCCCCTAATGCACTGGCGTTCCAGTAAAGTGACATATTCCAGTGCACTAACACGCCCCCACTGCCATAATACCCCCAGTGCACTGACACCCCCCGAGTGCACTAACAACCCCAGTGCACTAACAACCCCCCAGCACAATGACACCCCCGAGTGCCTTGACATCCCCCGAGTGCACTGACACCGAGTGCACTAACATGCCCCAGTGCACTGACACCCCCAGTACACTAACACGCCCCCAGTGCCTTGACACCCCCGAGTGCACTAACACCCCCAGTACACTAACACGCCCCCAGTGCCTTGACACCCCCGAGTGCACTAACATGCCCCCCCTTCATTGACACCCCCACTTGCATTGACACCCCTGAGTGCCTTGTCACCCTCCCAGCACATTGACACCCTCCAGTGCTTTGACATCCCCTCAGTGCACTGACACCCCCCAGTGCATTGACACCCCCCAGTGCACTAACATGCCCTCAATGCACTAAAACGCCCCCCAGTGCAGACACCCCCAGTGCACTAACACCCCCCCAGTTCACTAATACGCCCCCAAGGGCACTAACACCCCCAGAGACCTAACACCCCCCCCCCCCCCCCCCGTGTACTAACATACCCCTAGTGCACTAAAATGCCCCCAAGGGCACTGACACCCCCAGTGAACTAACACACCTCCAGTGCACTGACACCCAAAGTGCACTAACATGCCAACACTGCATTGACACCCCCCAGCACACTGACACCCCTGAGTGTCCTGACATGCCCCCAGTGCACTAAAGCGCCCCCAAGGGTACTGACACCCTTGGTGCACTGTCACCTCCCCAGTGCATTGACACTTCCAGTGCACTGTCACCTCCCCAGTGCCCTGACATCCCCCAGTACATCCCCTAGTGCACTAACCTGCCCCGTAGTGCGCTGACACCCCCCCGAATGCACAGACACCCCCCCAGTGCACTAATACGCCCCCAAGAGACCTGACACCCCTGATGCACTAACACCCCCAGTGCACTTCCAGCCTGATTCTACACAGGAGTTCTCTACAGAAAGGTGTCATTATTTTTAAGCGGAGGGTGAGGGGGGAGGGGAGCTGTGGATCTCATTGGTGCCATTTTGTGGGATAAACTATTTGAAAAGTAACAAAAACTAGTAAAAAAGAATCCAATTCTGTTCCTCTGCTCTCCTTCCTGCGTTCTCCGGGCACATGATGCGCTGATACCAGAGACTTGCCCTCAACAAACATGGCGGCTAAAACATCCTTCCCTTCCGCTAGGTCCCGCCTTTTCCGGCGCTTAGGATGACGTATCATTGCGCGACACTGAATCCACAGAGGCGACACACGTAAAGCAGAAACATGGCGGAAATGATAGACGGTAAGTAAAACGCACCGTATGACCGCGGGGTGATAGCAGCGCTACACAGAGGGAGCGCGGTCCTGGATACACCGCTGTCACATAGTGTCTGGGCTGGAGGCCGCAGCACCGGAGGGAGGGTCAGCGGTGTGACCGGGTGTTCTGTATGGACTGTACCATTCCGCATCCTCATGGGGGGAGGGGGCTGTTTATTTTTCCATCCTCTGATAAGAAGTAGAATGTGATTGTTGCTATGGAGATTGCCTCACTTTCCCTTGTGCTGCACCACATGGTCCAGCAGTGATGGCGGATCGTCTGTCACCCGCAGGTTTGGTGACTAAAGTGTATTCATTGTCCAGTATATGGATTTTTGTTCTGGACTTGCTTGTTTTTTTTTGTTTTGGGGGGGTGGTGATTTTCTGTACAGACAGTATCGTTGGTGGATGTGGCCCCCCCATGCGATATAGGCTGGATGTCACCTCCGTGCGTCCCCCCATGATATAGGCTGGATGTCACGTCTGTGCGCCCCCCCTGAGATATAGGCTGGATGTCGGCTCCGTGCGTCCCCCCTGTGATATAGGCTGGATGTCGGCTCCGTGCGTCCCCCCCCCCCTGTGATATAGGCTGGATGTCGGCTCCGTGCGTCCCCCCTGTGATATAGGCTGGATGTCGCCTCCGTCCGCCCCCCCCCTGCGATATAGGCTGGATGCCGGCTCCATGTGCCCCCCCCTGTGATATAGGCTGGATGTCGGCTCCGTGTGTCTCCCCCCCCCCCCCTGTGATATAGGCTGGACGTTGGCTCCGTGTGTCCCCCCCCCCCCCCGTGATATAGGCTGGATGTCACCTCCGTGCGTCTCCCCCCCCCCCCCCCTGTGATATAGGCTGGACGTTGGCTCCGTGCGTCCCCCCCCCTGTGATATAGGCTGGACGTTGGCTCCGTGTGTCCCCCCCCCCTGTGATATAGGCTGGATGTCGCCTCCATGCGTCCCCCCCCCTGTGATATAGGCTGGATGTCACCTCCATGCGTCCCCCCCCCCTGTGATATAGGCTGGATGTCGGCTCCGTGCGTGTCCCCCCCCCTGTGATATAGGCTGGATGCCGGCTCCATGTGCCCCCCCCCTGTGATATAGGCTGGATGTCGGCTCCGTGTGTTCCCCCCCCCCCCCCTGTGATATAGGCTGGATGTCTCCTCCGTGCGTCCCCCCCCCTGTGATATAGGCTGGATGTCGCCTCCATGCGTCCCCCCCCCTGTGATATAGGCTGGATGTCGCCTCCATGCGTCCCCCCCCCTGTGATATAGGCTGGATGTCGGCTCCGTGCGTGTCCCCCCCCCCTGTGATATAGGCTGGATGCCGGCTCCATGTGCCCCCCCCCTGTGATATAGGCTGGATGTCGGCTCCGTGTGTCGCCCCCTGTGATATAGGCTGGATGTCGGCTCCGTGTGTTCCCCCCCCCCCCCTGTGATATAGGCTGGATGTCTCCTCCGTGCGTCCCCCCCCTGTGATATAGGCTGGATGTCTCCTCCGTGCGTCCCCCCCCTGTGATATAGGCTGGATGTCTCCTCCGTGCGTCCCCCCCCCCTGTGATATAGGCTGGATGTCTCCTCCGTGCGTCCCCCCCCCCTGTGATATAGGCTGGATGTCTCCTCCGTGCGTCCCCCCCCCCTGTGATATAGGCTGGATGTCTCCTTCGTGCGTCCCCCCTGTGATATAGGCTGGATGTCTCCTCCGTGCGTCCCCCCCCCTTGTGATATAGGCTGGACGTTTCCTCCGTGCATCCCCCCCCCTGTGATATAGGCTGGATGTCTCCTCCGTGCGTCCCCCCCCCTGTGATATAGGCTGGATGTCTCCTCCGTGCGTCCCCCACCTTGTGATATAGGCTGGATGTCTCCTCCGTGCGTCCCCCCCCCTGTGATATAGGCTGGATGTCTCCTCCGTGCGCCCCCCCCCCTGTGATATAGGCTGGATGTCTCCTCCGTGCGTCCCCCCCCTGTGATATAGGCTGGATGTCTCCTCCGTGCGTCCCCCCCCTGTGATATAGGCTGGATGTCTCCTCCGTGCGCCCCCCCCCCCTGTGATATAGGCTGGATGTCTCCTCCGTGCGTCCCCCCCCTGTGATATAGGCTGGATGTCTCCTCCGTGCGTCCCCCCCCCTGTGATATAGGCTGGATGTCTCCTCCGTGCGTCCCCCCCCTGTGATATAGGCTGGATGTCGGCTCTGTGCGTTCCCTCCCAATGATATAGGCTGGACGTTTCCTCCGTGCATCCCCCCCCCCCTGTGATATAGGCTGGATGTCTCCTCCGTGCGTCCCCCCTGTGATATAGGTTGGATGTGAGCTCTGTGCGCCCCCCTCACCTGTGATATAGGCTGAGTGTCACTGAGCTCACTGTTTGTCTTTACAACCAATAGCAGCATTGGGAGCACCATTATACACTTGGCCCTGGACCTGGGGAAGGTGAATAAAGCAATGTTTTGTTTTTTTAAATAAACCTGCTGTGGGCCGGGTTTTTTTTTTTTACACTTTTAAACTTTGTTACTATTAGACAAGTAACATTTCACAAAAGACTATAGCCATTCATTTATTTAGTTTTATCGTGAGTACACCAGTGTATCCAGGTCTATAAGATCAATATATCAGCAGTTTGTATTGGCTGCCTCCATAGAGAAGTGGATCCTCCGGTGCCTCCTGTAGTTTTGCTCATGATCTCCTTTCTATATGTCGGATTCCATGATGATGTGTAATGTGTGTCGTGTTTTCTCACCCCAATGTCTGTGATTTCAGGCGGCAGAGATGATGGCAATGAACATTCTGCAGGCCAGGTAATAATCTCACTTACTCTATATACATTATTAGTGTCTCTGCTATTCGGGGGACGTATACACTGAGGGGTAAAGCAGGAGGTGAGTAACATGGCGTCTGCATGGCTCTAAAACTCTGCGGGGCGTACTGCGAAAACAAGTCCGATACATGGAAATCACAGCTGCCGCTTACCAAGCCCAGGCCTCGATGGGTCACTGCTCCATTAATTGGCCCTGCCCAATATTTGGTGGTTGTAATATCATGGCCGATTGGTGCCAGAGCTCCCCTCGGTTATAAAGCGTCCCCATCCGGCGGAGACAGTTCACATTAATCCTAGAGCCGGGATAACAAAGATGGTGAAATATTTCCTTATTGTCCCAAATATTATATATATATATTTGTCCTTCGTATTTGATGTTTCCTTTATATCATTTTAGGGTCACGATGATGATGAAATGTCAGCAACGAACTCCAGACTGGCCCAGGTGAGGGTTATAGCACCACGTGTCGTGTTCTCATATATTTCTTACAGGCTACATAAACCTGACATATGGAGAGCTGATCCATATGTTACTAGTCTCCTGCGTTCTGCCTCTATTTTTGTGTATTTTGTAAACCGTATATGATCCCGGCTGCTCGAGAGATCCTGAGAATGGGGATCTGGTTACCCACGGACCCTGCCCTCCAAAGGTGCACACGCTCGGACTCTGCACTATTCATTCTCTATGGGTTTGCTAGAAATAGTGGAGCGCTGCACTCTGCTTTCTCCAGCAGTCCCGTAGACAATGAATGGAGCAGAGGTCGAGTATGCACATATCCATTGCAGTGCCACATTTACTAAACCATATATGATCCCGGCTGCTCAAGAGATCCTGAGAACGGGGGTCTGGTTACCCACGAACCTTGCTCTCCAAAGGTGCACACGCTTGAACTCCGCTCTATTGATTCTCTATGTGTCTGCCAGACAAAGTGGAGTGCTACACTCTTTCTCCGGCAGTCCCATAGACAATGAATGGAGTGGAGGTTGAGTATGCACACGTCCATTGCAGTGCTCCATTTCCTAAACCATATATGATCCCAGCTGCTCAAGAGATCCTGAGAACGGGGATCTGGTTACCCACGAACCTTGCTCTCCAAAGGTGCGCACGCTTGGACTCTGCACTATTCATTTTCTTTGGGTTTGCTGGAAATAGTGGAGCGCTGCACTCTGCTTTCTCCGTCCCATAGACCATGAATGGAGCGGAGGTTGAGTATGCACACGTCCATTCCAGTGCTCCATTTCCTAAACTGTATATCAGGTTTTCCCAAACTCCAGTCCTCACGACCCCCAACAGGTCATGTTTTCAGGATTTCCTCACTATTGAACAGGTGATGGAATCATTATCAAGGCATCACCTGTGCTATATTAAGGAAATCCTGAAAACATGACCTGTTGGGGGTCGTGAGGACTGGAGTTTGGGAAACCCTGATCTGGTTACCCGCGGACCCTGCTCTCCAGAGGTGCACACGCTTGAACTCCGCACTGCTCATTCTCTATGGTTTTCTGGAAATAGGGGAGCGCTGCACTCTGCTTTCTCCTTCCCATAGACCATGAATGGAGCGGAGGTCAAGTATGCACACGTCCATTCCAGTGCACCATTTCCTAAACCATATATGATCCCAGCTGCTCAAGAGATCCTGAGGACGGGGATCTGGTTACATACCAACAAAGCTCTCCAAAGGTGCGCATGCTCGGACTCTGCACTATTGATTCTCTATGCGTCTGCCAGAATTTGTGTAGCGCTGCACTCTTTCTCCGGCAGTCCCATAGACCATGAATGGAGCAGAGGTCGAGTATGCACACGTCCATTGCAGTGCCCCATTTCCTAAAATGTATATGATCCCGGCTTCTCAAGAGATTCTGAGAACGGGGCTCTGGTTACCCACAGACCTTGCTCTCCAAAGGTGCGCACGCTTGAACTCCGCACTATTCATTCTCTATGGGTTTGCTGGAAATAGTGGAGCGCTGCACTGTTTCTTCGGCAGTCCTGTAGATAATGAATGGAGTAGAGGTCGAGTATGCACACGTCCATTCCAGTGCTCCATTTCCTAAATCATATATGATCCCATGATCCCGGCTGCTCAGGAGATCCTGAGAACGGGGCTCTGGTTACCCACGAACCTTGCTCTCCAGAGGTGCGCACGCTCAGACTCTGCACTCTTCATTCTCTATGGGTCTGCCGGAAATAGTGGAGCGCTGCACTCTTTCTTCGTCAGTCCCGTAGTCTATGAATGTAGTGGAGGTCGAGTATGCACACGTCCATTTCAGTGCCCCATTTCCGGTATCAATGAAGACCTACCAGTCCTTCCTCCAGAAATCATGAAGTTCTCCCCTATCACATGGATAGGGGGACACCTTATTGTAGTAATGAGGATGTAGACCCAGTGATGCATGAGCACTTGAAGTAATAGTCACCTGAATAGGGTCCGGGCTCTTGTCCCAATTGTTGGGGGTCCCACTGTCGGAGAGTAAAATGACTTGCACGAGCAATACCCATTGATCATGTGCCTTTACTTAAGCACCTAATCCATAGTGTACACCACACTGCTTATTGCCACTAATTTCTGTCCTTTGTGCCTTTTGTTCTGTTTCTTAGATGGCGGGAATGCCGATGCCAACTGCCATGCCACCTCCTCCACCCATGGGCATGGGATTTCCACTCGGCCTAAATCCTCGCCTGACACCTGACCAGGAAAATGGCAAGCTGCCGCCACCCGGAGCAATGCCTCCGCCAAACGATGGACTTCCTAAGGTTAAAAACAATTTATTTTTCTACTCCTATTGTTACACACAGTGACCCTCGATTCGCCAAGCTTGGCGTTCCTTACTCCAGTCTTGATGAGGGGCCGTGCTGGAGTCAGTCGTTCCTGACTCATAAAGATGTGCACGCCTCATCATGAATCGGGGCTGTCGGAGACGTGGTGCTCCCCTCACCACTAATCTTACTCCAGTCAGGAACTGGAATAACATTTGTGACCTAGAGAACGACACCGCTTGTCATATCCACATTGTCAGAGATGGGAATAAATACCAAAAGTTGCAAAAGCTTTGAGCTGCGCCAAAACTTTGTGACTTTTCAAACTATTTACACCAAAATCTTACCACAAGAGCTTTGATGTATCGGATCCAAAGAGGTTTTTTCCCATTTTCCTAAATTAAAACCTCATTTATTTATTCTCCTATTTCATATTTTAGGCAACGCTTCTTGAACCGGAAGCCACTCGTTCCCTCCTCCTCAGAGGTAATGTCTGATACACACGTGCCGGGGGTTGTAACAGATGCGTCGTATGTACAACGTATAACTATTTATCCATTCTCTGCAGGAAATCTTCCCATTGCTACGAATATCCCACCGCTCCTGCCCTCCTTGAATCGGGGACGTATTCTCAATCAGTCTGGAGACGACTCTAAAGATGTAAGTCCTCCATCCTCACGATTATACGGTGCATTAAGGCTCAGTTGCCTAAGTTATATGGAAGGAGAGGCTTGTTAGGCCTCCTTCACACGTCCGTGTGTCCGGTACGTGTTTGGTCCGTTTCCTCACATGCTGGAGGCACACGTAGACCCATTAAAATCAACGGGTCTGCGCACACGTGCGTGTTTTGCTCCACACGTACAACATGTCCGTTTTTTTCCGGCATCACAGGTGTCACACGGACCGCGCACGGATGTGATCCTTGTGACACGCACCGGTGAAAAAAAAAATTCTATACTCTCCTTCTCCAGCCCTGCTGTCTCTGCCGCTGCTGTCACTTGCTTCCGACCCCCGCTCATTATGCTCATTGCATATTCACTCCACTGCATGCCGGAAGCAGCAGCAGCGGGGAGTCGGCAGGACCAGAGACCGTAGATCAGCACCACGGACAGCGACGCCAGGGACAGGTGAGTAGAAAGTTCCCGTTCTCCGTGTGTTATCACGGATAACACACGTGTGCCATAAACACAGCACACGGAGGACAATACGCACCTTTGACACGTGTGTGAATTTCGCGGACATGTGAGAGAGGCCTTAAAGGGAACCAGTCACCAGATTTTGGCCTTCTCAACTAAAACTAGCACCTTAAGCAGCGCCTGTGCTGCATTCTATAAAGGTACATGTTACCCCCTGACCCCCCCCCCCTCCTTTAACCCTCAAAAATACCTTTATAAAATCCCCCACCCATGTATGTAAATTGTCCGGTCTGATGAGCGTCCTAATCTGCACCTCCTGTCCCTCCTTTCGCCGTCCTCTTGTGCTGATTGACGTGGATGACGCCTTGGATGCCATCCATGTAGACAGGCAAAATCTTGTGCCTACGCAGCCATATTCCCAGCTCGTACTGGCGCTCTTCGTTCTGCCCTGTTGCAGGCAGACCCAAAAACATAGGTGCGATTGTGCGAACCATCGAGTTTTCTGCGCAGGCGCGAGATTTTGCCCTTCGATATGGAAGACTTCACCTGTTTTATCCACATCGCTGGGCAAAATCTCGTGCCCTCGCAGACAGTTCGCCGGTTGGCACAGGCGCACCTATGTTTTCGGCCCTGCCTACAACAGGGTGGAGTGAAGTGCGCCTGCGCGAGTCGGGAAGGTGGAGATTTTGTCCGCGTACGTGGATGGCGTCCGAGGTGTCAATCAGCACAAGAGGAGGGCGAAAGAAGGGACCGGAGGCGCAGATTAGGACGCCCAGTGGACAATTTACATACAAGGGTGGGAGATGTTATAAAGGTATTTTCTTTGTCGCTCCATTGGGAGACCCAGACAATTGGGTGTATAGCTACTGCCTCCGGAGGCCACACAAAGTATTACACTTTAAAAAGTGTAACCCCTCCCCTCTGCCTATACACCCTCCCGTGCATCACGGGCTCCTCAGTTTTTATGCTTTGTGTTGAAGGAGGCACACATTCACTCATGCTCCCTTTTTAGTCAGCAGCAGCTGCTGATTATATCGGATGGAAGAAAAGAGGGCCCCTAACAGGGCCCCCGGCATGCTCCCTTCTCACCCCACTGAGTCGGCGGTGCTGTTAAGGTTGAGGTACCCATTGCGGGTACACAGGCTGGAGCCACATGCCGTTTTCCTTCCCCATCCCTTAGGGGCTCTGGGAGAAGTGGGATCCTATCCGGTCATCCAGGCACTGGGACCGGGCTCCCTCCGCAGCCCCTGGGGGAATCTGACGGACAGGAGACTGAGTATCATCAGGGACAGGGCCCTGCATCTACAGGTACTCTGTGTCCCCTTGGGGACGGTGCATGGAGCACTTTGGCCCTAGACGCTGCAGCGACTGCGGTGTTGGTATGAGACCGGGACTACCGCGCCGACCGCGCCTGCTTGCCGGCCGCGGTTTTAACTTTAGTCCCCGGCTTTTGCGGCCTAGTGCCTTAAACTCCCGCCCCCGGGCCTGCCAGTCAGGGGTAAGGGCGGGACGGTCGGTCTGACGCCGACAGTGAGGGCTGGAGCACACTTAGCTGTCCTCCTCCCCCCCTCACTAATCACTCTGGGGCACCAGTTTCCCGCACTTTTTTAGTTACGCCCACGGCTCCCTCCTCCCCTGTGAACGCCGACAGCCATGTTTTAAGCACATTCTGCCGGTGGAGGACTTCTGGCTGCAGCCCTGGAAGGCCAGAGGCAGGGAATCTGGTGGCCACACACCGCTTGAGCGGTCGGTGCTGGTCCCCCTAGAGTGCCGAACTGTATATATATATATATATATATATATATATATATATATATATATATATATATATATATATATATATATATATATATATATATATATATATATATATATATATATATATATATATATATATATATATATATATTATATATTATATATTATATATTATATTAGTATACTTTTTCTCGGTTCGGCTGTACTGTACCTCTTGTGCGGCTATGCTACCTGCAGGTTCCACCTACCCTCATTGTGAGCAATGCTCGGGCCCTGTTGCACTTGCTCAGCCGGGGCCTCGGGCTTTTCCGGACAAGCGCTTTACTAAACGCCGTAATGACACACGTTACCCCTTCCCCTCTGACGTAGTTAAGGGTTGGGCTCAATGTCCCAAGGTGGATCCTCCAGTCTCTAGACTGGCGGCTAGATCCGTAGTATCAGTGGCAGATGGTTCATCGCTCAAGGATGCCACTGACAGGCAAATAGAGCTCATGATGAAATCCATCTATGAAGCCATAGGCACGTTCTTTGCCCCAGCCTTTGCAGCAGTGTGGGCACTCCAGGCTATCTCAACTTGTCGGTCTGAGATTAATGCGGTCACCCGTACCTCCGCTACGCTCGACTAGCCGTACAGCGGTAGCATCCGCCAATTCGGTGGCAGTCAGCAGGGCCATATGGCTACGCGAATGGAAGGCAGACTCTGCTTCCAAGAAGTTCTTGACCGGTTTGCCTTTTTCTGGCGACCGATTGTTGGGCAAGCAATTAGATCCAAGGGAAAGGACTCGTCCTTACCCCAGCCAAAACCAAAGAGACCTCAGCAACGAAAAATTCAAGCGAGGTTTCGGTCCTTTCGGCCCTCAGCTAGATCCCAATCCTCCTCGTCCAACAGGCCACAGAAGAGCCAGAGAAACTCTTCTGCATGTCGGTCTAAGTCATGTCCAAAGACCGCCGGAGGCACCGGCTCCAAGGCGGCCTCCTCATGACTTTCGGCCTCCCCAAAACCGCATCCTCGGTCGGTGGCAGGCTCTCCCGCTTTTGCGTTGCCTGGTGGCCACATGTCCAAGACCGATGGGTGAGAGACATTCTGTCTCACGGTTACAGGATAGAGTTCAGCTCTCGTCCTCCGACTCGTTTCTTTCAGAACATCTCCGCCCCCCGAGCGAACCGTTGCACTTTTTCAGGCGGTGGACACTCTGAAGACAGAAGGAGTTGTGATCCCCGTTCCCCTTCAGGAACGTGGTCGCGATTTTTACTCCAACCAGTTCGTGGTGCCAACAAAAAAAGGACGGTTCATTCCGTCCCGTTTTGGACCTCAAATTGCTCAACAGACTTGTGAGAACCAGGCGGTTTCGCATGGAATCCCTCCGCTCTGTCATCGCTTCGATGTCTCAAGGAGACTTCCTAGCATCAATCGACATCAGGGATGCCTATCTCCATGTGCCGATCGCCCCAGAGCATCAACGCTTCCTGCGTTTCGCCATTGGACGAACACCTTTAGTTGTGGCACTGCCTTTCGGCCTGGCGACAGCCCTACGGGTCTTCACCAAGGTCAAGGCATCCGTTGTGGCAGTCCTACACTCTCAGGGCCACTCGGTGATCCCGTACTTAGACGATCTACTAGTCAAGGCACCCTCCCGGGTGGCATGTCAACACAGTCTGACCGTTGCTCTGGAGACTCTCCAGAGGTTCGGGTGGATCAGCAATTTCCCAAAGTCAAAATGGAATCCGACCCAATCACTGACTTACCTCGGGATGGAGTTTCATACTCTCTCAGCGATAGTCAAGCTACCGCTGGACAAACAGCGTTCGCTGCAAACAGGGGTGCAATCTCTCCTTCGGGCCCAGTCACACCCCTTCAGGCGCCTCATGCACTTCCTGGGGAAGATGGTGGCAGCAATGGAGGCAGTTCCCTTTGCGCAGTTTCATCTGCGTCCACTCCAATGGGA
This sequence comes from Anomaloglossus baeobatrachus, assembly GCF_048569485.1. Taxonomy (NCBI): domain Eukaryota; kingdom Metazoa; phylum Chordata; class Amphibia; order Anura; family Aromobatidae; genus Anomaloglossus; species Anomaloglossus baeobatrachus. The sequence goes on from NC_134362.1 coordinate 38,889,567, forward strand.
CATTCTCCGCAAATGAGACAAGAGGTCGACATCCTTAGATAGGAACGTCTCTCTTTCTCTGGCAGCCAAGACCTCTCTTCAGTGGTGGCTTCTTCCCTCTTCTCTGTCGAAGGGAAAATCTTTCCTGCCCCCATCCTGGGTTGTGGTCACGACGGACGCGAGTCTGTCAGGGTGGGGAGCGGTTGTTCGCCACCACAAGGCTCAGGGAACCTGGACTCCGACAGAGTCCTCCCTTCAGATCAATGGTCTGGAGATAAGGGCAGTGTATCTAGCCCTATAGGCGTTCCTCTGGCAATTCTGCCCAGAGTGTTGCGCAAGATCAGGTCCGGCTGCCGCCACGCCATCCTCGTCGCTCCAGACTGGCCGAGGAGGTCGTGGTTCCCGGACCTGTGGCACCTCACGGTGGGTCAACCGTGGGCGCTCCCAGGCAGACCAGACTTGCTGTCTCAAGGGCCATTTTTTCCATCTGAATTCTCCGGCTCCCAAGTCAACCTTGGCTCGGTGGATCAAGGAACCGATTGTTGAAGCCTACCGTTCTTCAGGGCTTCCGATTCCTTCAGGGCTGAAAGCCCATTCTACCAGAGCCGTAGGGGCGTCTTGGGCATTGAGACACTGGGCTACGGCTCAGCAGGTGTGTCAGGCGGCTATCTGGTCTAGTCTGCACACTTTCACGAAACACTATCAGGTGCATACCTATGCTTCGGCGGATGCCAGTCTAGGTAGGCGAGTCCTTCAGGCGGCGGTTCCCACCTGTAAGAGGAGGGCCGTTGTTGGCTCTTTTTTTATCGGGGTATTCTTTTACCCACCCAGGGACTGCTTTTGGACGTCCCAATTGTCTGGGTCTCCCAATGGAGCGACAAAGAAGAAGGGAATTTTGTTTACTTACCGTAAATTCCTTTTCTTCTAGCTCCTATTGGGAGACCCAGCACCCGCCCCTGTTCCCTTCGGGCTGTTGTTCTTTTGTGTACACATGTTGTTCATGTTGAATTGTTCTTTTGGTTCATGGTTTTCAGTTCTCCGAACATCCTTCGGATTGAATTTACCTTAGACCAATTTATAGGTTTCCTCCTTCCTGCTTTTGCACCAAAACTGAGGAGCCCGTGATGCACGGGGGGGTGTATAGGCAGAGGGGAGGGGTTACACTTTTTAAAGTGTAATACTTTGTGTGGCCTCCGGAGGCAGTAGCTATACACCCAATTGTCTGGGTCTCCCAATAGGAGCTAGAAGAAAAGGAATTTACGGTAAGTAAACAAAATTCCCTTCTTTGAGGGCTACAGGGGGGTCAGGAGGTAACATGCACCTTTTATAGAACGCAGCACAGGCACTGCTTAAGGTGCTAGTTTTAGTTGACAAGGCCAAAATCTGTCTAACAGTTAAAGGGAACCTGTCACCAACCAGTTCCCTTTAACTTAGCAGACAGAGGCTCTTTGGCATTAAAGCATCAACTTACCGTTTATTAAACCGCTTAGGAAAACGCCGGAGACTGTTTACCTTCTACACAAAAGTGAGCACAAAAAAAGAATACCTTCCGGGGTGCGGATCTTGGCCACTGTCGGCTTTATACCCCTGAGCGTATGCACTGACAGTGGCCACAAGTCTGCACTTAGCCTAAATTTCTTCTACTTGTTGACCTTCTTTTTTTGTCTTTTGGTCACGTAGCTAATTGCATATGTTTATACATTATATATATATATATATATATATATATATATATATATATATATATATATATATAATATTTTTTTTTTTTTTTTTTTAGATGGAGGATTCCTTATCTGGTCCAAAGATTCCACAAGTTCTTGAAAAAATCCTCCAGCTTAAAGAAATCCGACAAGAAGAGATGACGATGCCGGTGACCACAGGTAACACGACCGATTCTGAAACCGGCTTCGAGGTTCACGAGACGTTCGGCGTGGGGAGCTGCGACGTCCCAGAGGCTGAAACGTTGATGAATGCAGTTCTGAAGGAGCATTCCAGTTATTTCAGGGGGAACAGGTTATTCTGTAGAAAGAATGAACTAAGCTTTTCCTGGCAATGGCAGGTGATCGTCGGCTGCTTCATGAGCCGGCCATCATTTGATTGCTCAGAGCAGCTCTTTAGAGAAGGTCCCGACTTGTCCTGAGAGTCTTTCAAAGTAACAGATGTTTCTATACATTAGGACAAAATGAGAATGAGATTACCCAGGGGAAAATGTATATATTGGTATGATATACAGTGGAACCTCAGTAACGAGTAACCCAGTTAGTGAGTATTCCGCTTAACGAGCAAAGCTTGCTGTAAATTTGTGACTCAGTTTACGAGCAAGCTTTGCTGTGCGACCAAAATACTCACCGCACACACTTCCGGTTCCGTACTTCCACCGCGCTCTGATCCGCTCTGGCAGTCCACACAAACACACACACATTATGCTCACCTTACCTGCCGTTCCATCGCCAGCCTCATGGTTCTTGTAGTTCGCCGCTACATGATTTATATCCGGTAATCATCGCGACGAGGGAGGGACTACCGCTGTCAACCGCTACTCAAAGGCAGCGCGCTGGCCAATCGGCTCCTGCCTTTGACGTTAGCGCTCTGGCAGTGGAAGTTCCTCCCTCGTCGTGATGGTTACCAGATCTGGCGAACTACAAGGACCAGGAGGCTGGCGATGGAATGGAAGGTAAGGAGAGCATAATATGTGTGTTTGTGTGGGTATGGAAAGACACAATAGGGGACCAGGATGGGACATTTAACAAGTTGTGGAAAGAATTGTCTGCATTGCAATGATTTCCTATGGGAAATCTTGCTTTGCTGAACAAGTAACTTGGTTAACAAGCACAGTCCCAGAACGGATTGTTCTCGTTAAGCAAGGTACCACTGTATTATCTATATATAATATTTGAGAGACTAAACAAAAATCTCCTTTCCCTCTTCCCTCATTCAGAAGAGGAAGAATTTGATGATGCCCACTTCTACTCTGCATATGAATATGAAGAGGAGGCTACAGGACCAGCCAAGGAGGTACGAGCATAACCGAGCACAATAACTGCTACTTCCGGCAGTCCCATAGTTGCTGGATTGGGTATAGGTCGACTATGCACCTCTGCTCCATCTAAGCCTGGAGTCTACCCAGGATCAAGCCCCATCGTCTCTATTGCTGCTCTCTTGCCTGTTCTATAGATTGTGTGGCCAATTAATTTTCCCGAGGGGCCACATGCAAGACTGTGACTGTTATGGATGCAGAACCAATAGGTTAAAAGTAATATTAACATTTCTATTAATTGTATCACTTAATATTGCTCAGGATTAAGTATGTTGACATGCACCTATATACAGTGTGAAACCACCCCCCCCCCTCTATACAGTGAGACCACATTAACCCCCTATATACAGTGAGACCACACAGCCCCCTATACTGTATACAGTATGGGACCACACACAGCCCCCTATATACAGCATGAGCCCCCCATATACAGTATGAGCCCCCCCTCATGGCTCTACTGTATACATTGTGAGCCCCTGCATGTGTCTCTAGTATACAGCATGAGCCCCCTCATGGCCCTCCTGTATACATCGAGCCCCCATATGTGCCTCCTGTATACAGCATGAGCCCCCTCATGGCCCTCCTGTATACAGCATGAGCCCCCATATGTGCCTCCTGTATACAGCATGAGCCCCCTCATAGCCCTCCTGTATACAGCATGAGCCCCCATATATGCCTCCTGTATACAGCATGAGCCCCCACATGTGCCTCCTGTATACAGAATGAGCCCCCACATGTGCCTCCTGAATACAGCATGAGCCCCCATATGTGCCTCCTGTATATGTAGAAACATCCCATACGCATGAAAACACATCACCACATACTTTCCTCACTCCCCTTCACTCGTCACTCTGCTCCTGCCTCCGGTGCACTGAAGCTGTGTATAGCAGCACCGTCCTGCACCAATGTATCCACCACTGTATCCTGAGGATGCAGATAGCAGGGATATCGGGCGGTGGCAGACTGTTAGTGGGGAGGGCATGGTGCGGCTCGAGGTACACTGTGTTCAACCCTTCGGCTGTCTCTGTCCAAGGGCCGGACTGGAACAGCCAGAGGGACGGTGGCTGTGATCGCTGGGATCCACACCGATCAGCAGAACGATGGAACTTTTATCCCTGTTGCAAAAAAGCTATCCTGCCAATAGGTGATAGAAGTTGTATTCACCGGACATAAATCACGTAGCACATAACACATCTACAAATAAACCTGTCTAACTTTGCAGAAGAAAAGTCGCCGGCGAAGAAATCGTAAGAAACGCACGCGCAGGAAGATAACTGTGGACCCCATTGTTATCACTGACGACATAAATGAGGCAGCCGAGGCCGAGCCCACCGGAGCGAAAGTGGAGATAGAATACGTCACCGAGGAGCCGGACATCTACGACCCCAACTTCATTTTCTTCAAAAGGATCTTTCAGGCGTTTAAGGTGATATCCGTGGATTCCGTGTAATGTCGTCTCTGCTAACTAAATATTCGCCTCTTGTCTTTCTTCATTGAACATATATGCATTTTTTTTTTTTTATTTATAATTTTCTAGTTGACAGATGATGTAAAGAAAGAAAAGGAAAAAGAACCAGAAAAAGTCGAAAAAATCGAACCGGCCGCTCCCAGGAAGCGATTTGAGGAGGAGATGATGGACAGCGACAGTGACAGCGATGCCGAGGTCGGCACATCCACATAATGTATTGTTTGTAGTGGTTTTTGTTGTTGTTTTTTTTTTTTTTTTAATTTTTAACTTTTCATTGTTTTGGTGTAACAATTTCTGTAAACGTGTCCTGTCTGTATAGCTGGCGATGCACTGGTATTTCTTTATCGTTCCTATGGGAGACCCAGACAATGGGTGTTTAGCTTCTGCCTCCGGAGGACACACAAAGTACTACACTTAAAAGTGTAGCTCCTCCCTCTGAGCTTATACACCCCCTGGAGAACCAGATCTAGCCAGTTTATCGCTTTGTGTTCAGGAGGCATACATCCACACATGCATTCTCATCTGATTTTTGATTTTTGGAAACAGCTTGAAGAAAAGCGGGTCCAAGTCTGGACCCCCGGCATGTCCCTTCTCACCCCACTGTGTCGGCGGTGTTGTTAAGGTTGATTCCAAGGCTGGAGCCTTACATGCCGTGCTCCTTCACCATCCCTCCTGGGCTCTGGCTTGAAGTGGGAGCCAGCACGGTTCTCCATGCTTTGCAGGAGACCGGTCTCCATCCGCAGCCCTTCAGGATCCTGCTGGACCGGAGCACTCATCCCCAGGGACTTGGAACCCTGCGTCTCAGCAAGCTAAGTACCTGAGGCGTTTATATATTGGGGTCCCTGTACTTTATTGTTGTGGGAGAGTGTGCTGATTGTGTTTTATGACATTTTCGGCGGGTTCTCTAGCTGTTGCCTGAGAACCGCGCCGATGGTGCCTGCGCGCCGGCCGCACCACTCAAATTTAGGCCCCGGCGGCCTAGTTTCGGTTTCTCTGCCCTCGCATGTCACTCATGCAGAGTGACAGTGCGGCTCCGCCCGGCGGCCGTTCTGCACAGGGGAGGGACACTCCTCACTGCAGTGTATGTCCCCTCCCCTGTAGGTCTCTATGGCCCTCCAGATCCCGCTCCCAAGCAAGTCCCGCCCCCTCTCTTCGCTCCGGCGGCCTTTTTCTCAGCATTCCCCCTGCGATCAGTCATTGCCGCGCTGGTCTGCAGCATTCCTGCTGAGGTGCTGTGCTTGGGGGTCCGGGCTTTGGGATCTGGAGGGCACAAAACACCGCTCCAGCGGTCTGGTAAGCCACAACCTCTGGTTGTGGACCTCTGTATATACTCTCTGGGGGTCATTCTCTGGCAGAGCCCCCACTCCAGCAGCGTGTCTCACACGAGGAGCAAGGCTCCAAAGCTGTATTCAGTATGCACAGCATGTAAGCTCGTGCTGCCTGAACCGAGCACCTATCCACATTGTGATGGTTGCTCTAACTTGGCGGTGCCACAGCCTGGAGTCTCACCCCCAGTGGTCTCTCAGGCTGCTGCTGCACCTGTGACTGAACCCCCGGCTTGGGTAGAATCCTTTTCTAGGTCCATATCCCAGTCTTTTGCTGAGTCCATGGGACTTCTGTCCAGGACTTTGCTGAATATGCATCAGCCCCCTTCACAGGGTGCCTCTGCTGCTAGGGGTCTCTCAGCGGAGCTCACAGAGGATTCATCATCTGGTCCCAGACCCCGTCCTCCTAAGAGGAGACTCAGGGTTCCCTCTCCTTCCTCGTCCCGCGGCTCTGATTCAGGAGCTGACTCGCAGGACGAGGAGGATGCCTTTACGGGGGGCTCGGAGGTTAACTCCATGTACCCCATTGATCTGTCCGAAAGTGACTCAGATGTTAGTGATTTGATTGCGTCCATTAGTTCTGTACTGGACCTCAATCCGCCAGTATCAGAGGAACAACCCTCTCTGGCAGAAAAGCACCAGTTTACCTCGCCTAAAAGGGCAAAGAGTGTGTTCTTTAACCACTCCAGTTTTCAGGCCGCTGTGACCAAGCCCAGGGCCTGTCCTGACAAACGCTTCCCAAAGCGTGGTTCTGATGACCGTTTTCCCTTTCCACCTGAGGTGGTCAAGGAGTGGGCTCATTCCCCAAAGGTAGACCCCCTGGTGTCTAGACTCTCAGCCCGGACCGTTGTATCGGTGGCTGATGGCACCTCCCTTAAGGATTCCACTGACCGCCAGATTGACCTTCTGGCCAAATCTGTATATGAGGCGGCAGGGGCCTCGTTCTCCCCATCTTTTGCAGCAGTGTGGGCTCTCTAAGCCATCTCTGCTTCTCTAGAGGAGATGCATTCCCTCACCAGGGAATCTATGCCCGAAATGGTTGCCTTAACTTCCCAAGCTTCAGCTTTTTCATCCTATGCCATGTCTGCCATGCTAGAGGCTTCTCACCGCACTGCGGTGGCTTCGGCTAATTCCCTCACTATCCGCAGGATCTTGTGGCTTCGAGAGTGGAAGGCAGATGCTTCTTCAAAGAAGTACCTTGCTGGACTCCCTTTTGCTGGGTCCCAGCTGTTCAGTGAACAACTGGATGAAATTATTAAAGAAGCTACTGGCGGGAAGAGTACTTCCATGCCACAAACCAAAACCAGGAAACCTGTCCAGGGCAGGAATCAGTCGAGGTTTCGTTCCTTTCGTTCCTCCAACTGGTCGTCCTCTAAGCCCTCCGCCTCGTCCACTAACTCAGCCAAGGACCAGAAATCCAACTGGCGCCCAAAAGCGCGTCCACAAAAGACCGCAGGAGGTGCTGCCGCCAAGGCAGCCTCCTCGTGACTATCTGCCCGCTCCAGCAACATCCTTAGTCGGTGGCAGGCTCTCCCACTTTGGCGATGCGTGGTTTCAACACGTCTCCGATCAGTGGGTGCGGGATGTCATCTCCCATGGCTACAGGATAGAATTCTCTTCCAGCCCGCCAAACAGATTTTTTCTGTCAACTCCCCCCTGCTCCAAGGCCGCCGCCTTCTCTCAGGCCGTGGCATCCTTGCAGGCCAACGGAGTAATTGTACCGGTTCCCGCCCGGGAACGGTTCAGAGGTTTCTACTCAAATCTCTTCCTAGTCCCCAAAAAGGACGGTTCCTTCCGGCCCATCCTGGATCTCAAGCTTCTCAACAAGCATGTTCAGGTGCGGCATTTTCGCATGGAGTCTCTGCGATCAGTCATTGCCTCAATGACCCAAGGGGATTTCCTGGCGTCCATCGACATCAGAGATGCCTATCTACATGTGCCAATCGCAGTGTCACATCAGCGTTGGTTACGTTTTGCAATCGGAGAGGAACATTTCCAATTCGTGGCTCTCCCCTTCGGGTTAGCCACGGCCCCTCGGGTATTCACCAAGGTCATGGCAGCAGTGATTGCGGTTCTGCACCTCCAGGGGTTGGCAGTGATTCCTTACCTGGACGACCTTCTAGTCAAGGCTTCATCCAGCGCAGACTGTCAGCGGAGTGTCTCGCTCACTCTCGTCATTCTAGCCCAATTCGGGTGGCTTGTCAATCTGCCCAAGTCCACTCTGACCCCGACCCAGGAACTTACGTACCTAGGGATGCAGTTCGAGACTCTGCCGGCACTTGTGAAGTTGCCCTTAGTCAAACAGCAGTCCCTCCAACTGGTGGTGCGCTCTCTGCTGAGGCCCTGCCGTTATTCCCTCAGGCGCCTGATGCAGGTGCTGGGTCAAATGGTGGCATCAATGGAGGCTGTTCCCTTTGCCCAGTTCCATCTGCGTCCTCTGCAGCTGGACATTCTCCGCTGTTGGGACAAGCGGACTTCCTCCTTGCACAGGTTAGTGGCTCTGTCGCCACGGACCAGGAGCTCTCTTCAGTGGTGGCTTCGACCCCTCTCCCTGTCTCAAGGGCGCTCCTTTCTGGCCCCGTCCTGGGTGATCCTCACCACGGATGCCAGTCTATCCGGCTGGGGAGCGGTATGTCTCCACCACCGAGCGCAGGGCACTTGGACTCCGTCCGAGTCAGCCCTTTCTATCAATGTGCTGGAAACCAGAGCCGTGCTTCTGGCTCTCCTAGCTTTTCACCACCTGTTGGCGGGCAGGCACATCCGAGTCCAGTCAGACAACGCGACAGCGGTTGCCTACATCAATCACCAAGGCGGGACACGCAGCCGCCTGGCAATGTTGGAGGTACAACGCATCCTTCAATGGGCGGAGGACTCCAAGTCCACCATATCCGCAGTCCACATTCCAGGCGTGGAAAACTGGGAGGCAGATTATCTCAGCCGTCAAACCGTGGACAGTGGCGAGTGGTCCCTGCATCCGGCAGTTTTTCAGTCAATCTGCCGCAAATGGGGCACCCCGGACGTGGACCTAATGGCATCCCGGCACAACAACAAGGTTCCGGTTTACGTGGCTCGCTCCCACGATCCTCAGGCCTTCGCTGCGGACGCTCTGGTTCAAGACTGGTCCCAGTTTCGTCTGTCCTACGTGTTTCCCCCTCTAGCTCTTTTGCCCAGAGTCCTACGCAAGATCAGAATGGAGGGCCGTCGAGTCATCCTCATTGCTTCGGACTGGCCCAGGCGAGCTTGGTATCCGGACCTGCTCCATCTGTCCGTAGAGATGCCGTGGCATCTCCCGGACCGTCCAGACCTTCTCTCACAAGGTCCATTTTCCGCCAGAATTCTGCGGCACTCAGATTGACGGCGTGGCTCTTGAGTCCTGGATCTTGACGGCTTCTGGTATTCCTCCTGAAGTCATCTCCACTATGACTCGGGCCCGGAAGTCTTCTTCTGCTAAGATCTATCACAGGACTTGGAAAATTTTCCTGTCCTGGTGTCGCTCTTCCGGCCTTCCTCCTTGGCCTTTTTCCTTGCCGACCCTTCTGTCCTTTCTACAGTCCGGTCTGCAGCTGGGACTATCCCTCAACTCTCTCAAGGGACAAGTCTCGGCTCTGTCAGTGCTGTTCCAGCGGCGTATCGCCCGGCTGGCTCAGGTCCGCACCTTCATGCAGGGCGCGTCTCACATCATTCCGCCTTACCGGCGGCCCTTGGATCCCTGGGACCTCAATTTGGTTCTCACGGTTTTGCAGAAACCCCCCTTTGAGCCTCTTAGGGAGGTTTCTTTGTATCGTCTTTCACAGAAAGTGGTCTTTCTAGTGGCCATAACTTCTCTTAGGAGAGTCTCCGATTTGGCTGCGCTCTCTTCGGAGTCACCTTTTTTGATTTTTCATCAAGATAAGGTGGTTCTCCGTCCGACTCCGGACTTTCTTCCTAAGGTGGTCTCTCCTTTCCACCTTAACCAGGACATTACCCTACCTTCCTTTTGTCCGGCTCCTGTTCATCGCTTTGAAAAAGCGTTGCATACTCTGGATCTGGTGCGGGCGCTCCGGACCTATGTGTCTCGCACCGCTGCTCTTAGGCGGTGCACCTCTCTTTTTGTGCTAACCACAGGTCGGCGCAAGGGCCTCCCTGCTTCTAAGCCGACCTTAGCCCGTTGGATTAGGTCGACCATTTCTGATGCCTACCAGTGTTCTCAAGTGCCTCCCCCGCCGGGGATCAAGGCACACTCGACCAGAGCTGTCGGTGCCTCTTGGGCTTTCAGGCACCAGGCTACGGCTCAGCAGGTCTGTCAGGCTGCCACTTGGACTAGCCTGCATACCTTTTCAAAGCACTACATAGTGCATGCTCATGCTTCGGCAGATGCGAGCTTGGGCAGACGCATCCTTCAGGCGGCTGTCGCCCATTTGTGAAGTTATGCTCCGCCTACTTCTTAGTTTTTTCTGTTTATTCCCACCCAGGGACAGCTTTGGAACGTCCCATGGTCTGGGTCTCCCATAGGAATGATAAAGAAATTCTCTTTTTTATATGTGACCAATTTTTGACGCTGGGCACATGCACTTCCACTCCAGTCATTGTCTATGGGACTGCCAGAAGTTGCCAAGCGATGTAGTTGGCAGTTCCATAGAGAATGAATGGAGTGGATGGTGCAGTTAATCAGCCTCTGTGCAGCCCAGTCCTCTAGATGGTGGGGGGTCACCAGCAAGTAGTAAGTTATACCCTATGGCTATGTGCACACGCTGCGTTTTTTTTTTTTTTTGTCGGTGCGTTTTTGGCCGCTAAAAAACGCACAAAAAACGCACCCGCGGCAAAAAGGCATGCGTTTTTACCGCGGATTTGGTGCGTTTTTGGCTGCGTTTTTGCTGCGTTTTTGATCTCTGCGTTTTTCTGCATTTTTCTAATGCATTGCATGGGGGGAAAACGCAGAAAAACACAGGAAAGAATTGACATGTCCATTTTTTTTAAGCTCAAAAACGCAGCTTAAAAAAAAAGTTGTGTGCGGACAGCAAAAATGAAAACTCATAGACTTTGCTAGGGAAGCAAAGTCATGCAGTTTTGAGGCCAAAAACGCACCCGAAAAACGCGCAAAAACGCACTGTGTGCACATAGCCTTACTATAGAATGACATATATCTGATACAACCTCTTCATATATAAGTTCTCAGTAGAAACCAGTTCTATCATTTGAACAGAAAAATATCAGCCTGACTATCGTTAGTTATTCCATAAAAAAACCAACTTTTCGCTTAGGCTGGTTTCACATCAAACGACATCTTATCGGATCTGTTGTCTGCTCAATGCATTTTCAATGGACTGGCGGCAACATGCGTTCACAAACGGTTGCGTGCGGTACAGTGCGGATCCGGTGACTTCCGCTTTTATAACTTTTTTCAAAAATGCAACATGTAGCGTTTTTGACCTCCGTCCAAATACTGCATGTCTCTGGATCCTGTAGATTGCGGCCGTAGCTGCAATGTATTTCAATGGGCGCCGGATCCAGCTTTGCCACTTTCGGTTGCATGCTGATAGAAGGATCCTGTTTTAGTGTACTGAAGCTGCCTGGCATGAGCTCAGTCATTCAGTCGGTGGGCTCAGTCATTAAGTGGGCGGGCTCAGTCAGGTCAGTGGGCAGGCTGTCAGGTCAGTGGGCGGGCTCAGTCCCCCCTCCCCCTGTCAAGTCAAATGCAGCTCACTCTCGATCACATGACTTCTATGCCCACCCATATCGGCTCATTCCCGACCACATGACTCATAAACTGCAAGTACAAGGATCCAGTAAATAACACTTGCGTTTGCATGCGTTTAACACTAATTGTACAGGATCATCGTGCTCCATCCCCCATGCTGCGCATCCGCATCGTGCTCCATCCCCCATGCTGCGCACCCCCCATCGTGCTCCATCCTCCATGCTGCGCACCCCCCACCGTGCTCCATACCCCATGCTGGGGCTGCAGGGGGCGGGGCCGAGCGTGCCAACGTGTGCCGGGGGCGGGGCCGAGCGGGCGAGGCGTCAGCGTATGCTGGCTCCCTGCACATGTGTATCGGGAGCCGGTGTACGCTGGAGCGGGCGATGGGGGCGGGGCCAGGCCGAGGCGAGCAGCCAATCCGTGGGGGGGGGGGGCCAGGCCGAGCCCAGCGGCCAATCCTACAGTTGTCACTGTAACGACAGTCACTGTAACGACACAATTTTGGAGCAAGACAGGCAGAATAAGGCAATTATATATATATAGATTGGTGTTAAAGTAGCGGACATTCTATGTTTCTCCCCAGTAAAATAACACACTTATACTCCCCTCCGGTTTTGGCCCCGGTCACGCGGTGTCCGCACCGGAAGTGAGTGGAGCAGCCGCAGCCCTCTCTTTCTCCGGATTTCAGTTAGATCCAAAGGAGGGGAGAGTGAGGGCACCGCTAATTCGGCTGCAGGGTTCGCGTGACGTTATTATGTCACATGAGTGCCGACACAGCTGAAACCGCACCGGAGGTGAGAATAAGGGCTCTCTTACTATAGGGCAGAGCGTTTTCTAAAGTTATTTTGAGGGTCTGGAAGAGGAGTCAGGGCCAAGGTGCACCTTCATACAACGCAGCCCAGGAGCTGCAGAAGGGAAGTCAGGGCCAAGGTGCACCTTCATACAACGCAGCCCAGGAGCTGCAGAAGGGGAGACATAGGGAAAAATCTGGCGACAGGTTCCATTTAAATGTCTGATCGTCGTCGGTTGCACAGATGAACTGGTGGGGCCTCCAGTGATAAAACATCTATCCTCTGTCCACAGGAGAGCTGATAAGTGTTCTTATTGTGTTCTATAACCCTTTGTACATAATAGTTTTTAAATTACAAATTATTTTTTTCATATGTCATTCGCAGGATAAGAAGTTGGACGCACCAAAACTTTCCAAGAAAAAATTAAGGCGGATGAATAGATTCACTGTGGCGGAATTGAAGCAGGTAACAAACCGCAGCACAATGCAGGGTTGTGATTAGATCTACCAATCTATTAAAGTGGAACGATGAAGAAATAAGCAGTGCTAGTGAACATCAACGCTAAATCAAAGATTGTCATTATTATCACATCCCAACCCCTTTCTCCTCAATTAATTCTGCCTCTCTTAGCTGGTTTCCCGTCCGGATGTGGTGGAGATGCACGATGTCACTGCCCAAGACCCCAAACTGCTGGTGCACCTGAAAGGCTCCAGGAATTCTGTTCCTGTCCCTCGTCACTGGTGCTTCAAGCGAAAGTACCTGCAAGGCAAGCGAGGAATAGAGAAGCCGCCGTTCCAGCTTCCGGAATTTATCAAGAGAACCGGCATCCAGGAAATGAGAGAGGCGCTGCAAGAAAAGGTGAGCGATCGCATCTACAAAATCGCTTGTGCAGCCGTCTAACAATCCTTTATTTCATTTCAGAGGTGGAGATAGTTTTGTGGCAGACAGAATTAAAAAAAAGCTATCTTTAGAGCAATTCCAACGATATCAAACATCTATTTTCTCGGTTAATGTTTGCTTGTATATGAACCTCTGAATTGTAAAGCGCTGCTGACTATGCTGGCGCTATAGAAATCAAGATTATTATTAATTGCTTCCACTGTTCCACTTTCTTATCACAGGAAGAGCAAAAGACTATGAAATCCAAAATGAGGGAGAAGGTTCGTCCCAAAATGGGAAAAATTGACATTGACTACCAGAAGCTCCACGATGCCTTCTTCAAATGGCAAAGCAAACCCAAACTGACCATCCATGGGGACCTGTACTATGAGGTGAGGGGGCGAGCAGCAATATAGCAGATAGAAAAGGGACACTTGGAGCTTTGGCATTTTGATCAGGTCATGATTGACACATGTCTTGGCGTATTCTTAACCCCTTAACAACTCATGATGTGCTATGTTCATCATGGGCTGTCTCCCTGCCTTTGATGCAGACTCGTACGCCGAACCCTCATCTTTTCTCGCACGATGGCTGATTTAATCGGCCAACATGTGCCTTTTAACAGCCTCTGGTGGTGCGGCACGGCTGTTCACCTGTTAAATGCCGCTGTCAGTCTCTGATAGCTGCAGTGGGGGGGGGCGCACTGTTTTGAGCTCTCATTGATGCTCTCATGATGCTATGGCAGGATGCCGATGGGTTGTCAGGATAGCTGATGGTCAGCTGAAGAGTCCTGTGTCTGTCATCACAGTAGTCCTATGAAAGCCAGCCCACGGCCGTTGTTCATAGGAGACTGTGATTTCTTCTATATATACTGATTTTTTGGGCCTCGCCTTTATCATGGCGGAGGCTCGTCCACATTAAAGGGGTTGTGCACTACTTTTACCATTGATGGCCTATCCTTAGGATAGGTCATTAGTGTTGAGCGGACCCGGACTGGAAAAATCCGGATCCGCGCGGTTTGAGTCTCTCTCCCTCTCTCTCCCCCTCTCTCTCCCCCTCTCTCTCCACCGTCTCTCTCCACCGTCTCTCTCCACCGTCTCTCTCCACCGTCTCTCTCCCACCGTCTCTCTCCCACCGTCTCTCTCCCACCGTCTCTCTCCCACCGTCTCTCTCCCACCGTCTCTCTCCCACCGTCTCTCTCCCACCGTCTCTCTCCCACCGTCTCTCTCCCACCGTCTCTCTCCCACCGTCTCTCTCCCACCGTCTCTCTCCCACCGTCTCTCTCCCACCGTCTCTCTCCCACCGTCTCTCTCCCACCGTCTCTCTCCCACCGTCTCTCTCCCACCGTCTCTCTCCCACCGTCTCTCTCCCACCGTCTCTCTCCCACCGTCTCTCTCCCACCGTCTCTCTCCCACCGTCTCTCTCCCACCGTCTCTCTCCCACCGTCTCTCTCCCACCGTCTCTCTCCCACCGTCTCTCTCCCACCGTCTCTCTCCCACCGTCTCTCTCCCACCGTCTCTCTCCCACCGTCTCTCTCCCACCGTCTCTCTCCCACCGTCTCTCTCCCACCGTCTCTCTCCCACCGTCTCTCTCCCACCGTCTCTCTCCCACCGTCTCTCTCCCACCGTCTCTCTCCCACCGTCTCTCTCCCACCGTCTCTCTCCCACCGTCTCTCTCCCACCGTCTCTCTCCCACCGTCTCTCTCCCACCGTCTCTCTCCCACCGTCTCTCTCCCACCGTCTCTCTCCCACCGTCTCTCTCCCACCGTCTCTCTCCCACCGTCTCTCTCCCACCGTCTCTCTCCCACCGTCTCTCTCCCACCGTCTCTCTCCCACCGTCTCTCTCCCACCGTCTCTCTCCCACCGTCTCTCTCCCACCGTCTCTCTCCCACCGTCTCTCTCCCACCGTCTCTCTCCCACCGTCTCTCTCCCACCGTCTCTCTCCCACCGTCTCTCTCCCACCGTCTCTCTCCCACCGTCTCTCTCCCACCGTCTCTCTCCCACCGTCTCTCTCCCACCGTCTCTCTCCCACCGTCTCTCTCCCACCGTCTCTCTCCCACCGTCTCTCTCCCACCGTCTCTCTCCCACCGTCTCTCTCCCACCGTCTCTCTCCCACCGTCTCTCTCCCACCGTCTCTCTCCCACCGTCTCTCTCCCACCGTCTCTCTCCCACCGTCTCTCTCCCACCGTCTCTCTCCCACCGTCTCTCTCCCACCGTCTCTCTCCCACCGTCTCTCTCCCACCGTCTCTCTCCCACCGTCTCTCTCCCACCGTCTCTCTCCCACCGTCTCTCTCCCACCGTCTCTCTCCCACCGTCTCTCTCCCACCGTCTCTCTCCCACCGTCTCTCTCCCACCGTCTCTCTCCCACCGTCTCTCTCCCACCGTCTCTCTCCCACCGTCTCTCTCCCACCGTCTCTCTCCCACCGTCTCTCTCCCACCGTCTCTCTCCCACCGTCTCTCTCCCACCGTCTCTCTCCCACCGTCTCTCTCCCACCGTCTCTCTCCCACCGTCTCTCTCCCACCGTCTCTCTCCCACCGTCTCTCTCCCACCGTCTCTCTCCCACCGTCTCTCTCCCACCGTCTCTCTCCCACCGTCTCTCTCCCACCGTCTCTCTCCCACCGTCTCCCTCTCTCCCACCGTCTCCCTCTCTCCCACCGTCTCCCTCTCTCCCACCGTCTCCCTCTCTCCCACCGTCTCCCTCTCTCCCACCGTCTCCCTCTCTCCCACCGTCTCCCTCTCTCCCACCGTCTCCCTCTCTCCCACCGTCTCCCTCTCTCCCACCGTCTCCCTCTCTCCCACCGTCTCCCTCTCTCCCACCGTCTCCCTCTCTCCCACCGTCTCCCTCTCTCCCACCATATATTGGCTGGATTCCGGATCAGATCTCGGACTTACATATCAACCCGACTCTGATCCGCCGGACCCGGATTATTAGCAAATCCCTCAACTCTATAGGTCATCATTGTCTGATCGGGCGGGGTCCAACACGCCGCACCCCTGCTGATCTCAGTCCCGGCGGTGGCAGCAGCACACAGCCGGAAATACTCACTTCCGACTCTGCTCTGTCTTCTTATCGCGGCCGGGTATTGCACATCCACCTCCTATTGATTTAGAATGGGAGGCGGATCGTGGTCGCTATCAGAAAAGAGAGCAGCGCCGGAATTTAGCATTTCCGGCCGCCTGCTGCTGCCGCCGTCGGGACCGAGGTCAGCTGATCGGCAGTGGTGCAGTGTGTCAGACCTAGGCCGATCAACCAATCCTAAAGATAGACCATCAGTGTCAAAGTAGTGGAGAACCCCTTTAAGTGTTTGAATGGGGCCTGTAATATCCGTGCACTGACGTGAGTTACTGTCCGGGCCGTATACTATTAAGACAACTCATTTCATGACTCCACATTTCAGGGAAAAGAATTTGAGACTCGTTTAAAGGAGAAGAAGCCGGGCGACCTTTCTGATGAGCTGAGGATAACTTTGGGGATGCCGGTAGGACCGGTGAGTGAACGGTGAAAACAAATAAAAAATATCTGTCTCGGTGTAAAATTACTGGATCACTTTACCCCGATTAAAGGTATCAGAAGAATAATGTAGTACTTGAGGAACAAAGTCAATTTCATTAATACATGAAAATAGCTAAAGGGGAACAAAGTTGATTTTAGTCAATAGATCTGAGAACAATAACAATTTCCACAATTGGATGTGATTTAAAAATAATGTTCCTTTATTATGTGTCTGCTGTGTACTGTGTAATGGCTGTGTCTGACCGTACAGGGACATGGTCTGATCATATCACTGCTCCTGTGCTGCCTAATTATGGGCAGCCGGCTGTCAATCCACATGTCCTTGGCGGTGACGCCCCCATCAACTGTCCGGAAGAGGAAGAGCTGCTCTGTTGACATGGGGTCAAATAAAGCAGCAGGAGCTGTCAGTGGCATCTATGACTTGGCCGGCCAGAACAGGCAGTTAGTTGGTACCTATCTGCTTCCTGAGAATGCAATAAAATAGTCATACATGGCTCCTGTAAGAGTATAAGATGAGTAGGGTCTGCCTCTGCCACTTATGTGCTGTATTTCAGCTTTGGTGGCAGGATGGAAACCATATACAGAGCAGAGCGCCACCACAATGTATAGTGGCCACTGCCGGGTACTGCAGGCCAGCTCCTATGGAGGAGAATACTAGCTGATCTGTACTAGCTGATCTGTAGTATCCAGCAGCAGCCACTAAACATTGTGACGATGATCTGCTGACTTCAGGTTGCTGCTGTAGGTGATAACGACTGATCAGTGGGGATGCTGATCAAGCTTTGGCCCACAATCCACACAGCCCCTCCTCACAACTACTCCTCACAACTACTCAGCCTTCTTCCTCCAAATCCAGCTTCTCCACCATGACAGATCATCTTTCCATTCTACTCTCAAGATCACATCTCACAATCTGCCTGCTTGACCCACTGCCATCCCACCTCATCCCCAAACTACAGTCTTCCTTCCGACCCTAACCCATCTCTTCAACCTATCACTAATAACTGGTGTATTCCCTTCATGCTTTAAACATGCCTCCATTACACCCATCCTCAAAAAGCCCTCCCTTGACCCTTCTTCTGTGTCAAACTATCGCCCCATATCACTTCTCCCCTATGCCTCAAAACTACTAGAACAGCATGTCCATCACGAATTGTCCTCATACCTCTCCTCTGCTCCCTCTTTGACCGGTTACAATCTGGCTTCCAACCCCATCATTCCACTGAAACTGCCCTAACCAAAGTCACCAACGAGCTACTAAACCGCAAAAGCCAAGCGACACTACTCTATCCTCCTCCTCCTGGACCTGTCCTTTGCCTTTGACACAGTAGACCACTCCCTCCTACTACAGATTCTCTCATCTATGGGCATCACAGACTTAACCCTATCTTGGGTCTCTTTATACTTAAAGGGAACCTGTCATCAGAAATTTAGTTTTAAACCTAAACGTTTCCCCCTCTGCAGCTCCTGGGCTGCATTCTAGTAAGGTTCCTGTTGTTCTTGTGCCCTCTTTCTGACCAAAATAAAGACTTTATAAAGTGGTACCTTTTTGTATTCAAATCTTGATAATGGTACACGGGGGCGGGCTCTCTGGTGTCCGTTACTGTCCTTTCTGGCGATTTACGCCGTCCCCCATCGCTCCATTCCATACTTCAGGACGCCGCCCACTGTGCCAAAGGTGCCGCGCACGCGAGGACCACTGGTGACATGTGTCGCAGGCACGAGATTATTGGCGGCGCTGTGATTGCATCGCAAGTACCCGCCCATCATCTCGTGGCCACGCTCTCCCCTCTGCCTCCAGCGTACTGCGCGAGCGCTGGCCAGATGACCCGACGTAACCTGTCGTAACCGGTGGTGTCCTGCTCCGCTCCTCCCATCTATTTCCTGCTGCAAGGTAAGATGGGAAAGAGGTGACGTCGGGTCATCTGGCCAGTGCTTGCGCAGAACGCTGGAGGCAGAGGGGAGAGCGTGGCCACGAGTTGATGGGCGGGCACTTGCGATGCAATCACAGCGCTGCCCATAATCTCGTGCCTGCGACACACGTGACCAGCGGTTCTCGCGTGCGCGGCACCTCGGGCGCAGAGGGCGGCGTCCGAAAGTATGGAATGGAGCATTGGGGGACTGCGTAAATCGCCAGAAAGGACAGTAACGGCCATCAGAGAGCCCGCCCCCGTGTACCATTATCAAGATTTGAATACAAAAAGGTACCACTTTATAAAGTCTTTTTCTTTGTCGCTCCATTGGGAGACCCAGACAATTGGGTGTATAGCTTCTGCCTCTGGAGGCCACACAAAGTATTACACTTTAAAAAGTGTAACCCCTCCCCTCTGCCTATACACCCTCCCGTGGACCACGGGCTCCTCAGTTTTATGCTTTGAGCCTGTACCTCTTGTGGGGCTATGTTGCCTGCGGGTTCCACCTACCCTCACTGTGAGCAATGCTCGACCCCTGCCACGCTTGCTCAGCCGGAGCCTCGGGCACTTGTGGGCCCCTCGGCTCATGTAGATCCTCCTGCTCCCCCTGAGCAGGCTGCAGGGACAGAGTCACCGGTGTTGGCCTCTTTCGCTGAGAAACTCTCTGTCACTTTCTCAATCCATTGCACAGTCTATGGACAAATGGTCATCTAAGCTCCTTGAGGCATTGCAGTCCAGACCGGGCCCTTCACAGGCCCCGGCCCCGGTTAGCTTGTCTCCTCCAGGCCCCTCTCGGTCCGCGCCGCAGCCCGCTCCCAGGTTAGCCCCTAGGTCTCAGGCGGAGGACTCCTGCCCGGACCGCAGTCCCAGACCGGCTAAGCGGCCTCGCTGGGACTCTTCCCCGGCCTCCTCACGCTGCTCGGGATCCCAGCTTGAGGACTCTCAGGAAGACGAGGCGGACGTGGGAGCTCAGGGCTCTGACCCTGACTTCGCCCTTAACCTTGATACACCTGAGGGGGATGCCTTAGTAAATGATCTTATCTCGTCCATCAACCAGGTGTTGGATCTCTCACCCCCGCCTCCTCCTGTAGAAGAGTCGGCGGCTGTAGCATCTGCTAACTCCGTGGCAGTCCGCAGGGCCATGTGGCTGCGCGAATGGAAAGCAGACTCGGCTTCCAAAAGGTTCTTAACTGGTTTGCCTTTTTCTGGCGACCGTTTATTTGGCGAACGATTGGATGAGATTATTAAGGAATCCAAGGGAAAGGACTCCTCCTTACCCCAGTCCAAACCTAAGAGACCTCAGCAGAGAAAAATCCAATCGAGGTTTCGGTCCTTTCGTCCCTCCGCCAAGCCCCAATCCTCTTCGTCCAACAGGCCGGAGAAAGGCCAGAGGAACTCCTATGCGGGGCGGTCCAAGTCACGCCCCCAAAAGGCCGCAGGAGGCACTGCCTCCAAGACGGCCTCCTCATGACTCTCGGCCTCCCCTAGCCACATCCTCGGTCGGTGGCAGGCTCTCCCGCTTTGGTGACGCCTGGTGGCCACACGTTCAAGACCGATGGGTGAGAGACATTCTGTCTCATGGTTACAGGATAGAGTTCAGCTCCCGACCTACGGCTCGTTTCTTCAGAACCTCTTCGCCCCCGCACAGGCCGACGCACTTTTTCAGGCAGTGGACGCTCTGAAGATGGAAGGAGTTGTGATTCCCGTTTCCCTTCAGGAACGTGGTCGCGGATTTTACTCCAACTTGTTCGTGGTGCCAAAAAAGGACGGGTCATTCCGTCCCGTTCTGGACCTCAAGCTACTCAACAGACATGTGAGAACCAGACGGTTTCGGATGGAATGTCTCCGCTCGGTCATCGCCTCGATGTCACAAGGAGACTTCCTAGCATCGATCGACATCAAGGATGCTTATCTCCACGTGCTGATCGCACCCGAACATCAACGTTTCCTGCGTTTCGCCATCGGAGACGAACACCTCCAGTTCGTGGCATTGCCTTTCGGCCTGGCGACAGCCCCACGGGTTTTCACCAAAGTCATGGCATCCGTCGTGGCGGTCCTGCACTCTCAGGGCCACTCGGTGATCCCCTACTTAGACAATCTCCTAGTCAGGGCCCCTTCTCGGGTGGCGTGTCAACAAAGCCTTACCGTCGCTCTGGCGACTCTTCAGCAGTTCGGGTGGATCATCAATTTCCCGAAATCCAAGTTGACACCGACCCAATCACTGACTTACCTCGGGATGGAGTTTCATACCCAGCCAGCGTTAGTCAAGCTACCGCGGGACAAACTGCTTTCTCTGCAGGCGGGGGTGCAATCACTTCTTCGGAGTCAGTCACACCCCTTAAGGCGCCTCATGCACTTCCTGGGGAAGATGGTTGCAGCTATGGAGGCAGTGCCGTTCGCGCAATTCCATCTATGGCCACTCCAATGGGACATTCTTCGCAAAAGGGACAAGAGTGCGGCTTCCCTCGACAAGAACATCTCTTTCCCTTGCAACCAAAACATCACTTCAGTGGTGGCTCCTACCCACATCTCTGTCTCGGGGAAAATCCTTCCTACCCCCAACCTGGGCCGTGGTCACCACGGACGCGAGCCTGTCAGGTTGGGGAGCGGTTTTTCTCCACCACAGGGCTCAAGGAACCTGGACTCCGATAGAATCGTCCCTTCAGATCAATATCCTGGAGATAAGGGCAGTATATCTAGCCCTATTGGCTTTCCATCGGTGGCTGGAGGGCAGGCAGATCCGAATACAGTCGGACAACGCCACTGCCGTCGCCTACATCAACCACCAAGGCGGCACTCGCAGTCGTCAAGCCTTCCAGGAAGTCCGGCGGATTCTGCAGTGGGTGGAAGCCACAGGCTCCACCATCTCCGCAGTTCACATCCCGGGCGTAGAAAACTGGGAAGCAGATTTTCTCAGTCGTCAGGGCATGGACGCGGGGGAATGGTCTCTGCACCCAGACGTGTTTCGAGAGATCTGTCGCCGCTGGGGAACGCCGGACGTCGATCTCATGGCGTCACGGCACAACAACAAGGTCCCGGCCTTCATGGCACGGTCTCAGGATCACAGAGCTCTGGCAGCGGACGCTTTAGTCCAGGATTGGTCGCAATTTCGACTGCCTTATGTGTTTCCCCCTCTGGCGATGCTGCCCAGAGTGCTACGCAAGATCAGGTCCGACTGCCGTCGCGCCATTCTTCTCGCTCCAGACTGGCCGAGGCGGTCGTGGTATCCGGATCTGTGGCATCTCACGGTGGGTCAACCGTGGGCACTTCCAGACCGCCCAGACTTGCTGTCACAAGGCCCGTTTTTCCATCTGAATTCTGTGGCCCTCAACCTGACTGTGTGGCCATTGAGTCCTGGCTCCTAGCGTCTTCAGGGTTATCTCAGGATGTCATTGCTACCATGAGACAAGCCAGGAAGCCAACGTCCGCCAAGATCTATTACAGGTCTTGGCAAATCTTCCTATCCTGGTGCTCTGATAACGGTTTTCCTCCATGGCCGTTTGCCTTACCCACTTTTCTTTCATTCCTACAATCTGGAATGGACAAGGGTTTGTCCCCCGGCTCTCTCAAGGGCCAAGTATCGGCGCTCTCCGTGTTTTTTCAAAAGCGTCTAGCCAGGCTTCCGCAGGTCCGCACGTTCCTGCAGGGGGTCTGCCACATGGTCCCACCTTACAAACGTCAGTTGGAACCCTGGGATCTTAACAGGGTCCTGACGGCTCTTCAAAAACCACCTTTTGAGCCGCTGCGGGATGTGTCTCTCTCACGTCTTTCGCAGAAGGTGGCCTTCCTGGTGGCAGTCACATCACTTCGGAGAGTGTCTGAGCTTGCAGCGCTGTCATGCAAAGCCCCTTCCTGGTTTTTCACCAGGATAAGGTGGTTCTGCGTCCTGTCCCGGAATTTCTCCCTGAGGTGGTATCCCCTTTTCATCTCAATCAGGATATCTCCTTACCTTCATTTTGCCCTAATCCAATTCACCAGTGTGAAAAGGATTTGCACTCTTTGGATCTAGTGAGAGCACTCCGGTTCTACGTGTCTCGCACGGCGCCCCTGCGTCGTTCAGATGCGCTCTTTGTCCTTGTCGCTGGCCAGCGTAAGGGCTCTCAGGCCTCCAAGTCAACCTTGGCTCGGTGGATCAAGGAACCGATTCTCGAGGCCTACCGTTCTTCCGGGCTTCCGCTCCCTTCAGGGCTGAAAGCCCATTCTACCAGAGCCGTAGGTGCGTTCTGGGCATTGCGGCACCGGGCGACGGCTCAGCAGGTGTGTCAGGCGGCTACCTGGTCGAGTCTGCACACTTTCACGAAGCACTATCAAGGGCATACCTATGCTTCGGCAGATGCCAGTCTAGGTAGGCGAGTCCTTCAGGCGGCGGTTGCCCACTTGTAAGAGGGGGCCGTTTTCGGCTCTTTTTATTAAAGTATTCTTTTACCCACCCAGGGACTGCTCTTGGACGTCCCAATTGTCTGGGTCTCCCAATGGAGCGACAAAGAAGGGAATTTTTGTTTACTTACCGTAAATTCCTTTTCTTCTAGCTCCTATTGGGAGGCCCAGCACCCGCCCCTGTGCCCTTCGGGCTGGTTGTTCTTTTGTGTACACATGTTGTTCATGTTGAATTGTTCTTTTGGTTCATGGTCTTCAGTTCTCCGAACATCCTTCGGATTGAATTTACCCTAGACCAATTTATAAGTTTTCTCCTTCCTGCTTTTGCACCAAAACTGAGGAGCCCGTGGTCCACGGGAGGGTGTATAGGCAGAGGGGATGGGTTACACTTTTTAAAGTGTAATACTTTGTGTGGCCTCCAGAGGCAGAAGCTATACACCCAATTGTCTGGGTCTCCCAATAGGAGCTAGAAGAAAAGGAATTTACGGTAAGTAAACAAAATTCCCTTTATTTTGGTCAGAAAGGGGGCACAAGAACAACAGGAACCCTGCTAGAATGCAGCCCAGGAGCTGCAGAGGGGGAAATGTTTAGGTTTAAAGCTAAATTTCTGATGACAGGTGCCCTTTAACCAACCGAACTTTCAGCGTCTCCCACTCACACCACCTCCTCATCTCGCCCCCTATCTGTCGATCTGTCAGGGTCCCCCAAGGCTCAGTTCTTTGACCCCTGCTGTTCTCCATCTGCACCTTCGGCCTGGGACAGCTCATAGAGTCCCATGGCTGTCAGTATCGCCTCTATGCTGATGATACGCAGATCTACCTCTCTGGACCTGACATCAGCTCCCTACTAACCAGAATCCCACAAAGTCTGTCTATGTCATCCTTTTTCTTTATCGTTCCTTTGGGAGACCCAGACCATGGGTGTTTAGCTTCTGCCTCCGGAGGACACACAAAGTACTACACTTAAAAGTGTAGCTCCTCCCTCTGAGCTTATACACCCCCTGGTAGCCAGTCCTAGCCAGTTTATTGTGTTCAGGAGGCATACATCCACACATGCATTCTCATCTGATTTGTTTGACTTTTGGAAAGAGTTTGAAGAAAAGCGGGTCCATGTCTGGACTCCCGGCATGTCCCTTCTCACCCCACTGTGTCGGCGGTGTTGTTAAGGTTGATTTCTTTGTCGCTCCTAATTGGGAGACCCAGACAATTGGGTGTATAGCTACTGCCTCCGGAGGCCACACAAAGCATTACACTTAAAAGTGTAAGGCCCCTCCCCTTCTGCCTATACACCCCCCATGGGATCACGGGCTCCTCAGTTTTCAAGCTTTGTGCGAAGGAGGTCAGACATCCACGCATAGCTCCACTGTTTAGTCAGCAGCAGCTGCTGACTATGTCGGATGGAAGAAAAGAGGACCCATACTAGGGTCCCCAGCATGCTCCCTTCTCACCCCACTTTTGTCGGCGGTGTTTGTTAAGGTTGAGGTACCCATTGCGGGTACGGAGGCTGGAGCCCACATGCTGCATCCTTCCCCATCCCCCTTAGGGCTCTGGGTGAAGTGGGATTTTACCGGTCTCCAGGCACAAGGGACCGTGCTCCATCCACAGCCCCTGGGGAATCTGCTGGATATGGAGCGGAGTATCGTCAGGGACAGGCCCTGCTACGTCAAGGTACTCTGTGTCCCCGTACAGACCGCGCGCACACTGCAGCATTGCTGGGTGTGTTAGTGCGCCGGGGACAACAGCGCTACGCGCTTGTGCCACACTTCCACAGCTTGCTGAGGGAGTTATTGTGTTGGGAACTGCCGCGCCGGCCGCTGCTAGCAGTTTACACTGCGGCGCGGCTGGGACTTGTGGTGCGCCGGGGACTTCCGCGCTGGCCGTGCATATTTGACGGCCGCGCTTATTACTAGAGTCCCCGGCTTTTGCGGCCTAGTTTCGCTTCGTTCCCGCCCCCAGGCCTGCCAGTCAGGGGAAGGGCGGGACGCTGTACAGAACGTCAGCGCCGAGGGCTGGAGTCTGCTTTACATACTCCAGCCCTCACATTGAGCACAGTGGGACGCCAGTTTCCCGCACTTTGTCTGAGGCACGCCCACGGTCCGCCCCTCTTCAGAACGCCGGCAGCCATTCCTGTGTGCAGGCTGAGCTGGAGAGGGGAGACAAGTTCTGGGAGACCCAGGCACGGGATTCTGGTGGCCACACACCCGCTTTTAGCGGGCGGTAAGCGGCACCTCCGGTGCTGACCCCACTAGTGCCAAAGTGTACAATTGTATTTTTATGCTTGCATGCTATACATTGCACTAAACGGTCGCTGGTGATTCTTGGCTATATACCCTCCTAGATTGCTTACTACAGCATGTCGTCCGCAAAAAACAAGGGTGCCAAGGCACAGGTTTTCTATGCTGCTTGTACCGCTTGTGAGGCTGTTCTACCGGCCGGTTCCACTGACCCCCATTGTGTGCAGTGCTCGGCCCCTGTGCCGCTTGCTCGGCCGGGGCCCCTGCTGGAGGTGACCCAGGGAGAACCACCTGTGAATACTGTCCAGGTGACGGGGACAGAGTTTGCAATTTTTGCTGATAGATTGTCTGTGACTATGACTAAGATTCTAGAAACTTTGCAATCTAGACCAGTAACTCAGACCATGGGCACTGTTGATTCATTGCTCCCTGGTCCCCCTCAGTTGGAACAGCTCCGGGCTCCGGGGGTGTCCCATGCATCCCAGGGTGAAGGCTCGGACACGGACGACAGTCCCAGACAGCCTAAGCGAGCTCGCTATGAGCGGCCCTCTACTTCATCACACTGGTCAGGGTCCCAGCAGGAGGATTCTCTGTGTGATGAGGCGGAGGTAGCTGATCAGGATTCTGATCCTGAGACCGCTCTCAATCTGGATACACCTGATGGTGACGCCATAGTGAATGATCTTATCGCGTCCATCAATAAAATGTTGGATATTTCTCCCCCAGCTCCTCCAGTGGAGGAGTCAGCTTCACAGCAGGAGAAATTCCATTTCAGGTATCCCAAGCGTAAATTGAGTACTTTTCTGGACCACTCTGACTTCAGAGAGTCAGTCCAGAAACACCACGCTTATCCAGATAAGCGTTTCTCCAAACGGCTTAAGGATACACGTTATCCCTTTCCTCCTGACGTGATCAAGAGCTGGACCCAGTGTCCCAAGGTGGATCCTCCAATCTCCAGGCTTGCGGCTAGATCCATAGTTGCAGTGGAGGATGGGGCTGCACTTAAAGATGCCACTGACAGACAGATGGAGCTCTGGTTGAAATCCATCTATGAAGCTATCGGCGCGTCGTTTGCTCCTGCATTCGCAGCCGTATGGGCACTCCAAGCTATTTCAGCTGGTCTTACACAGATTGACACGGTCACACGTACATCTGTTCCGCAGGTGGCATCCTTAACCTCTCAAATGTCTGCATTTGCGTCTTACGCGATTAATGCGGTTCTGGACTCTACGAGCCGTACGGCAGTGGCATCCGCCAACTCCGTGGTTTTACGCAGAGCCTTGTGGTTAAGGGAATGGAAAGCAGATTCTGCTTCCAAAAAATGCTTAACCAGTTTGCCATTTTCTGGTGACCGACTGTTTGGTGAGCGTTTGGATGAAATCATTAAACAGTCCAAGGGTAAGGATTCATCCTTACCTCAGCCCAGACAAAACAAACCCCAACAGAGGAGGGGACAGTCGGGGTTTCGGTCCTTTCGAGGCTCGGGCAGGTCCCAATTCTCCTCGTCCAAAAGGACTCAAAAGGATCAGAGGAGCTCAGATTCTTGGCGGGCTCAGTCACGCCCAAAAAAGACAGCCGGAAGACCCGCTACCAAGGCGGCTTCCTCATGACTTTCGGCCTCCTCTCTCCGCATCCTCGGTCGGTGGCAGGCTCTCCCGCTTTGGCGACATTTGGCTGCCACAGGTCCAAGACCGTTGGGTGAGAGACATTCTGTCTCACGGGTACAGGATAGAGTTCAGTTCTCGTCCTCCAACTCGATTCTTCAGAACGTCTCCGCCTCCCGACCGAGCCGATGCTCTTCTGCAGGCGGTGTGCACTTTAAAAGCGGAAGGAGTGGTGATCCCTGTTCCTCTTCAAGAGCAAGGTCACGGTTTTTACTCCAATTTGTTTGTGGTACCAAAAAA
The DNA here is from genome assembly GCF_048569485.1 of Anomaloglossus baeobatrachus. NCBI lineage: Eukaryota > Metazoa > Chordata > Amphibia > Anura > Aromobatidae > Anomaloglossus > Anomaloglossus baeobatrachus. The sequence continues at coordinate 38,916,667 of NC_134362.1, forward strand.
GGACGGGTCTTTCCGTCCCGTTCTGGACCTAAAACTTCTCAACAAGCACGTGAGAACCAGACGGTTCCGGATGGAATCCCTCCGCTCCGTCATCGCCGCAATGTCTCAAGGAGATTTCCTAGCATCAATAGACATCAAGGATGCTTATCTCCACGTACCGATTGCTCCAGAGCATCAGCGGTTTCTACGCTTCGTTATAGGAGACGAACACCTTCAGTTCGTAGCCCTGTCTTTTGGTCTGGCGACAGCCCCACGGGTCTTCACCAAGGTCATGGCAGCTGTAGTTGCAGTCCTGCACTCTCAGGGACACTCTGTGATCCCTTACTTAGACGATCTGCTTGTCAAGGCGCCTTCTCAAGAAGCATGCCAACACAGCCTGAACGTTGCGCTGGAGACCCTCCAGGGTTTCGGGTGGATCATCAACTTTTCCAAGTCAAATCTAACCCCGACCCAGTCGATAACATATCTTGGCATGGAGTTTCATACTCTCTCAGCGATAGTGAAGCTTCTGCTTGTCAAACAGCGTTCACTACAGACAGGGGTGCAATCTCTCCTTCAAGGCCAGTCACACCCCTTGAGACGTCTCATGCACTTCCTAGGGAAGATGGTTGCAGCAATAGAGGCAGTCCCTTTCGCGCAGTTTCATCTGCGTCCACTACAATGGGACATTCTCCGCCAATGGGACGGGAAGTCGAAGTCCCTCGACAGGAATGTCTCCCTTTCTCAGGCGGCCAAGGATTCTCTTCGTTGGTGGCTGCTTCCCACCTCATTGTCGAAAGGGAAATCCTTCCTACCCCCATCCTGGGCGGTGGTGACGACAGATGCGAGTCTGTCAGGGTGGGGAGCAGTCTTTCTCCACCACAGGGCTCAAGGTACGTGGACTCAGCAAGAGTCCACCCTTCAGATCAACGTTCTGGAGATCAGGGCAGTGTATCTTGCCCTACAAGCCTTCCAGCAGTGGCTGGAAGGCAAGCAGATCCGTATTCAGTCGGACAACTCCACAGCGGTGGCATACATCAACCACCAAGGAGGAACTCGCAGTCGGCAAGCCTTCCAGGAAGTCCGACGGATTCTAACGTGGGTGGAAGACACGGCTTCCACCATATCCGCAGTTCACATCCCAGGCGTGGACAACTGGGAAGCAGACTTCCTCAGTCGCCAGGGTATGGACGCAGGGGAATGGTCTCTTCACCCGGACGTGTTTCAGGAGATCTGTCGCCGCTGGGGGATGCCGGACGTCGACCTAATGGCGTCTCGGCACAACAACAAGGTCCCAGCTTTCATGGCACGGTCTCACGATCACCGAGCTCTGGCGGCAGACGCCTTAGTTCAAGATTGGTCGCAGTTCCGGCTTCCTTATGTGTTTCCACCTCTGGCTCTGTTGCCCAGAGTGCTGCGCAAGATCAGGTCCGACTGCCGCCGCGCCATCCTCGTCGCTCCAGACTGGCCAAGGAGGTCGTGGTACCCGGATCTGTGGCACCTCGCGGTAGGCCAACCGTGGGCACTACCAGACCGACCAGACTTGCTGTCTCAAGGGCCGTTTTTCCATCAGAATTCTGCGGCCCTGAACCTGACTGTGTGGCCATTGAGTCCTGGATCCTAGCGTGTTCAGGATTGTCTCAAGAGGTCATTGCCACCATGAGACAGGCTAGAAAACCTACCTCTGCCAAGATATACCACAGGACGTGGAAAATATTCTTATCTTGGTGCTCTGCTCAGGGAGTTTCTCCCTGGCCATTTGCATTGCCTACTTTTCTTTCCTTCCTGCAATCCGGTTTGGAAAAAGGTTTGTCGCTCAGCTCCCTCAAGGGACAAGTCTCAGCGCTATCTGTATTTTTTCAGAAGCGCCTAGCACGACTTCCTCAGGTACGCACGTTCCTGCAAGGGGTTTGTCATATCGTCCCTCCTTACAAGCGGCCGTTAGAGCCCTGGGATCTGAACAGGGTTCTAATTGTTCTTCAGAAGCCGCCTTTCGAGCCTATGAGGGATGTTTCCCTTTCTCGCCTTTCACAGAAAGTGGCTTTTCTAGTAGCGGTCATGTCTCTCCGGAGAGTGTCCGAGCTAGCAGCGCTGTCATGCAAATCTCCCTTCCTGGTGATTCACCAGGACAAGGTGGTTCTGCGCCCGATTCCGGAGTTTCTCCCTAAGGTAGTATCCCCCTTTCATCTCAATCAGGATATCTCCTTGCCTTCTTTGTGTCCTCATCCAGTTCATCAATGCGAAAAGGATTTGCATTTGTTGGATCTGGTGAGAGCGCTCAGGATCTACATTTCCCGCACGGCGCCCCTGCGCCGCTCGGATGCACTCTTTGTCCTTGTCGCTGGTCAGCGCAAAGGGTCGCAAGCTTCCAAATCCACCCTGGCTCGGTGGATCAAGGAACCAATTCTCGAAGCCTACCGTTCTGCTGGGCTTCCGGTTCCCTCAGGGCTGAAGGCCCATTCTACCAGAGCCGTGGGTGCGTCATGGGCATTACGGCACCAGGCTACGGCTCAGCAGGTGTGCCAGGCGGCTACCTGGTCGAGTCTGCACACTTTTACCAAACACTATCAGGTGCATACCTACGCTTCGGCGGACGCCAGCCTAGGTAGACAAGTCCTTCAGGCGGCGGCTGCCCACCTGTAGGGAAGGACTGTTTTTACGGTCCTATCACAAGGGGTTATTATACCCACCCAGGGACTGCTTTTGGACGTCCCAATTGTCTGGGTCTCCCAATTAGGAGCGACAAAGAAGAAGGGAATTTTGTTTACTTACCGTAAATTCCTTTTCTTCTAGCTCCAATTGGGAGACCCAGCACCCGCCCTGTTTGCTTAGGGATTTTTGTTTTTCGGGTACACATGTTGTTCATGTTGAATGGTTTTCGGTTCTCCGATGTTCCTTCGGATTGAATTTGTTCTTAAACCAGTTATTGGCTTTCCTCCTTCTTGCTTTTGCACTAAAACTGAGGAGCCCGTGATCCCACGGGGGGTGTATAGGCAGAAGGGGAGGGGCCTTACACTTTTAAGTGTAATGCTTTGTGTGGCCTCCGGAGGCAGTAGCTATACACCCAATTGTCTGGGTCTCCCAATTGGAGCTAGAAGAAAAGGAATTTACGGTAAGTAAACAAAATTCCCTTCTTACAAGGCTGAAGCCTTACATGCCTCGCTCCTTCACCATCCCTTCTGGGCTCTGGCTTAAAGTGGGAGCCAGCACGGTCTCCATGCCTGGCAGGAGTCCGGTCTCCATCCACAGCCCCTTGAGGATTCTGTTGGACCGGAGCACTCATCCCCAAGGACATGGCCCTGCGTCTCAGCAGCTAAGTACCTGAGACGTTTATGTTGGGGGTCCCGGTTCTTTATTGTATGGGGAGAGTATGCTGTATGTGATTGTTTTAACTTTTCCGGCGGGTTCTCCAGCTTTTGCCAGAGAACCGCGCCGATGGTGCCTGCTTGTCGGCCTCGCAGCTTAAATTTAGGCCCAGGCTTCGCCGGAGGCCTAGTTTCGTTTTCCTGCCCTCGCATGTCACTCATGCAGAGGGACAGGTTCGGCTCCTCCCGGCGGCCGTTCTACACAGGGGAGGGACACTCCCCACTGCTGCGGCGTCCCTCCTTCCCTGCAGGTCTCTATAGCCCTCCAGTTCCCGCTCTTTTATAGGAACGCCCCCTAGTTTCTCAGGCAGAGTTCACTCTGCTCCGGGACATCCTGCATTCTGCATCTCTGCTGAGGTGCTGCGCACTGGGGGACCGGGCTTCGGGATCTGGAGGGCACACAACACCGTGCTCAGCGGTCTGGTAAGCCACAGCCGGTCTCCGGTTGTGGACCTCTGTATATTCTCCCTGGGGTTCATTCTCTACAAAGCCCCCACTCCAGCAGCATGTCTCACACAAGGAGCAAGGCTCCAAAGCTTTATTCTGTATGCACTGCATGTAAGCTCCTGCTGAATGAGCCGAGCATTTATCCACACTGTGATGGTTGCTCTAACTTGGCGGTGCCACAGCCTAGAGTCTCACCCCCAGTGGTCTCTCAGGCTGCTGCTGCTGCACCTGTGGCTGAACCCCCGGCCTGGGTAGAGTCCTTTTCTAGGTCCATATCCCAGTCATTTGCTGAGTCCATGGGACTTTCTTCGGCGCTCTATTGGGAGACCCAGACGATTGGGTGTATAGCTACTGCCTCCGGAGGCCACACAAAGCATTACACTAAAAAGTGTAAGGCCCCTCCCCTTCTGGCTATACACCCCCCGTGGGATCACGGGCTGCTCAGTTTTCAAGCTTTGTGCGAAGGAGGCACACATCCATGCATAAGCTCCACTGTTTAGTCAGCAGTAGCTGCTGACTATATCGGATGGAAGAAAAGAGGGCCCATACTAGGGCCCCCAGCATGCTCCCTTCTCACCCCACTTGCGGTTTGTAAGGTTGAGGTACCTATTGCTGGTACGGAGGCTGGAGCCCACATGCTGTTTTCCTTCCCCATCCCCCTGAGGGGCTCTGAGGAAGTGGGATCTTTCCGGCCACCAAGCCCTGAGGCCGGGCTCCATCCACAGACCCATAGAACCTGCTGGATGTGGAGCGGGAGTGCCGTTCAGGGACAAGGCCCTGCAACTTTCAGGTACTCTGTGTCCCCGTATGGCAGGCCACGCACACTCCAGGCTTGCTGGGTGTGCTAGTGCGCCGGGGACTGTAGCGCTGTGCGCTGGGCTTATAGTCCCTGCAGATTACTGGGGGACTTTACGTGTGGGGACCGCCGCGCCGACCGCCCCTGGAGCGGCGGCGCAGCTGCGACTTGTAGTGCGCCGGGGACGCGCCGACCGCGCTTTTACGGCGGCGGCGCTTCTAACTTTAGTCCCCGGCTTTTGCGGCCTAGCGCCGCTTCGTTCCCGCCCCCACCCTGTCACTCAGGGAAAGGGAGAGACGCTGTTCTATAGCAGCGCCGAGGGCTGGAGCCTTATTTGCATTCTCCAGCCCCCTTCACTAGACACAGTGGGCGCCGGGTTCCCGCTCTTGTCTCGGGCACGCCCTCGGCCCGCCCCTCTCCTCTGGACGCCGGCAGCCATTCCGGCACGCAGAGCGGGAAAACGGAGACAAGCGCTGAGCTACCAGCACAGGATTCCGGCGCCACACACCCGCTTTTGTGCGGGCGGTAAGCGGCAACTAAAGTGCTGACCCACTAATGCCGAAGTGTCCTGTTGTACTTTTGTACGGTCGCTATTCAGGATGCAGACCTAGAAACAGCAGCAAAAGATCAGGGGTGCTAAAGCACAGACTCTATATGCTGCTTGTCTTGCATGTGCTGCAGTGTCATGTGTCCTTTATGCTTGTATGCTTTACATTGCACTGTAAGGGCTATTCTTGGCTGTCTACCCGCCTAGATGGCTAGACAGCGGCAGCAAACAGCAATGGTGCTAAGGCACAAGCTTTCAATGCTGCTTGGATTGCATGTACTGCAGAGTTTATTTTCATGCTTGTACATTCACTGCATGTCGCTATTCTTGGCTAATGCTCCTTGATGACTAGACAACAGCAGCAGAAAAGCAAGGGTGCTAAGGCACAAGCTTTCAATGCTGCTTGGATTGCATGTGCTGCAGTGGTTATTTTCATGCTTGTATGCTATACATTCACTGTATGTCGCTTTTCTTGGCTAATGCTCCTGAATAACTAGACAACGGCAGCAGAAAAGCAAAGGTGCCAAGGCACAGGCTTTCTATGCTCCTTGTACTGCATGTGCTGAAGTGTTTATTGTACTTCATGCTTGTATGCTATACATTGCACTGTACGGTCGCTATTCTTGGCTAATGCTCCTAGATGGCTAGACAGCAACAGCAAAAAAAAAAAAAAAAGCATGGGTGCCAAGGCACAGGCTTTCTATTCTGCTTGTACTGCATGCGATACTGTTCCAGGACCCCCAGTGTGTGCAATTACTCAACGGGGTCTCTGCTACAGGTGGCCAAAAGAACCACCTGTGATCCCTGTCCAGGGACAGGGACGGAGTTGCAGTTTCCGCTGATATATTGTCTGTGACTATGACTAACATCTTACAGACTTCGCAGTCCAGACAGACCTTGGGCAATGTTGATTCAATGCCCCTGGCCACCCTGATTTCGAAACAAATCATGGCTCCAGGAGGGTCCCATGCATCCCAGGGTGCAGGCTCTGACACGGACGACAGTCCCAGACGGCCTAAGCGAGCTCCCTAAGAACGGCCCTCGACTTCATCACAGTACTCTCTGTATGCTGATGCAGACGTAGCTGTTCAGGACTCTGATCCTGAGACCGCTCTCAATCCGGATACACCGGATGGTGACGCTATAGTGAATAATCTTATAGCGTCCATCAATGGAAGGTTGGGTATTTCTCCCTCAACTCCTCCAGTGGAGGGGTCAGCTTCACAGCAGAAGAAATCCCTATTTCGGTTCGGTATCTCAAGCGTATATTGAGTACTTTTCTGGTCACTCTGACTCCAGAGAAGCAGTCCAGGAACACCACGCTTATCCCGATAAGCGTTTCTCCAACCGTATTGAGGATACGCGTTGTCTCTTCCCCCCTGACGTGCTCAAGCGCTCCAAGGGTGGATCCCCCAATCTCCAGGCTTGCGGCTAGATCTATAGTTGCAGTGGAAGATGGGACTTCACTTAAAGATGCCATTGACAGACAGATAGCCCTCTGGTTGCAATCTGTCTATGAAGCTATCGGCGGGTCGGTTGCCCCGGCATTCGCAGCCATAGAGGCACTCCAAGCTATTTCAGCTAGTATTGCGCAGAGGGACGCGGTCACATGTACATCTTGGCCGCAGTAGCGTCCTTCACCTCGCAATGTCGGCATTGCGACTCAAGCTGTTTATGCTGTCCTGGACTCTACGAGCCGTACGTCAGTGGCGTCCGCCAACTCCGTGTTGTTACGCTCCTAGTGTTAAGGGATTGGAGCAGATGCTGCTTCCACAAAAGTGCTTAACCAGATTGCCTTTATCTGGTGACAGACTGTTTCGTGAGCGGTTGGATTAAATCATTCAACTGTCCAAGGGTACGGATTCTTCCTTACCCCAGCTATCAAACAAGACCCATCAGGAGAAGGGACAGTCGAGGTTTCGGTCCTTCCCAGGCTCGGGCACGTCCCAATTGCCCTCGTCCAACAGGACTCAAAAGGCTCAGAGGGGCGCAGGTTCCTGGCGGGCTCAATCACGCCCGGAGAAGGCAGCCGGAGGAACCGCTACCAAGGCGGTTTCCTCATGACTTTCAGCCCTCTCTCTCCGCGTCCGCGGTCGGTGGCAGACTCCCCCGCTTTAGCGACATTTAACTGCCACAGGTCAATGGCCGGTGGGTGAGAGACAGTTTGTCGCAAAAACTTCCTCACCGGCCGAGCCGAGGCTCTTCTGCAGGCAGTAGGAGTCGTAATCCCGGTTCCTCCTCAGGAACAAGAGACACTTTTTACTCCGATCTGGTCGGGGTGACAAAATAGGACGACTCCTTCCGTTCCGTTCTGGACCTTAAACTGCTCAACAAGCACGTGAAAACCAGGCGGTTCCGGATGGAATCCCTCCGCTCCGTCATTGCCTCAATGTCTCAAGGAGATTTCCTAGCATCAATAGACATCAGGATGCTTATCTCCACGTGCCGATTGCTCCAGAGCACCGGCGTTTGCTACGATTCGTTATTGAAGACGAGCATCTTCGGTTCGTAGCCCTACCCTTCGGTCTGGCGACAACCCCACGGGTTTTCACCAAGTTCATGGCAGCAGTGGGACCACTCCCGCACTCTCAGGGTCACCCTGTGATCCCTTACTTAGACCATCTACTTGTCAAGGCACTCTTTTAAGAGGCATGCCAACACAGCCTGAACATGGCGCTGGAGACTTCCCAGAGTTTCGGGTGGGTCCTCAACTTTTCAAAGTTAAACCCAATCGCTGGCATATCTTAGCTTGGGGTTTCACACTCTCTCAGCGATGGTGAAGCTTCCACTGGACAAACAGCGGTCACTACAGGACGGGGGTGCAGTCTCTCCTTCAAGGAGACACCTCATCCAGAGGCAGTCCCTTTCACGCAGTTTCATCTGCGTCCACTTCAATAGAACATTCTTCGCTAATGGGAGGGGAAGTCGATGTCCCTACACAGGAACGTCCCCCTTTCTCAGACGATCAAGGACTCTCTTCAGAGGAGTCCACTCTTCAGATCAATTGTCTGGAGCTCTGGGCAGTGTATATTGCCCTGCAAGACTTCCTGCAGTGGCTGGAAGGCAAACAGATCCGAATTCAGTCGGACAATCCACAGCGGTGGCATACATCAACCACCAAGGCGGGCTACGCAGTCGGCGAGCCTCCCAGGAAGTCCGCCGGATTCTGCTAGGGGTGGAAGACAGAGCATACACCATATCCGCAGTTCACATCCCGGGCGTAGAAAACTGGGAAGCAGACTTCCTCAGTCACCAGGGCGTGGACGCAGGAGAATGGTCTCTGCACCCGGACGGGTTTCACGAATCGGCACAACAGCAAGGTCCCGGTTTTCATGACGATCAAAGAGCTCTGGCGACAGGCATCTCACGGTCGGTCAACCGTGGGCACTACCAGACCGGCCAGACTTACTGTCCCAAGGGCCGTTTTTCCATCTGATTTCTACGGCCCTGAACCTACTGTGTGGCCATTGCGTCCTAGATCCTAGTGTCCTCAGGATTATCCCAAGGGGTCGTTGCCACCATGAGACAGGCTATGAAGCCCACGTCTGCTAAGATCTACCACGGAAGTGGAAGATTTTCTTTTACTGGTACTCTGTACAAGGAGTGTCCCCCTGGCCATTGGCATTGCCTACTTTTCTTTCCTTCCTGCAATCTGGGTTGGAAAAGGGCTTGTCGCTCGGCTCCCTTAAAGGGCAAGTCTCGGCGCTATTGGTGTTTTTTCAGAAGCGTCTAGCACGACGTCCGCAGGTACGCACGTTCCTGCAGGGGGTTTGTCATATCGTCCCCCCGTACGAGCGGCCGTTAGATCCATGGGATCTGAACAGGGTACTAGTTGCTCTCCAGAAGCCGCCTTTCGAGTCTCTGACGGATGTTTCACTCTCTCGACTATCACGGAAAGTGGCCTTTCTGGTAGCGATCACGTCTCTTCGGAGAGTGTCTGAGCTAGCAGCGCTGTCATCCAAGGCTCCCTTCCTGGTGGTCCACCAGGACAAGGTAGTGCTGCGCCCCATTAAGGAGTTTCTCCCTAAGGTAGTATCCTCGTTTCATATTAATCAGGATATCTCCTTACCTTCCTTTTGTCCTCATACGGTTCACCGGTATGAAAAGGATTTACATTTGTTAGATCTGGTGAGAGCACTCAGAATCTACATTTCCCGCACGGCGCCCCTGCGCCGCTCTGATGCACTCTTTGTCCTTGTCGCTGGCCAGCGCAAGGGGTCGCAGGCTTCTAAAGCCACCCTGGCTCGATGGATCAAAGAACCAATTCTGGAAGCCTACCGTTCTGCGGGGCTTCCGGTTCCTTCAGGGCTGAAGGCCCATTCAACCAGAGCCGTGGGTGCGTCCTGGGCATTACGACACCAGGCTTCGGCTCAACAAGTGTGCCAGGCAGCTACCTGGTCGAGTTTGCACACTTTCACCAAACATTATCAGGTGCATACCTATGCTTAGGCGGACGCCAGCCTAGGTAGGAGAGTCCTGCAGGCGGCAGTGGCCTCCTCGTAGAGGAGGGCTGTCTTGCAGCTCTAACTTGAGGTATTTTGTTACCCACCCAGGGACTGCTTTTGGACGTCCCAATCGTCTGGGTCTCCCAATAGAGCGCCGAAGAAGAAGGGCATTTTGTTACTTACCGTAAATTCCTTTTCTTCTAGCTCTTATTGGGAGACCCAGCACCCGCCCTGTTGTCCTTCGGGATTTTTGGTTTGTTTGCGGGTACACATGTTGTTCATGTTGAACGGTTTTCAGTTCTCCGATGTTACTCGGAGTGAATTTGTTTAAACCAGTTATTGGCTTTCCTCCTTCTTGCTTTAGCACTAAAACTGAGCAGCCCGTGATCCCACGGGGGGTGTATAGCCAGAAGGGGAGGGGCCTTACACTTTTTAGTGTAATGCTTTGTGTGGCCTCCGGAGGCAGTAGCTATACACCCAATCGTCTGGGTCTCCCAATAAGAGCTAGAAGAAAAGGAATTTACGGTAAGTAACAAAATTCCCTTCTTTGTCCAGGACTTTGATGAATATGCATCAGCCCCCCTCACAGGGTGCCTCTAATACTCTTGACAGAGGACTCCTATCCTCTGACCTCCGTCCATCAGAGCTCACGGAGGATTCATCATCTGATCCCAGACCCCGTCCTTCTAAGAGAAGGCGCAGGGTTTCCTCCCCCTCCCCATCCCACGGCTCTGTCTCAAGAGCTGACTCTCAAGATGAGGAGGATGCCCTCACTGGGGGCTCGGAGGCTATGTATCCCATCGATTTCTCTGAGGGTGACTCAGATCTTAGTGATTTGATTGCTTCTATTAATTCTGTGCTGTATCTCAATCCGCCAGTATCAGAGGAGCAACTCTCTTTGGCAGAAAAACATCAGTTTACCTCGCCTAAGAGAGTGAAGAGTGTGTTCTTTAACCACTCCAGTTTTCAGACCGCTGTGACCAAACCCAGGGCCTGCCCTGACAAACGCTTTCCAAAGCGTGGTTCTGATGACCGGTTTCCATTTCCACCTGAGGTGGTCAAGGAGTGGTCTCACTCCCCAAAGGTAGACCCCCCGGTGTCTAGGCTCTCAGCCCGGACCGTTGTGTCGGTGGCTGACGGCACCTCACTTAAGGATTCCACTGACCGTCAGATTGACCTTCTGGCCAAATCTGTGTATGATGCTGCGGGGGCCGCGTTTTCCCCGACTTTTGCAGCAGTGTGGGCTCTCAAAGCCATCTCTGCTTCTCTAGAGGAGATGCATTCCCTCACCAAGAAATCTATGCCTGAGATGGTTACCTTAACTGCTCAGGCTTCAGCTTTTTCATCTTATGTCATGTCTGCCATGCTAGAGGCTGCTCACCGCACTGCGGTGGCTCCAGCTAATTCTCTTGTTATCCGCAGGATTTTGTGGCTTCGAGAGTGGAAGGCAGATGCTTCTTCCAAGAAGTTTCTTGCTGGGCTCCCTTTTGCTGGTTCACGGCTGTTTGGTGAACAGCTGGATGAAATCATTAAAGAAGCTACTGGCGGGAAGAGTACTTCCATGCCACAAACCAAGACCAGGAAACCCGCCAAGGGTAGGAATCAATCGAGGTTTCGTTCCTTTCGTTCCTCAACTGGTCATACTCTAAGCCTTCCGCCTCGTCCGCTAACTCAGCCAAGGATCAGAAATCCAACTGCAAAAGCGCGTCCGCAGAAGACCGCAGGAGGTTCTGCCACTAAGGCAGTTTCCTCATGACTCTCGGCCCGCTCCAGCCACGTCCTTAGTCGGTGGCAGGCTCTCCCACTTTGGCGACGCTTGGTTAAAGCAAGTCTCCGATCAGTGGGTGAGAGACATCATATCTCAGGGCTACAGGATAGAATTCTCTTCCAGCCCTCCAAACAGATTTTTTCTCTCAACTCCCCCCTGCTCCAAGGCCGCCGCCTTCTCACAGGCCGTGGCATCCTTGCAGGCAAACGGAGTGATTGTCCCAGTTCCCGCTCAGGAACGGTTCAGAGGTTTTTACTCAAATCTCTTCCTAGTTCCAAAAAAGGACTGTACCTTCCGGCCCATCCTGGATCTCAAGCTTCTCAACAAGCATGTTCGGGTGCGGCATTTTCGCATGGAGTCCCTGCGATCAGTCATTGCCTCTATGACCCAAGGGGAGTTCCTGGCGTCCATCGACATCAGAGATGCCTATCTACATGTGCCAATCGCAGTGTCACATCAGCGTTGGTTACGTTTTGCGATAGGAGAGGATCATTTCCAATTCGTGGCTCTCCCCTTCGGGTTAGCCACGGCCCCTCGGGTATTCACCAAGGTCATGGCGGCAGTGATTGCGGTCGTGCACCTCCAGGGGTTGGTAGTGCTCCCTTACCTGGACGACCTTCTGGTCAAGGGTCCATCCAGCGCACTCTTGCCACTCTAGTCCAATTCGGGTGGCTTGTCAATCTTCCCAAATCCACTCTGACTCCGACCCAGAGTCTCACGTACCTAGGGATGCAGTTCGAGACTTTGCCGGCACTTGTGAAGTTGCCCTTAATCAAACAGCAGTCTCTCCGGCTAGCGGTGCGCTCTCTCCTGAGGCCCCGCCGTTATTCCCTCAGGCACCTGATGCAGGTGCTGGGTCAAATGGTGGCTTCCATGGAGGCGGTTCCCTTTGCCCAGTTCCATCTGCGTCCTCTGCAGCTGGACATCCTCTGCTGTTGGGACAAGCGGCCTTCCTCCTTACAGAGGTTAGTGGCTCTGTCGCCACGGACCAGGAGCTCTCTTCAGTGGTGGCTTCGACCCCTCTCCCTGTCCCAAGGGCGCTCCTTCCTGGCTCCGTCCTGGGTGATTCTCACCACGGATGCCAGCCTATCCGGCTGGGGAGCGGTACATCTCCACCACAGAGCACAGGGCACTTGGACTCCGTCCGAGTCAGCCCTTTCAATCAATGTGCTGGAAACCAGAGCTGTGCTTCTAGCTCTCCTAGCCTTTCACCACCTGTTGGCGGGCAGGCACATTCGAGTCCAGTCAGACAACGCGACAGCGGTTGCCTACATCAATCACCAAGGCGGGACACGCAGCCGCCTGGCAATGTTGGAGGTCCAACGCATCCTTCAATGGGCGGAGGACTCAAAGTCTCTGCTAATCTGTCTGGGGGTCTGGGCTGTGGGATCTGGAGGGCACACAAACGGTCTGGTAAGCCACAACCTCCGGTTGTGGACCTGCTTATATACTCTCTGGGGGTCATTCTGGCTCAGAGCCCCCACTTCAGCAGCATGTCTCACACGAGGAGCAAGGCTGCAAGGCTGTACGCAATATGCACTGCATGTAAGCTCGTGCTGCCTGAACCGAGCACATATCTACATTGTGATGCCTGCTCTAACCTGGCAATGCCTCAGCCTGGTATCGCACCCACAGTGGTCCCTCCGGCTGCTCCGGCTCCGGTGGCTGAACCCCCGGCTTGGGTAGAATCCTTCTCTAGGTCAATCTCCCAGTCTTTTGCCGACTCCATGGGACAGCTGTCCCGGACTTTGCTGACCATGCATCAGCCCCCTTCTCAGGGCGCCTCTGCTGCTAGGGCTCTCTCAGCGGAGCTCACAGAGGATTCTTCATCTGGTCCCAGACCCCGTCCTCCTAAAAGGAGACGCGGGGCTCCCTCTCCTTTCTCGTCCCGTGGCTCTGATTCACGAGCTGACTCGCAGGACGAGGAGGATGCCTTTACTGGGGGCTCGGACGCTACCTCCATGTGCCCCATTGATCTGTCCGAAAGTGACGCAGATGTTAGTGATTTGATTGCGTCCATTAATTCTGTACTGGACCTCAATCCGCCAGTATCAGAGGAGCAACCCTCTCTGGCAGAAAAGCACCAGTTTACCTTGCCTAGGAGGACAAGGAGTGTGTTTTTTAACCACTCCAGTTTTCAGGCCACTGTGACCAAGCCTAGGGCCTGTCCTGACAAACGCTTCCCAAAGCGCGGTTCTGATGACCGTTTTCCTTTTCCACCCGAGGTGGTCAAGGAGTGGGCTCATTCACCAAAGGTAGACCCTCTGGTGTCTAGACTCTCAGCCCGGACCGTTGTATCAGTGGCTGATGGCACCTCTCTTAAGGATGCCACTGACCGCCAGGTTGACCTTCTGGCCAAATCTGTATATGAGGCGGCTGGGGCCTCGTTCTCCCCATCTTTTGCAGCAGTGTGGGCTCTCAAGGCCATCTCTGCTTCTCTGGAGGAGATGCATTCCCTCTCCAGGGAATCTATGCCCGAAATGGTTGCCTTAACGTCCCAAGCTTCAGCTTTTCTTTGTCGCTCTATTGGGAGACCCAGACAATTGGGTGTATAGGCTATGCCTCCGGAGGCTGCACAAAGTATTACACTTAAAAGTGTTAAGCCCCTCCCCTTCTGCCTATACACGCCCCGTGCTCTCACGGGATCCCCAGTTTTTTGCTTTGTGCGAAGGAGGCAGACATGCACAGCACAGCTCCACAGATTAGTCAGCAGCAGCTGCTGACTATTTCGGATGGAAGAAAAGAGGGCCCATATAGGGCCCCCAGCATGCTCCCTTCTCACCCCACTCTTTGTCGGCGGTGTTGTTAAGGTTGAGGTACCCATTGCGGGTACGGAGGCTGGAGCCCACATGCTGTTTTCCTTCCCCATCCCCCTCAGGGCTCTGGTGGAAGTGGGATCCTATCGGTCTCCAGGCACTGAGGCCGTGCTCCATCCACAACTCCTGTGGAGCCTGCTGGATAGGAGCCGGGTATCGATCAGGGACAGGGCCCTGCATCTTTGAGGTACTCTGTGTCCCCGTGGGGACCGCGCACAGCAGCACTCCAGCATTGCTGGGTGTGCTAGTGCACCGGGGACTGCGGCGCTGACCGCCTTTGGTGCCATTATACACTGCAGCGGTGCTGAGTGTATTTGTGTATGGGGACGGCCGCGCTGACCGCCGCCGCCATTGTTTTTACTGAGGCGCGGCTGGGACTTGTAGTGCGCCGGGGACTCTGCGCTGGCCGCGCTTTTACGGCGGCCGCGCTTATAACTAGAGTCCCCGGCTTTTTGGGCCTAGTCTCCGTTCTTCCCGCCCTCAGCCCTGCCAGTCAGGGGAAGGGCGGGACGCTGCACAGGTCGAGCAGCACTGAGGGCTGGAGCATGCTTTGCATACTCCACCCCCCTCACTGTGCACACTGTGACTCCAACTCCCGCACTTTCTCGGTCACGCCCACGACTCCCTCATCTCCTCAGGACGCCGGCAGCCATTACTGTCAGCTCCTAGGACGCTGCAGAGGGGAGACAAACTCTGGGGGACCCAGGCACGAGTTCAGGGGGCCACACAACCGCTTTCAGCGGGCGGTAAGCAGCACCTGTGGTGCTGATTTCCCTGGTGTAGTAGTGTGTTTAGAGTTTATATCTTTGCTATACTTTACACTGTATGGTGCACAGTCAATTTTCTGGTCATATACCCTGTAATGTGGCTCAAGGGGCAACAAAACACAGGCTTACTGAGCTGCCAGCGCGGCATGTGCAAACCGGCAGGTTCCATTGACCCTCATGGTGGACCCCTGTGGCATTTGTTCTGGCCTCTGCTCAAGGGGTCCCAGGGACAACAACCAAACAGATCCAGGTGACAGGGACGGAGTTTGCAGTTTTTACTGACAGACTTTCTGAGACTATGGCTAAAATACTAGAAGCTGGCAGTCCAGACTGGTATCTCAGACCATGGGCACTGTACAATCACTGCCCTCTATTCCCCTCAGTTGGAACAACAATGTTCCCCAGGGGTGTCTCATAGGTCCCAGGGTGAAGCTCTGACACGGACCGCAGTCCCAGACCGCTTAGGCGAGCTCGCTTAGACACCCCCTCGACCTCATCACATTGTTCAGGGTCTCAGAGAAATGACTCTCTGTATCAGAAGAGGAGGTGGCTGATCAGGATTTTGATCCTGATGCCGCTCTCTACCTTGATATCCCTGAGGCGGACGCCATAGTGAATGCTCTTATTGCGTCCATAAAAATGATGCTGGATGTTTCTCTCTCAGGCTCATCCAGCAGAAGGGTCACCGTCTCAAGGTCCCCCAAGAGTACAGCGAGTAGGTTTCTGGATCACTCTGACGTCTCGGAGGCAGTCCAGACACGCCGAGTTTGTCCGGATAAGCGTTTCTTCCAAGCGCTTTAAGGATACACTTTATCCCTTCCCCCCTGACGTGGTCAGGGCTGGACTCAGTGTCCCAAGGTGGATTCTCCAATCTCTAGACTGGCGGCTAGATCCATAGTGGCAGTTGAAGATGGGGATTCGCTCAGGGATGCCACTGACAGACAGATGGAGCTCTGGTTGAAATCCATCTATGAAGCTATCGGCGCGCCTTTTGCTCCAGCATTCGCAGCCCTATGGGCGCTCCAAGCTATTGCAGCGGGTCAGGCGCAAATTGACGCACTTGCACGTACGTCTGCGCCGCAAGTGGCGTCTGTAACCTCTCAAACTTCGGCATTGCGTCCTACGCTATTAATGCTGTCCTGGACTCTGCGAGCCGTACGGCGGTTGCAGCCGACAATTCGGTGGCAATATGCAGGGCCTTGTGGCTTCAGGAATGGAAGGCAGACTCAGCTTCCAAAAAAGTGCTTAACCGGTTTGCCATTTTCTGGCGACCGTTTGTTTGGTGAGAGGCTGGATGAAATCATCAACCAATCCTGGGAAAGGAAACATCCTACCCCAGACCAAACCAAGATTACCCCAACAGAGAATGGGACAGTCGAGGTTTCGGTCCTTTCCGGGCGCGGGCAGGTCCCAATTCTCCTCGCCCAAACGTCCTCAGAAGGGTCAGAGGAACTCCGATCCATGGCGGTCTAAGGCACGCCCTTAAAAGACCGCCGGAGGTGCCGCCACCAAGTCGGCTTCCTCATGACCTATGGCCCTCACACCCCATCCTCGGTCGGAGACAGGCTCTCCCGCCTTTCAGACATTTCGCTGCCACAGGTTAAGGACCGTTGGGTGAGAGACATTCTGTCTCACGGTCACAGGATAGAGTCAACTCTCGTCCTCCGACTTGATTTTTCAGAACATCCCCGCCTCCCGGGCGAGCCGATGCTCTTCTACAGGCGCTGGGCACTCTGAAAACAGAAGGAGTGGTGATCCCGGTTCCTCTTCAGCAACAGGGTCACGGTTTTTACTCCAACCTGTTTGTGGTCCCAAAGAAGGACGGATCTTTCCGTCCTGTCCTGGACCTAAAACTGCTCCACAAACATGTAAAAGCCAAGCGGTTCAGGATGTAATCCCTCCGCTCCGTCATCGCCTCAATGTCCCAAGGAAATTTCCTTGCATCGATCGATATCAAGGAGGCTTATCTCCACGTACTTATTGCTCCAGAGCATCAGCGCTTCCTGCGCTTCGCCATCGGAGATGAACACCTGAAGTTCGTGGCACTGCCGTTCGGCCTGGCGACAGCCCCACAGGTTTTCACCAAGATCATGGCTGCAGTACTTGCGATCCTACACTCTCAGGGTCACTCGGTGATCCCTTCCTTAGACGATCTGCTGGTCAAGGCTCCCTCTCAAGAGGCATGCCAGCACAGCCTCACCGCTACTCTGGATACTCTCCAGACTTTCGGGTGGATCATCAATTTTCCAAAGTCAAATCTGACACCGGCCCAATCCTTGACATATCTTGACATGGAGTTGTCATACCCTCTCAGCGATAGTGAAGCTTCCGCTGAACAAACACCGTTCACTACAGACGGGGGTGCAATCTCTAGGTCAGTCACTCCCCTTGAGGCGCCCCACGCACTTCCTCGGGAAGATGGTGGCAGCAATGGGGGCAGTCCCTTTCACGCAGTGTTCATCAGCGTCCTAAAGGGACTCCTACGCAAGGAGACAGGAAACCGACATTCCTCAACAGGAACGTCTCCCTCTCTCAGGCATACCACTTCATTGTCGAGGGGAAATTCCTTCCTTCTCCCATCCTGGGCAGCGGTCACGACGGACGTGAGTAGGTTTCCGTGGGGAGCAATTTTTCTCCACCACAGGGCTCAAGGTACGTGGACTCACCATTGAGTCCTCGCTTCTGATCAATGTTCTGGAGATCAGAGCTGTGTATCTCGTCCTAAAAGCGTTCCAGCAGTGGCTGGAAGGTAAGAAGATCCGAGTTCAGTCGGACAACTCCACAGCGGTGGCTTACAGTCCGGCGGCTTCTGCTGTGGATGGAAGCCACAGCCTCCACCATATCCGCAGTTCACATCCCAGGCGTGGAACACTTGGGGCAGACTTTCTCAGTCGCCAGGGCATGGACGCAGAGCAAGGGTCCCTTCACCAGGACGGGTTTCACGAGATATGTTGCCACTAGGGCATGCCGGACGTCGACCTAATTGCGTTCCGGCACCACAACAAGGTTCCGACGTTCATAGCACAGTCTCAAGATCCCAGAGCTATGGCGACAGACGCCTTCGTTCAACACTGGTCGCAGTTTCAGCTTACTTACGTGCTCCCACCGTTGGCACGGTTGCCCAGAGTGTTACGCAAGATCACGGCAGACTGCCGTGGCTGCCGCCGCGTCATCCCCGTCGCTCCAGACTGGCCGAGGAGGTTGTGGTCCCGGATCTGTGGCATCTCACGGTCGGCCAACCGGGGGCACTGCCAGACCGACCAGAATTGCTGTCTCAAGGGCCGTTTTTTCCATCTGAATTCTGGGGCCCTCAACCTGGCTGTGTGGCCATTGAGTCCTGGATTCTAGCGTCTTCAGGATTATCTCAAGAAGCCATTGCCACTATGAGACAGGCTAGTAAACAAACGTCCGCCAAGGTCTAACCACAGGACGTGGAAAATATTCCTGTCGTGGTGCTCTGCGCAGGGTTTTTTCTCCCTGGCCATTCGCCTTGCCCCCTTCCCTGTCCTTCCTTCAATTTGGACTGGAAAAGGGTTTGTCGCTTGGCTCCCTTAAGGGACAAGTCTCAGCGCTCTCTGTGTTTTTTCCAGAAGTGCCTAGCCAGACTTCCACAGGTACACACGTTCCTGCAGGGGGTTTGTCACATCGTTCCTTTTTACAAGCGGCCGTTACAACCTTCGGATCTGAACAGGGTGCTGATGTTCTTCAGAAACCACCATTCGAGCCAATGAGAGATATTTCGCTCTCACGCCTTTCGCAGAAAGTGGTTTTTCTAGTACCAGTCACTTCACTTCGGAGAGTGTCTGAGCTAGCAGCGCTGTCATGCAAGGCCCCTTTCCTGGTTTTTCACCAGGACAAGGTGGTTCTGCGTCCGGTTCCGGAATTTTTCCCTAAGGTGGTATCCCCCTTTCATCTCAATCAGGATATCTCCTTACCTTCTTTTTGTCCTCATCCAGTTCACCAATGTGAAAAGGATTTGCACTTGTTAGATCTGGTGAGAGCACTCAGACTCTACATTTCTCGTACGGCGCCTCTGCGCCGCTCGGATGCACTCTTTGTCCTTGTCGCTGGCCAGCGTAAAGGGTCACAGGCTTCCAAATCAACCTTGACTCGGTGGATCAAAGAGCCAATTTTCGAAGCCTACCGTTCGGCTGGGCTTCCGGTTCTCTCAGGGCTGAAGGCCCATTCTACCAGAGCCGTGGACGCGTCCTGGGCTTTGAGGCACCAGGCTACGGCTCAGCAGGTGTGTCAGGCGGCTACCTGGTCGAGCCTGCACACTTTCACGAAACACTATCAGGTTCATACCTATGCTTCGGCGGATGCCAGCATAGGCAGACGTGTCCTTCAGGCGGCGGTTGCCCACCTGTAGGAAGGGGCCGTTTTTTCGGCTCTATTACGAGGTATTATTTTACCCACCCAGGGATTGCTTTTGGACATCCCAATTGTCTGGGTCTCCCAATAGAGCGACAAAGAAGAAGGGAATTTTGTTTACTTACCGTAAATTCCTTTTCTTCTAGCTCTAATTGGGAGACCCAGCACCCGCCCCTGTTTTTTTGTGTACACATGTTGTTCATGTTGAATGGTTTCAGTTCTCCGATATTCCTTCGGATTGAATCTACTTTAAACCAGTTTATAATTTTTTCCTCCTTCTTGCTTTTGCACCTAAACTGGGGATCCCGTGAGAGCACGGGGCGTGTATAGGCAGAAGGGGAGGGGCTTAACACTTTTAAGTGTAATACTTTGTGCAGCCTCCGGAGGCATAGCCTATACACCCAATTGTCTGGGTCTCCCAATTAGAGCTAGAAGAAAAGGAATTTACGGTAAGTAAACAAAATTCCCTTCTTTCATCCTATTCCATGTCTGCCATGCTGGAGCCTTCTCACCGCACTGCGGTGGCTTCGGCTAATTCCCTCGCTATCCGCAGGATCTTGTGGCTTCGAGAGTGGAAGGCAGATGCTTCTTCAAAGAAGTACCTTGCTGGGCTCCCTTTTGCTGGATCCAGGCTATTCGGCGAACAACTGGATGAAATTATTAAGGAAGCTACTGGCGGGAAGAGTACTTCCATGCCACAAACTAAAACCAGGAAACCTGCCCAGGGTAGGAACCAGTCGAGGTTTCGTTCCTTTCGTTCCTCCAACTGGTCATCCTGTAAGCCCTCGGCCTCGTCCACTAACTCAGCCAAGGACCAAAAGCCCAAATGGCGCACGAAGCCGCGTCCTCAGAAGACCGCAGGAGCTGCTGCCACTAAGGCAGCCTCCTCTTGACTATCTGGCCGCGCCAGCAACGTCCTTGGTCGGTGGCAGGCTCTCCCACTTTGGCGACGTGTGGTTTCAACACGTCTCCGATCAGTGGGTGCGGGATATCATCTCCAACGGCTACAGGATCGAATTCTCTTCCAGCCCGCCAAACAGATTTTTTCTGTCAACTCCCCCCTGCTCCAAGGCCGCCGCCTTCTCTCAGGCCGTGGCATCCTTGCAGGCCAACGGAGTAATTGTACCGGTTCCCGCTTGGGAACGGTTCAGAGGTTTCTACTCAAATCTCTTCCTAGTTCCAAAAAAGGACGGTACCTTCCGGCCCATCCTGGATCTCAAGCTTCTCAACAAGCATGTTCAGGTGCGGCATTTTCGCATGGAGTCTCTGCGATCAGTCATTGCCTCAATGACCCAAGGAGATTTCCTGGCATCCATCGACATCAGAGATGCCTATCTGCATGTGCCAATTGCAGTTTCACACCAGCGTTGGCTACGTTTTGCAATCGGAGAGGAACATTTCCAATTCGTGGCTCTCCCCTTCGGATTAGCCACGGCCCCTCGAGTATTCACCAAGGTCATGGCAGCAGTGGTTGCGGTTCTGCACCTCCAAGGGTTGGCAGTGCTCCCTTACCTGGACGACCTTCTAGTCAAGGCTTCATCCAGCGCAGACTGTCAGTGGAGTGTCTCGCTCACTCTTGCCACTCTAGTCCAATTCGGGTGGCTTGTCAATCTGCCCAAATCCACTCTGACTCCGACCCAGAAGCTCACGTACCTAGGGATGCAATTCGAGACTCTGCCGGCACTTATGAAGCTGTCCTTAGTCAAACAGCAGTCCCTCCATCTGGCGGTGCGCTCTCTGCTGAGGCCCTGCCGTTATTCCCTCAGGCGCCTGATGCAGGTGCTGGGTCAGATGGTGGCGTCAATGGAGGCGGTTCCCTTTGCCCAGTTCCATCTGCGTCCTCTGCAGCTGGACATTCTCCGCTGTTGGGACAGGCGGACTTCCTCCTTGCACAGGTTAGTGGCTCTGTCGCCACAGACCAGGGGCTCCCTTCAGTGGTGGCTTCGGCCCCTCTCTCTGTCTCAGGGACGCTCCTTCCTGGCCCCGTCCTGGGTTATCCTCACCACGGATGCCAGTCTATCCGGCTGGGGAGCGGTATATCTCCACCACAGAGCGCAGGGCACTTGGACTCCGTCCGAATCAGCCCTCTCGATCAATGTGCTGGAAACCAGAGCTGTGCTTCTAGCTCTCTTAGCCTTTCACCACCTGTTGGCGGGCAAGCACATCCGAGTCCAGTCAGACAACGTGACAGCGGTTGCCTACATCAATCACCAGGGCGGGACACGCAGCCGCCTGGCAATGTTGGAGGTTCAACGCATCCTTCAGTGGACGGAGGACTCCAAGTCCACCATATCCGCAGTCCACATCCCAGGCGTGGAAAACTGGGAAGCAGATTATCTCAGCCGTCAAACCGTGGACAACGGCGAGTGGTCCCTGCATCCGGCAGTGTTTCGTTAACAATCTGCCGCAAGTGGGGCACTCCGGAAGTGGATCTAATGGCATCCCGGCACAACAACAAGGTTCCGGTTTACGTGGCTCGCTCCCACGATCCTCAGGCCTTGGCAGCGGACGCTCTGGTTCAAGATTGGTCCCAGTTTCGTCTGTCCTACGTGTTTCCCCCTCTAGCTCTCTTGCCCAGAGTCCTGCGCAAGATCAGAATGGAGGGCCGTCGGGTCATCCTCATTGCTCCGGACTGGCCCAGGCGAGCTTGGTACCCAGACCTGCTCCATCTGTTTGTAGAGGTGCCGTGGCATCTTCCGGACCGTCCAGACCTTCTCTCACAAGGTCCGTTTTTCCGCCAGTATTCTGCGGCTTTCAGATTGACGGCGTGGCTCTTGAGTCCTGGATCTTGACGACTTCTGGTATTCCTCCTGAAGTCATCTCCACTATGACTCGGGCTCTGAAGTCTTCCTCGGCCAAAATCTATCACAGGACCTGGAGAATTTTCCTGTCCTGGTGTCGCTCTTCCGGCCATGCTCCTTGGCCTTTTTCCTTGCCGACCCTTCTGTCCTTTCTACAGTCCGGTCTGCAGCTAGGACTATCCCTCAAGGGACAAGTCTCGGCTCTGTCAGTGTTGTTCCAGGGGCGTATCGCCCGGCTGGCTCAGGTGCGCACCTTCATGCAGGGCGCGTCTCACATCATTCCGCCTTACCGGCAGCCTTTGGATCCCTGGGACCTCAATCTGGTCCTCACGGCTTTGCAGAAACCCCCCTTTGAGCCTCTTAGGGAGGTTTCTTTGTTTCGTCTTTCACAGAAAGTGGTCTTTCTAGTGGCCATAACTTCCCTCAGGAGAGTCTCTGATTTGGCTGCGCTCTCTTCGGAGTCACCTTTTTTGGTTTTTCATCAAGACAAGGTGGTTCTCCGTCCGACTCCGGACTTTCTCCCTAAGGTGGTTTCTCCTTTCCACCTTAACCAGGACATTTCCCTGCCTTCCTTTTGTCCGGCTCCTGTTCATCGCTTTGAAAAAGTGTTGCATACTCTAGATCTGGTGCGGGCACTCCAGATCTATGTGTCTCGCACCGCTGTTCTTAGGCGGTGCACCTCTCTTTTTGTGCTGACCACAGGTCGGCGTAAGGGCCTCTCGGCTTCTAAGCCGACCTTAGCTCGTTGGATTAGGTCGGCCATTTCCGATGCCTACCAGTGTACTCAGGTGCCTCCCCCGCCGGGGATCAAGGCACACTCGACCAGAGCTGTCGGTGCCTCTTGGGCTTTCAGGCACCAGGCTACGGCTCAGCAGGTCTGTCAGGCTGCCACTTGGACTAGTCTGCATACCTTTTCGAAGCACTACCAAGTGCATGCTCATGCTTCGGCAGATGCGAGCTTGGGCAGACGCATCCTTCAGGCGGCTGTCGCCCATTTGTGAAGTTAGGTTTCGCCTACTTCTCAGTTTTCTGTTTATTCCCACCCATGGACTGCTTTGAGACGTCCCAATGTCTGGGTCTTCCATAGGAACGATAAAGAAAAAGAGAATTTTGTTTACTTACCGTAAATTCTTTTTCTTATAGTTCCGTATTGGGAGACCCAGCACCCTCCCTGTTGCCTGTTGGCAGTTTCTTGTTCCGCGTGTTATCACCGGCTGTTGTTGTAGACAGAGGCTCCGGTTGTTCCGGTTCTTGCTCTATCTCTACTTGTGGGTGGCTATTCTCCTTCAACTTTTGCACTAAACTGGCTATATTTGGTTATCCAGGGGGTGTATATGCTCAGAGGGAGGAGCTACACTTTTTAGTGTAGTACTTTGTGTGTTCTCCGGAGCCAGAAGCTATACACCCAATGTCTGGGTCTCCCAATACGGAACTATAAGAAAAAGAATTTACGGTAAGTAACAAAATTTCTCTTTTTTACAGTCCGGTCTGCAGCTAGGACTGTCCCTTAAATCTCTCAAGGGACAAGTCTCAGCTCTATCAGTGCTGTTCCAGCGGCGTATCGCCTGGCTGGCTCAGGTCCGCACCTTCATGCAAGGTGCGTCTCACATCATTCTGCCTTTCTTTGTCGCTCCATTGGGAGACCCAGACAATTGGGTGTATAGCTTCTGCCTCCGGAGGCCACACAAAGTTATTACACTTTAAAAAGTGTAACCCCTCCCCTCTGCTATACACCCTCCCGTGCATCACGGGCCCATCAGTTTTATGCTTTGTGTTGAAGGAGGCACACATTCACGCAAGCTCCACATTTTAGTCAGCAGCAGCTGCTGACTTTATCGGATGGAAGACAAGAGGGCCCAGGGCCCCCGGCATGCTCCCTTCTCACCCCACTTTGGTCGGCGGTGCTGTTAAGGTTGAGGTACCCATTGCGGGTACAAAGGCTGGAGCCACATGCCGTTATCCTTCCCCATCCCTTAGGGGCTCTGGGAGAAGTGGGATCCTAACCGGTCACCAGGCACTGGGACCGGGCTCCCTCCGCAGCCCCTGTGGGAACCTGACGGACAGGAGACTGGATGTCATCAGGGACAGGCCCTGCTTCTCTGAGGTACTCTGTGTCCCCTTGGGGACGGCGCATAGAGCGCCTGTGGATCGGACGCTGCAGCAGCTGCTCTGTGTTTGGGGTCGCCGGGACTACCGCGCCTGTTTGCCGGCCGCACTTATAAATCGAGTCCCCAGCTTTTGCGGCCTAGTACCGCATATTCCCGCCCCCGGGCCTGCCAGTCAGGGTCAAGGGCGGGACGCTAGACTGAAAGTCAGCGGTGAGGGCTGGAGCATACTTAGTATCCTCCTCCCCCCTCACTGAGCACCGTGGGGCACCATATTCCCGCACTTTCTGAGGCACGCCCACGGCTCCCTCCTCCTCTCAGAACGCTGGCAGCCATTGTTATCACCGCTGCTGCCGGAGGAGAACTTCAGATAGAGCTCCACAACTCTGGGAGGCCCAGGCAGGGAATCTGGTGGACACACAACCGCTGAGCGCGGTCGGTAAGCCGCACCTGTTACAGGTGCTGGCCCCCCTGGGTGCCGCAGTGTATATATATATATATCCATATTGGGTATACATTTGCTCTGCTCGGCCGCAGTATTTGCTTGGCTATATACCCTCACTGTTTGCTAAGAGGAGATAACAGCATGTCGTCTGCAAAAAGCAAGGGTGCCAAGGCACAGGCTTTTTTTGCAACTTGTACCTCTTGTGCGGCTATGTTACCTGCAGGTTCCACCTACCCTCATTGTGTGCAATGCTCGGCCCCTGTGACACTCACTCAGCCGGAGCCTCAGGCACTGGTGGGACCCTCGGCTCAGGTAGAACCACCGGCTGCCAGTGTCCAGGTGGCAGAGACAGAGTTTGCAGTGTTGGCTGAGAAACTTTGAGTCCCTTTCACAATCCATGGCTCAGTCTATGGACAAATGGTCTGCTAAGATACTTGAAGCTTTGCAGTCCAGACCGGTAACACAGGCCCCGGGCACTGTTGAATCATTGACCCCAGGCCCCCCTCGGTTGGAGCAGCAAACTGCTCCGGAGGTGACACATAGGTCCCACGGGGAGGACTCCGACTCGGACCGCAGTCACAGACCGTCTAAGCGGGCTCGCTGGGGACCTTCATCCACTTCATCACGCTGCTCAGGGTCTCAGCATGAGGACTCTCTGGAGGATGAGGCGGAGGTTGCAGCTCAGGGCTCTGATCCTGACGGTGCTCTCAATCTTGATACACCTGAAGGAGACGCCATTGTAAATGACCTTATAGCGTCCATTAACCAGGTGCTAGAACTTCCTCCTCCAACTCCACCTGTTGAGGAGTCAGCTTCACAACAGGAGAAACACCAGTTTAGGTTTCCCAAACGTACAAGGAGTGCTTTTTTCGATCACTCTAACTTCAGGGATGCTGTCCGGAAGCACAGAGCATATCCGGACAAGCGCTTTACTAAGCGCCTTAATGACACACGTTACCCCTTCCCACCTGACGTAGTTAAGGGTTGGGCTCAGTGTCCCAAGGTGGATCCTCCAGTCTCTAGACTGGCGGCTAGATCCGTAGTATCAGTGGCAGATGGTTCATCGCTCAAGGATGCCACTGACAGGCAAATAGAGCTCCTGATGAAATCCATCTATGAAGCCATAGGTGCGTCGTTTGCTCCAGCATTTGCAGCCGTGTGGGCGCTCCAAGCTATCTCAGCTTGTCTGTCTGAGATTAATGAGGTCACACGCACCGCTACTCCGCAGGTCGTGTCTTTGACTTCTCAGGCGTCGGCTTTTTCGTCCTACGCCATGAACGCTGTCCTCGACTCGGTGAGCCGTACAGCGGTAGCATCCGCCAATTCGGTGGCAGTCCGCAGGGCCATGTGGCTACGCGAATGGAAGGCAAACTGCTTCCAATAAGTTCTTAACCGGTTTGCCATTTTCCGGCGACCGCTTGTTTGGCGAGCAATTGGACGAAATTATCAAGCAATCCAAGGGAAAGGACTCGTCCTTACCCCAGTCTAAACCGAACAGACCTCAGCAGCGAAAGATTCAACCGAGGTTTCAGTCCTTTCGGCCCTCAGCCAGGTCCCATTCCTCCACGTCCAACAGGTCACAGAAGGGCCAGAGCAACTCTTCTGCATGGCGGTCTAAGTCACGTCCTAAAAAGACTGCCGGAGGAGCCGCCCCCAAGGCGGCCTCCTCATGACTTTCGGTCTCCACAAACCGCATCCTCGGTCGGTGGCAGGCTCTTCCGCTTTTGCGACGCCTGGTGGCCACATGTCCAAGACCGATGGGTGAGAGACATTCTGTCTCACGGTTACAGGATAGAGCTCAGTTCTCGTCCTCCGACTCGTTTCTTCAGAACATCTCCGCCCCCCGAGCGAGCCGATGCACTTTTTCAGGCGGTAAACACTCTGAAGGCAGAAGGAGTGGTGATTCCCGTTCCACCTCAGGAACATGGTCACGGCTTCTACTCCAACTTGTTCGTGGTGCCAAAAAAGGACGGATCATTCCGTCCCGTTCTAGACCTCAAGCTGCTCAACAAGCATGTGAGCACCAGAAGGTTTCGGATGGAATCTCTCCGCTCAGTCATCGCCTCGATGTCACAAGGAGATTTCCTAGCATCAATCGACATCAAAGATGCTTATCTCCATGTGCCGATCGCTCCCGAGCATCACCGCTTTCTGCGTTTCGCCATCAAGGACGAACACCTTCAGTTCGTGGCGCTGCCATTCGGCCTGGCGACAGCCCCACGGGTCTTCACCAAGGTCATGGCAGCAGTGGTGGCGGTCCTACACTCTCAGGGCCACTCGGTGATCCCTTACTTAGACGATCTTCTAGTCAAGGCACCCTCCAGGGTGGCATGCCAACACAGCCTGACCGTCACTCTGGAGACTCTCCAGAGGTTCGGGTGGATCATCAATTTCCCAAAGTCAAATTTGACACCGACCCAATCCCTGACTTACCTCGGGATGGAGTTTCATACCCTTTCAGCGATAGTGAAGCTCCCGCTGGACAAACAGCGTTCACTACAGACAGGGGTACAATCTCTTCTTCGGGGTCAGTCACACCCCTTGAGGCGCCTCATGCACTTCCTGGGGAAGATGGTGGCAGCAATGGAGGCAGTTCCTTTTGCGCAGTTTCATCTGCGTCCACTTCAATGGGACATCCTCCGCAAATGGGACAAGAGGCCGCCGTCCCTAGACAGGAACGTTTCGCTGTCACGGACAGCCAAGACCTCTCTTCAGTGGTGGCTCCTTCCCACTTCCTTGTCGAAAGGAAAATCCTTCTTGCCCCCATCCTGGGCTGTGGTCACGACGGACGCGAGTCTGTCAGGGTGGGGAGCGGTCTTCCTCCACCACAGGGCTCAGGGAACCTGGACTCCGGCAGAGTCCTCCCTTCAGATCAACGTTCTGGAGATAAGGGCAGTGTATCTGGCCCTAAAGGCGTTCCAGCGGTGGCTGGAGGGCAGGCAGATCCGAATACAGTCGGACAACGCCACGGCGGTTGCGTACATCAACCACCAGGGCGGCACACGCAGTCGTCAAGCCTTCCGAGAAGTTCAGCGGATTCTGCTGTGGGCGGAAGCCACAGCCTCCACCATCTCCGCAGTTCACATCCCGGGCGTAGAAAACTGGGAAGCAGATTTTCTCAGTCGCCAGGGCATGGACGCAGGGCAATGGTCTCTTCACCCGGACGTGTTTCAAGAGATCTGTTGCCGCTGGGGGAACGCCGGACGTCGACCCCATGGCGTCTCGGCACAACAACAAAGTCCCGGCATTCATGGCTCGGTCTAAGGATCACAGAGCTCTGGCGGCAGACGCGTTAGTTCAGGACTGGTCGCAGTTTCGACTGCCTTATGTATTTCCTCCTCTGGCACTGCTGCCCAGAGTATTACGCAAGATCAGGTCCGACTGCAGTCGCGCCATCCTCGTCGCTCCAGACTGGCCGAGGAGATCGTGGTACCCGGATCTGTGGCACCTCACGGTGGATCAACCGTGGGCACTCCCAGACCGACCAGACTTGCTGTCTCAAGGGCCATTTTTCCATTTGAATTCTGCGGCCCTCAACCTGACTGTGTGGCCATTGAGTCCTGGCTCCTAGCGTCATCAGGGTTATCTCAAGATGTCATTGCCACCATGAGACAGGCCAGGAAACCAACGTCCGCCAAGATCTACCACAGGACTTGGAGGATCTTCTTATCCTGGTGCTCTGATCAGGGTTTCACTCCCTGGCCGTTTGCCTTGCCCACTTTTCTTTCTTTCCTTCAATCCGGAATGGACAAGGGCTTATCTCTCGGCTCTCTCAAGGGACAAGTATCGGCGCTTTCCGTGTTTTTACAAAAGCGTCTAGCCAGGCTTCCGCAGGTCCGCACGTTCCTGCAGGGGGTTTGCCACATAGTTCCACCTTACAAGCGTCCGCTAGAACCCTGGGATCTTAACAGGGTGCTGACGGCTCTCCAGAAGCCACCTTTCGAGCCGATGCGGGATGTCTCTCTATCTCGCCTTTCGCAGAAGGTGGCCTTCCTAGTGGCAGTCACATCACTTCGGAGAGTGTCTGAGCTAGCAGCGCTGTCATGCAAAGCCCCCTTCCTGGTGTTTCACCAGGATAAGGTGGTTCTGCGTCCGGTCCCGGAATTTCTCCCTAAGGTGGTATCCCCGTTTCAGCTCAATCAGGATATCTCCTTACCTTCCTTTTGCCCTCATCCAGTTCACCAATGAGAAAAGGATTTGCACTTGTTAGATCTCGTGAGAGCACTCCGGCTCTACATTTCACGCACGGCGCCCCTGCGCCGTTCTGATGCGCTCTTTGTCCTTGTCGCTGGCCAGCGTAAGGGGTCGCAGGCTTCCAAGTCAACCTTGGCTCGGTGGATCAAGGAACCGATTCTTGAAGCCTACCGTTCTTCTGGGCTTCCGATTCCTTCAGGGCTGAAGGCCCATTCTACCAGAGCCGTGGGTGCATCCTGGGCATTGCGGCACCAGGCTACGGCTCAGCAGGTGTGTCAGGCGGCTACCTGGTCGAGTCTGCACACTTTCACGAAACACTATCAGGTGCATGCCTATGCTTCGGCAGATGCCAGCCTGGGTAGGCGAGTCCTTCAGGCGGCGGTCGCCCACCTGTAAGAGGGGGCCGTTTTTCGGCTCTTTTTATCGAGGTATTCTTTTACCCACCCAGGGACTGCTTTTGGACGTCCCAATTGTCTGGGTCTCCCAATGGAGCGACAAAGAAGAAGGGAATTTTGTTTACTTACCGTAAATTCCTTTTCTTCTAGCTCCTATTGGGAGACCCAGCACCCGCCCCTGTTCCCTTCGGGCTGTTGTTCTTTTGTGTACACATGTTGTTCATGTTGAATTGTTCTTTTGGTTCATGGTTTCAGTTCTACGAACATCCTTCGGATTGAATTTACCTTAGACCAATTTATAAGTTTCCTCCTTCCTGCTTTTGCACCAAAACTGAGGAGCCCGTGATGCATGGGAGGGTGTATAGGCAGAGGGGAGGGGTTACACTTTTTAAAGTGTAATACTTTGTGTGGCCTCCGGATGCAGAAGCTATACACCCAATTGTCTGGGTCTCAATTGTCTGGGTCTCCCAATAGGAGCTAGAAGAAAAGGAATTTACGGTAAGTAAACAAAATTCCCTTCTTTTCTCTGCTCGATTCTGGAACATGGACAAAACAGAATTCATTTTCTTTCCTCCTCCTCACTCAACTTCCCCACCTGACATATCCATCAATGTGAATGGCTGCTCACACTCCCCAGTCCCACGCGCTCGCTGCCTGGGAGTAATCCTAGACTCTGATCTCTCTTTCAAGCCACACATCAAAGCCCTCTTCACCTCCTGCCGCCTCCAACTCAAAAATATTTCCCGGATCCGAACACTCCTTTCCCAAGAAGCTGCAAAAACCCTAGTACATGCCCTTATTATTCCCCGCTTGGATTATTGCAACCTCCTGCTCTGTGGCCTCCCTTCTAACAGTCTCGCACCCCTACAATCTATTCTAAAGTATACTGCCCGGCTAATACACCTGTCCCCCCGCTATTCCCCGGCCTCTCCTTTCTGCCAATCCATTCACTGGCTTCCCAACGAATCCAGTTCAAAACCCTAACCATGACCTACAAAGCCACAACCTATCTCCTCCTTACATCTGTGACCTAGTCTCCCGGTACCTACCTGCACGCAACCTCAGATCCTCACAAGATCTCCTTCTCTACTCCCCTCTCATCTCCTTTTCCCACAATCGCATCCAAGATTTCTCCTGTGCCTCCCCCATACTCTGGAATGCTCTGCCACAACACATCAGACTCTCTCCTACCTTGACAAGCTTCAAAAGGAACCTGAAGATCCACCTCTTCCGACAAGCCTACAACCTGCCGTAACCCTCAGTCTGATATAACGCCGAACAACCAGCTCTACCCTAACCTACTGTATCCTCACCTATCCCTTGTAGACTGTGAGTCCTCACGGGCAGGGTCCTCTCTCCTCTTGTACCTGTATTGTTTATGATTATTGTACTTGTCCCTATTATGTATACCCCTTTCACATGTAAAGCGCCATGGAATAAATGGTGCTATAATCTATATATATAATTGCCTTATTCTGTCTGTCTGTCTTGCTTCAAAATTGTGTCACAGTGACAGTGTCGTTAGAGTGACAACTGTCGGATTGGCCGCTCGCCTCGGCCTGGCCCCGCCCCCCGCATGGATTAGCCGCTCGCCCCGGCCCTCCGCACGCATCGCCCGCTCCAGCGTACACCGGCTCCCAGTACATATGTGCAGGGAGCCGGCATACGCTGACGCCTTGCCCGCTCGCCCCCGCCACACGTTGGCACACTCTGCCCCGCCCCCGGCGGACATAACCTTGCGATGCTGGGATCGTGACGGAGCCGGTGTACGCTGGTAACCATGATACACATCGCGTAACTATAGGAAGCGCTTCCCTTAGTTACCCGATGTGTATCATGGTTACCAGCGTACACCGGCTCCCGGTACACATGTGCAGGGAGCCGGCATACGCTGACGCCTCGCCCGCTCAGCCCCGCCCCCGGCACACGTTGCCACGCTCGGACCCGCCCCCGGCGGCCCCAGCATGGGGGATAGAGCACGATGGGGGGTGTGCAGCATGGAGGATGGAGCACGATGGGGGGTGTGCAGCATGGAGGATGGAGCACGATGGGGGGTGTGCAGCATGGAGGATGGAGCACGATGGGGGGTGCGCAGCATGGAAGATGTAGCACGATGGGGGGTGCGCAGCATGGGAGATGGAGCACGATGGGGAGTGCGCAGCATGGGGGATGGAGCACGATGGGGGTGCAGACCTCCCCCCAAAACACACACATACCGCCACATGCGCACCACACACACACTGGGAACCAGAAACACCGCCCTACACAGACACCCGCACACACACAGACAACGCCGCACACACACAACACCCAACACACAAACACCGCGGCATACATAAATATATGCACATAGCGCGCAACACACACACTGCACAAAACATACCTCCCCTCAAAACACACACACGCACCCCACAGCCACACAAACCGCGCTACACACACAGCACCACACACACAGAACGCTGCAGACACACAGCGCTCCACAAACAACGCAACACACACAACGCAACACACATACAACACCGCTCTCACACACCCCCACACCCAGACAACACCCAGAACATTTACAGCGCCCTACACAAACACTTGGTAACTACACACAACAAATATACATATATAAATATATATAAATATATATAAATAAATAAATATATATATAATATTATATATATATATATATATATATATATATAAACTACACAATACGTAAATTCTAGAATACCTGATGCGTTAGAATCGGGCCACCTTCTAGTAATAAATAATAATGCTGGACTCTCACCAATCTGATATTACCTGCAGATACGTCATCAATATAAAAATGATGATAGCATCTAGTTCTGTGGTATAGAACAACACGAGCAGAGTAAAGGGTGCACGGCTCGTCACGTACATACCCATGACGTGTCACTAATTCCAGGCACTGGAAGGTTCACTGGAGGTTAACCTGTTATTTTTGCATTCCAGAACTCCCATAAGGTGCCTCCACCGTGGCTTATTGCCATGCAGAGATACGGACCTCCTCCCTCATACCCCAATCTGAAAATCCCTGGGCTGAATTCTCCTATTCCAGAGGTACGGTCATGTTACAATCGGATTGTGCCAATACTTATCCTCTCAAGATTCATGAATCTTTTACCGATTTTTGTCTTCCAGAGCTGTTCATTTGGCTATCACGCCGGGGGATGGGGAAAGCCTCCTGTAGACGAAATGGGGAAACCGCTGTATGGAGATGTGTTTGGGACGAACGCCACAGACTTCCAGGTAAAAAGCCAGATTTAAATATATTCCTTATGTGTCAGAATGATCACTATTTTATGTGTTGTCAATGCGCAAATACTGACTGTACGGCATGGATGTGTGATAGAGTAAGAATGATGAAGAAGATATAGACAGAACCCCGTGGGGAGAGCTAGAGCTGTCCGATGACGAGTCCTCCTCCGAGGAAGAGGAGGAAGAAAGCGACGAGGATAAACCTGACGAGACTGGCTTCATCACACCCGCTGACAGGTGAGATATCGGCTTCCCTGTAGTTGATTATTCAGACTGATTTTGATATGTGAGATACCCATACAGTGCATGCATAAAGTTATGTGTGCACGTTGCGTTCTGTGCAGTGCGGAAAAGAACGCACCCTCTAAAACTGTAAACACTGCGTTTGTCAAAAAAATGCATCCAAAACGCATGCATTTTGGATGCATTTCGCATGCACTTTGGATGCATTTTTTGCAGTGCGGTCCCACGGCAATTGAGCTCTGCTACATGCCCGCTGACAGTAGACAGAGTCGCGCGATGAGAATGAACTCGGATGAACTTCACCCAACTTCATTGTCATACCGCGCCTCTGACTGTGTGTCGCGCCCTGATTAGCGGTCACCCGTGAAGGACTCACCGATGACTGCAAATCCCCTGAGTGACTGAAGTGATCATCGGTGCCTTCACTCAGGTTACCCGCAGCCACAGCTGGAATCCTCCACCTGAGAGCGGTAGCCACGGGTAACCTGAGTGACGACACCGCTGATCACTTCAGTCACTTGGGCGACTCGCTGTCACAGTTGGAGGATCCAGCGGTGGCCACAGGTAACCTGACTGACGTCATCGCTGGTCGTGCGGCTCACTTCAGTTGCTGCATGGAGCGGGACAGTGAGCGGTCTGGTCAGTGGCCGCTCCTGTCAGCTTCATGTAGCAGAGCTGAGAGCGTCATGGGACGTCGTGTGGATTACGTCGGACCTGGATGGGTGTTTGGGGATTAATAGAGGTGAAAGAGGGTGTGTTTTGGTTTTTTTTTTGTCATTTTCTCCAAATAAAGGATTTTTTCTGGTGTAATGTGTTTATTTTCTTTAACTTACAGTTTAATCATGGAAGGTATCTTAGGGAGACGCCTACCATGATTAACCTTGGACCTAGTGGCAGCTATGTGCTGCCATTAACTCCTTATTACCCCGATTGCCACCGCACCAGGGCAATTCGGGATGAATCGGGTAGAGTCCCAGGACGGTCGCATTTAATAGATGCGGCAATTCCGGGCAGCTGCTGGCTGATATTGTTAGGCTGGGGGGCTCCACATAACGTGGCGCTCCCCATCCTGAGAATACCAGCTATCAGCCGTGTGGCTTTACCCTGGCTGGTATCAAAATTGGGGGGGGACCGCACACTGTTTTTTTTTATTTATTTATTTTACTGCACGATATAGACTGTGATTGGTTGCAGTCAGACACGCCCCCATGCTGAGTGACAGCTGACTCACTGCAACCAATCATAGGCGCCGGTGGGCGGGGAAAGCAGGGAATACGAGAAGCAATAATGAGCGGCTGGAATTTTCAAAAGAGGAAAAGCCGCCGGAGCAGTGTGACAGCCGTGCAGTGCCGTGCTTGTGATAGGTGAGTATGAGAGAGGGGGAGAGACCGACAGACAGAGAGAGGGACAGACAGACAGAGGGAGACTGAAAAGACCTGCGTTTTTTTTTGGCAAAAAATCATGCGGAATGCAACCAAAATGCATTCCAAGTGCATTTTGGTTGCGTTTTGACCCACATCATTGATTTCAATGGGTGGAGAACGCAGCTACAACGCACAAAAGAAGTGACATGTTGCTTTTTGTTCCGCAGCGATTTTTGGCTTCCAAAACGCTGCGTTTAAAAACACAGCGTTGCGCATTGAATTTTCGGACTCCTCATAGACTTTGCTGGGGAAGCTGAACGCATGCAATTTGGCGTTAACGCTGGAAAAAACGCAACGTGCGCACATAGCCTATATTCATCTACACCCATCAATGAATGAATTTTGGGACAGGCAGAGGCTTTTTCCTCTCTTAAATTATATTTAACTACACTTTACGGGATATCCTAAATAATGACCCCTTCTGTAAATCAAGTCTCCCTGTTCATAAAATATTATACGGCCATTTTTATTTTTTGGTTTTCTAATCTTACTGCAAATATTTTAGTGAAAACGGTGCTGTTAAAGGGGTTGTCCACTATTAGGACGATCCCTTCTGAGTCCTGATTTTCCCCAGGTAGAATAATAAAGCATATACTCGCCTCCGTGGCTGGCACGGTTCCACAGTTTGCTTTCCCGGGGCTCGTGGGTTTGTGACCTCCTGTCGGGTCTGGTTTCTGGCTCCCCGCCTTCGGACCACACAAGCAATCAACATGGAGTGGCGGCAGCGTCACTTCCCGTGGATTAACTTCTTTGCCCCAAAGGTGTCGAGGGAGAAATTGGCGCTGATTGGACGCGGACTCGTGTGATGTCACAATATCACATGCACCCCATTGACGTGAACCGCGGCGCTACGCCAGCCGCGGAGGTGAGCGTTATTGTTTTATCGAGGGGGAAACCAGGACAACCCCTTTAAATCGATATTCTAGTTGCAAGGAGTTATCACTTACCCATAGGACAGGAGATAATTTTTAGTTCCAGGAGGGGGGTGGTTGTGGGACCCCACTGATCACCAGAACGGGGTGCTTTTATCAGCATTAGAGTGCCGGGGCCCCGCACATACCGGACGGCCGAGCTCTGGGACTACTTAGTTTTCTCTGCAAGTCCTATAGGGTTTCAATGGAGCAGCTGTCAGGCATATTCACCCTCCTGCTCCATTCTAGTGATTGGGGGGGTCCCAGCAATCAGACCCTCGCCCATCTAAAACCGATCACTAGTGGGGAGCAAATGTCCTCGTTTGTTTTGAGCATTGGAGTTTAGAATCCTTGAATTTCCCATTATACTCTGTACTCAAGTTGCACCCAATGCCCCCAATCCTCGCAGTGACACGCTCGCTCATTACTAGTTATCACCATCCAGCTTGTTCCGACACATGCACAGCTTTTCAGCTTAATATTCCTCCCATTGCAAACAATAAAATCCTTGATAACAACATCCGCAGTGTAAATGATCGTGCTGTGGGTTAGAATCCATGAGTGTGAAGTGTCTGCGGATATTCCGTGCATGATATGCTGCACTGTATGTGCCTCTCATTGGAGTATAAGCCGGACATAAATGCACGCGAGGAGGCGGATTTACAGCATCAAGACCCCCACGTGTTGTAGAATTTCACCCCATTCATTGCAAGGGTGAAGACTAATGGATTCCAAACATCCGGCAGATTATATATCTACACCACAGGTCAATTATGTACAATGTACAATGTATGCGCTGCTGTATTACTCTGCACATCCAATGAGGGCTTTGTGCTTTTACCCTGAAGGTCCAGATATTGTCTATAGTAAGTGCCTGTAATAACATGGCGGAGGCTCTTGTAGCTTTTATCATAATGTGCTTTGTTGTGACCCTTGCAGTGGACTCATCACCCCTGGAGGATTCTCTTCAGTCCAGCTGGAATGGAGACTCCAGAACTTATTGTTGGAAGAGATGAGGAGACGAAAGAAAGAGAGCAATGAGGAACCATAAACGAAAACACAAAGAACCACACAAAACCCAACACTCCCCCACAACCCCACCCCAACACACCCACCCCAACACACCCCACACACACACACACCCAACACCCACTCTCACACTCCCTCCCCTCTCTCTCCCTCCCTCTCACCCCACTCACACTCCCTCCCCCTCCACTCTCCACCACCTCACCCTCACCTCCACTCACCCCTCCCCCTCTCTCTCTCTCATTCACTTTCTCTCTCTCTCCCTCCCCTCCCCCTCTCTCTCTCTTTCTCTTTCTCTCTCTCTCTTTCTCTCTCTCTTTCTCTCTCTTTCTCTCTCCCTCATTCTCTCTCTCCCTCATTCTCTCTCTCTCTCTCCCTCATTCTCTCTCTCCCTCATTCTCTTTTTCTCTCTCCCTCATTCTTTTTCTCTCTCCCTCATTCTTTCTCTCTCCCTCATTCTCTTTTTCTCTCCCTCATTCTCTCTCTCTCTCTCCCTCATTCTCTCTCTCTCTCCCTCATTCTCTCTCTCTCTCCCTCATTCTCTCTCCCTCTCCCTCATTCTCTCTCTCTCTCCCTCTCCCTCATTCTCTCTCTCTCTCTCTCCCTCATTCTCTCTCTCTCTCCCTCATTCTCTCTCTCTCTCCCTCATTCTCTCTCTCTCTCTCTCCCTCTCAAATTCAAATTTCAAATTCAAATTTCAAATTCAAATTCAAATCTCTCTCTCTCTCTCCCTCATTCTCTCTCTCTCCCTCATTCTCTCTCTCATTCTCTCTCTCTCCCTCCCTCATTCTCTCTCTCTCTCTCTCTCCCTCATTCTCTCTCTCCCTCATTCTCTTTTTCTCTCTCCCTCATTCTCTTTTTCTCTCTCCCTCATTCTCTTTTTCTCTCTCCCTCATTCTCTTTTTCTCTCTCCCTCATTCTCTTTTTCTCTCTCCCTCATTCTCTTTTTCTCTCTCCCTCATTCTCTTTTTCTCTCTCCCTCATTCTCTTTTTCTCTCTCCCTCATTCTCTTTTTCTCTCTCCCTCATTCTCTTTTTCTCTCTCTCCCTCATTCTCTCTCTCTCTCTCCCTCATTCTCTCTCTCTCTCTCTCTCTCCCTCATTCTCTCTCTCTCTCTCTCTCCCTCATTCTCTCTCTCTCCCTCATTCTCTCTCTCTCCCTCATTCTCTCTCTCTCTCTCATTCTCTCTCTCCCTCCCTCATTCTCTCTCTCTCCCTCCCTCATTCTCTCTCTCTCCCTCCCTCATTCTCTCTCTCTCTCTCTCCCTCATTCTCTCGCTCTCTCATTCTCTCTCTCTCCCTCATTCTCTCTCTCTCTCTCCCTCATTCTCTCTCTCTCTCTCCCTCATTCTCTCTCTCTCTCCCCCTCATTCTCTCTCTCTCTCCCCCTCATTCTCTCTCTCTCTCTCCCCCTCATTCTCTCCCCCTCATTCTCTCTCCCTCATTCTCTCTCCCTCATTCTCTCTCCCTCATTCTCTCTCCCTCATTCTCTCTCTCTCTCTCTCCCTCATTCTCTCTCTCCCCCTCATTCTCTCTCCCTCTCTCCCTCATTCTCTCTCTCTCTCTCTCTCTCTCTCTCTCTCCCTCATTCTCTCTCTCCCTCATTCTCTCTCTCTCTCTCTCTCTCCCTCATTCTCTCTCTCTCCCTCATTCTCTCTCTCTCTCTCCCTCATTCTCTCTCTCTCTCTCTCTCTCTCTCATTCTCTCTCTCTCTCATTCTCTCTTTCAAAATATATATAATATACACGCACACACACACTTATTGTAAATATTTACACTAATGGATTCTTTCACGTTTTTGGATAGTACGGAGACGCCGTTACTTTTCACGGTTCTGCCAGAGAAGAGGATGGCAACGGTTGGCGGAGCGATAATGGGATCCACGCACATATATGATATTTCATCGGTGAGTAGAGAAATTCAGAAGCTTCTAGAAGCGGTGATGTTTGTGGCTGCACTCTACAACAGCTTCCTAATTCCTGACCCCCTTCTCTGCCGACTATACACAGAGCTCCAAAATGTCTGTATTGAAGCGCTGGCTGTTCAGTTAAGATAAGCAGTGTTGTGTTTTTTTGCTCCCCTCCCCCTTCCCTCCCCGTTCCCATATGGGACTTGATCCTATACTCCTTAGTTTCCTTGTTCTATATAGTGTAATACCTCATTTCTTTGTCGCTCCTAATTGGGAGACCCAGACAATTGGGTGTATAGCTACTGCCTCCGGAGGCCACACAAAGTATTACACTTAAAAGTGTAAGGCCCCTCCCCTTCTGGCTATACACCCTCCCGTGGGATCACGGGCTCCTCAGTTTTCATGCTTTGTGCGAAGGAGGCACACATACACGCATAGCTCCACTGTTTAGTCAGCAGCAGCTGCTGACTATGTCGGATGGAAGAAAAGAGGGCCCATATGGGGCCCCCAGCATGCTCCCTTCTCACCCCACTATTTGTCGGCGGTGTTTGTTAAGGTTGAGGTACCCATTGCGGGTACAGAGGCTGGAGCCCACATGCTGCATCCTTCCCCATCCCCCTTAGGGCTCTGGGTGAAGTGGGATTTACCGGTCTCCAGGCACAGAGACCGTGCTCCGTCCACAGCCCCTGGGAATCTGCTGGATATGGAGCGGAGTGTCGTCAGGGACAGGGCCCTGCTACGCCAAGGTACTCTGTGTCCCCGTACAGTCCGCGCGCACACTGCAGCATTGCTGGGTGTGTTAGTGCGCCGGGGACAACAGCGCTGCGCGCTGGTGCCATTCCTATCTACAGCTTTGCTGAGAGGGGACATGTATTTGAAACTGCCGCGCGGCCGCTGTTGTCAGTTTTTTCACTGCGGCGCGGCTGGGACTTGTGGTGCGCCGGGGACTTCCGCGCTGGCCGTGCATATATCACGGCCGCGCTTATTACTCGAGTCCCCGGCTTTCTGCGGCCTAGTTTCGTTTCGTTCCCGCCCCCAGGCCTGCCAGTCAGGGGAAGGGCGGGACGCTGTACAGAACGTCAGCGCAGAGGGCTGGAGTCTGCTTTGCATACTCCAGCCCTCACACTGGGCACAGTGGGACGCCAGTTTCCCGCACTTTTGTTTGAGGCACGCCCACGATCCCTCTCTTCACAGGAAGCCGGCAGCCATTCCTGTGTGCAGTCTGAGCTGGAGAGAGGAGACTGGGAGACCCAGACACAGGATTCTGGTGCCCACACACCCGCTTTTCAGCGGGCGGTAAGCTGCCCTCAAGGGCTGACCCCCACTGGTGCCGAAGTGTATATTGTATTTTATGCTTGCAGCTTTACATTGCACTGTACGGTCGCTGGGGATCCTTTGCTATATACCCTCCTAGATTTCTCAGAGGACACAACAGCATGTCGACCGCAAAAAGCAAAGGTGCCAAGGCACAGGCTTTCTATGCTGCTTGTACCGCTTGTGGGGCTGTTCTACCGGCAGGTTCCATTGACCCCCACTGTGTGCAGTGCTCGGCCCCTGTGGCACTTGCTCGGCCGGGGCCTCTGCTGGAGGTGACCCAGGCAGTACCTCCTGTAAATACTGTCCAGGTGACAGGGACGGAGTTTGCAGTCTTTGCTGACAGATTGTCTGTGACTATGACTAAAATTCTTGAAGCATTGCAGTCTAGACCAGTAACTCAGACCATGGGCACTGTTAACTCATTGCTCCCTGGTCCCCCTCAGTTGGAACAGCTCCGGGATCCGGGGGTGTCTCTTGCATCCCAGGGTGATGGCTCTGACACGGACGACAGTCCCAGACAGCCTAAACGAGTTCGCTATGAGCGGCCCTCGACTTCGTCACACTGGTCAGGGTCCCAGCAGGACTCTCTGTATGATGAGGCGGAGATAGCTGATCAGGATTCTGATCCTGAGACCGCTCTCAATTTGGATACACCAGATGGTGACGCCATAGTGAATGATCTTATAGCGTCCATCAATAGAATGTTGGATATTTCTCCCCCAGCTCCTCCTGTGCAGGAGACAGCTTCACAGCAGGAGAAATTCCATTTCAGGTATCCCAAGCGTAAATTAAGTGTTTTTCTGGACCATTCTGACTTTAGAGAGGCAATCCAGAAACACCACGCTTATCCAGATAAGCGTTTTTCCAAGCGGCTTAAGGATACACGTTATCCTTTTCCCCCCAGACGTGGTCAAGAGCTGGACCCAGTGTCCCAAGGTGGATCCCCCTATCTCCAGGCTTGCAGCTAGATCCTTAGTTGCAGTGGAAGATGGGGCGGCACTTAAAGATGCCACTGACAGGCAGATGGAGCTCTGGTTGAAATCCATCTATGAAGCTATCGGCGCGTCGTTTGCTCCAGCATTCGCAGCCGTATGGGCACTCCAAGCTATTTCAGCTGGTCTTACACAGATTGACACGGTCACACGTACATCTGCTCCGCAGGTGGCACCCTTAACCTCTCAAATGTCTGCATTTGCGTCTTACGCGATTAATGCTGTCCTAGACTCTACGAGCCGTACGGCAGTGGCGTCCGCCAACTCCGTAGTTTTACGCAGAGCCTTGTGGTTAAGAGAATGGAAGGCAGATTCTGCTTCCAAAAAGTGTTTAACCAGTTTGCCATTTTCTCGTGACCGACTGTTTGGGGAGCGCTTAGATGAAATCATTAAACACTCCAAGGGTAAAGATTCATCTTTACCTCAGCCCAGACAAAATAAACCCCAACAGAGGAGAGGACAGTCGGGGTTTCGGTCCTTTCGAGGCTCAGGCAGGTCCCAATTCTCCTCGTCCAAAAGGACTCAAAAGGATCGGAGGAGCTCAGATTCTTGGCGAACTCAGTCACGCCCAAAAGAGACAGCCGGAAGACCCGCTACCAAGGCGGCTTCCTCATGACTTTCGGCCTCCTCTCTCCGCATCCTCGGTCGGTGGCAGGCTCTCCCGCTTTGGCGACACTTGGCTGCCACAGGTCACAGACCGTTGGGTGAGAGACATTCTGTCTCACGGGTACAGGATAGAGTTCAGCTCTCGTCCTCCAACTCGCTTCTTCAGAACTTCTCCACCTCCCGACCGAGCCGATGCTCTGCGGCTAGCGGTGTCCACTCTAAAAGCGGAAGGAGTGGTGACCCCCGTTCCTCTTCTGGAACAAGGTCACGGTTTTTACTCCAATTTGTTTGTGGTGCCAAAAAAGGACGGGTCTTTCCGTCCTGTTCTGGACCTAAAACTGCTCAACAAGCATGTGAAAACCAGGCGGTTCCGGATGGAATCCCTCCGTTCCGTCATCGCCTCAATGTCTCAAGGAGATTTCCTAGCATCAATAGACATCAAAGATGCTTATCTCCACGTGCCGATTGCTCCAGAGCACCAGCGTTTTCTACGCTTCGTTATAGGAGACGAACACCTTCAGTTCGTAGCCCTGCCTTTCGGTTTGGCGACAGCCCCAAGGGTCTTCACCAAGGTCATGGCAGCAGTAGTAGCAGTCCTGCACTCTCAGGGTCACTCTGTGATCCCTTACTTGGACGATCTACTTGTCAAGGCACCCTCTCAAGAGGCATGCCAAAACAGCCTGAACGTTGCGCTGGAGACTCTCCAGAGTTTCGGGTGGATCATCAACTTTTCAAAGTCAAATCTCACCCCGACCCAATTGATAACATACCTTGGCATGGAGTTTCATACTCTCTCAGCGATAGTGATGCTTCCGCTGGACAAACAGCGTTCACTACAGACAGGGGTGCAATCTCTCCTTCAAGGCCAGTCACACCCCTTGAGACGCCTCATGCACTTCCTAGGGAAGATGGTAGCAGCAATGGAGGCAGTCCCTTTCGCGCAGTTTCATCTGCGTCCACTACAATGGGACATTCTCCGCCAATGGGACGGGAAGTCGACGTCCCTCGACAGGAACGTCTCCCTTTCTCAGGCGGCCAAGGAATCTCTTCAGTGGTGGCTTCTTCCCACCTCATTGTCAAAGGGAAAGTCCTTCCTACCCCCATCCTGGGCGGTGGTCACGACGGACGCGAGCCTGTCAGGGTGGGGAGCGGTTTTCTCTATCGTTTCATTGGGGGACACAGGACCATGGGTTATGCTGCTGTCACTAGGAGGCTGACACTAAGTAAACATAAAAAAGTTAGCTCCTCCCTAGCAGCATACACCCCGAGCCGGAGGCGGGCTCAGATCAGTTTTTAGCTTAGTGTCGTAGGAGGCTGATGTGGGCCGTCTCGGCCCCCCTCAGCCATGTATGTTTTTGCGCTTTTTTATTTTATTTCGGCGCCGCTCATCGCTCTCA
This sequence comes from Anomaloglossus baeobatrachus, assembly GCF_048569485.1. Taxonomy (NCBI): domain Eukaryota; kingdom Metazoa; phylum Chordata; class Amphibia; order Anura; family Aromobatidae; genus Anomaloglossus; species Anomaloglossus baeobatrachus. The sequence continues at coordinate 38,958,999 of NC_134362.1, forward strand.
TACCTGTCGTCTTCTTCTCTGCAGGTATTCGCTTCACTCATTCTCCGCAGCCCCGTGGGTACCGCTCCCCAGGGTCGCAGGGGCTTGAGACTTCGGGGCCCTCTCCCCCGCCCGTCCCCGTGGTACCACTCCCGGGGGTGCGCGTGTGGGCAGGTTGTTTTGTGGGCACCCCTGATTCGCCCTGAGGTATCACCCCAAAGGGCGTACAGGGGAATACAGCAGGGATGGAACCTCAGCAGCGTTTGTGATAGATGGGGCCCTGTCACGCTGCCTTCTCCTGATAGGGGGCTGTCTACCCCCATCATGATGCCTACTACCCTGCCTTCAGCACGCTCTCCCCCGGAGCCTTCCTGGACGAGCAGCGCTGTTCACAGGCAGGGCCAGGGAGCTCTGCGTGCACCGCATCCATCGCTGAGCCGGCGCCGCCGATTGCAGGTAGGATCCGACTTCCCTGCTCTTTCCCCCGGCCCCCTCCATAAATTTAGTCCCCGGCTTCGGCCTAGTCGCTCCTGCGTCCTAGCCACGCCCCCGCTGCATGCTATTGGCCGCCGGTCGTCTCCCTCTGTACCTCCCACTGCTCTGCCTCCTGGCAGATGGTGGGGGCTGTGAATCCTCCAGACTTTTCGCGCCGGAATCCTGCTCCTCCCCCAGCCTCCTCCAGCGTCCCCTCTCCATTTTAGCCTGCCTCTGGTCCCCTGAGGCTGCAGCACGCCGGCGTTCTGAGTTTTCTGGCCAGCTCATTCCTGGACTCCACTTCTGGACTGGTGGGCAGCACGCAGGACCTGGGTAAGCTCTGCTCCTAAGGAGTAGCCCTCACTAGGTAGCATTCTCTGAGTTTAGGGACGAGTTAACCCTCTCCTGTCTCCTTCCTAGCAGCCACCAGGGAGAGTACCTGTGTGCACCATGCCTAAGGCTAAGCCCACCCAATCCAAGCAGGCCCCCTTTGCACTATTTTTTGCATGCTCCTCCTGCAGCTCCAAATTTTCCCAGGGTCAGGACGCCCCACTATGCTCCGTCTGTTCTACAGACGCGCAGCCTCCGCAGGACTCCGCGGCCGACGCTTCTGATACCGCAGACGCCACAGCGCCATATGCTGCAGGGCCCTGCGTCCCGCCCCCCCCCGACTGGCTAGCGTCCCTGTCCCAGTCCGTAGATTCCCTCTCTGAGGCTTCTCGGACCATCGCGCAAGCTCTACGCCTGCTGCCGACGCTCGCCCAGATTCCCGCAGACCCGGCGCAATTGCCCCCGGAGCAGGTGAGCCCCGTTGCAGGGTCCTCCTCTGCTGCTCAGAAACGGACCCGCCGGGTCTCGTCCTCAGACTCTTCCCAGGTTTCACCTTCATCCCCAGGTCCAGACCGTCAGTCCTCCAGGGAGGCTTCTGACTGCTCCGAGGATGATTCCGATGCGGTACCCCTACAGGACTCAGAGCAGGCGGCCGATATTCGGCACATGGTAAATAGCCTGATAGAAGCAGTAAACCAGACCTTGAAGGTACAGGTGGACCCAGTCTCCTCCCAGAGCACCCAGGTCTCCTTTAAGCGGGTGAAGCGGGCCCAGAACACATTCAGCGGACATCCAGAATTCGCTGAGTTACTGCGCAGCCACAGGCAACAGCCGGACAGGGTATTTACCAGCGGTAAGTCCATCGATTTGCATTATCCCTTTCCTGAGGGTCTTCGAAAGGATTGGGCAGGTTCCCCTGTGGTTGACCCCCCAGTCTCCCGCCTGTCTTCTCACACAGTCCTTCCACTCACTAACGGTACGTCTCTCAAAGATCCTACGGACCGTACTATTGACAGGTTGGCCCGTTCCGCCTTCGAGGCAGCGGGCTCATCCCTCTCTCCGGCCTTCGCCTCGGTTTGGGTGGCGAAGGCCCTGATGTCCTGGGCGGACACGCTACGCGGCGGTCTCCGCGCCATTCCTGCCAATCCGGACCTGGTTCCCATCGCCTCGCAGATTTCCCTCGCGGGTGAGTACTTGCTCAATGCAGCCCTGGCGTCTGCAAGTTGCGCGACCCAGGCCGCCAGCAACAATGTGGCCATCCGTCGAGCCCTTTGGCTCCGCTCCTGGAACGCGGATGCGGCCTCTAAGAAGTCACTAACTTCCCTGCCCTTCCTAGGGGAGCGTCTCTTCGGAGATAGGCTAGACCAGCTGATCTCCGATGCAACGGGAGGAAAGAGTACATCTCTCCCCCAATTGCGCCCCAAGCGCTTCCAGAATCGGCGCTCCACCGCTCGTTTCCGGTCCTTTCGCAGCTTCAGCTCCAATCCCCAGCCGCGGAAAAGCCGCTCTCCTCCGAGAGACAGGAAGACCCCGTCATTCAAGACCAATCCCGCCTGGCGTTCACGCCCCCGCCAGTCCACGAGATCCTCTTCTGGTTACCGCCGTCGTTCCTCCAAGTGACTCGCGGTCGGCGCGCAGCAGCGCCAGACTTGTGGGAGGGCGCCTGTCTCGTTTTCAGCATGTGTGGATCCCCCTGACCGCCGATGCCTGGGTCAGAGAGATCATCACATCAGGCTACAAAATAGAATTCGAGGCAAAGCCACCGAGACGTTTTTTCCTATCTCGCCCTCCCGAGTCTACCGCGCGGGCTCGCGCGTTCTTTCACTCCATAGACTCCCTCCTCCGAACCGGAGTCGTGGTACCAGTCCCTCCCGCAGAGCGTTTCAAGGGGTTCTATTCCAACCTTTTCGTGGTCCCCAAAAAGGACGGCTCTGTCCGTCCCGTCCTCGACCTAAAGCTTCTGAACAGGTCGGTGAGACCTCGGCCGTTTCGAATGGAGTCACTCCGGTCCGTCATCGCGTCCATGGAGGTAGGCGAATTCCTGGCATCGCTGGATATTCAAGACGCCTATCTTCACGTCCCGATAGCCACCTCTCACCAACAGTTCCTCCGTTTTGCGATAGCGGAAGATCACTTCCAGTTCACAGCTCTTCCCTTCGGCCTCGCATCCGCACCCAGGGTCTTTACGAAGATCATGGCTGCTGCCATGTCCGTCCTGCATGCCAGGGGTGTCATGGTCATCCCGTACTTGGACGATATGTTGATAAAGGGCTCTTCTTTCGAGGACTGTCGTCTCGGGGTTCAGGTCACGATCGACACCCTTTCACGGTTAGGGTGGCTGATAAATCGGAAGAAGTCCTCTCTGATCCCGGCCCGTCGGATCACCTTTTTAGGCATGGTATTCGATACCATCCAAGGGCGAGTTTTCCTCACACAGGAGAAGATCTCCTCCCTACAACGAGGACTCCGCGCTCTTCGGCGTCAGCGCCAAGTGTCCATCAGGTTCGGCATGCGAGTCCTCGGTCGTATGGTGGCGGCGATGGAAGCGGTACCCTTTGCACAGTTCCATCTCCGGCCCCTCCAGCTGGCCTTGCTGAAGAAGTGGGACAGATCTCCCTTTTCTCTGGACCGCAGGTTTCATCTTTCGCCGGAGACCCGCAACTCCCTCCGTTGGTGGCTCAATCAGCGCAACCTCGCATCAGGGAGGTCTTTCCTCCCGCTCCACTGGAAGATAGTGACCACCGACGCCAGTCTCCAGGGCTGGGGAGCAGTGTTTCGACATCACACAGCGCAGGGCCGATGGTCACCGAGAGAGAGTTGTCTCCAGATCAACATTTTGGAGATAAGAGCCATCCGGCTAGCCTTGCAGCAGTTTCGGCACCTAGTACAGGGTTGCCCGGTCAGGATCCAGTCGGACAATGCGACGGCGGTGGCGTACATCAACCACCAAGGAGGCACAAGAAGTGTCGGGGCGATGCGAGAAGTCAAGAAGATATTGCACTGGGCCGAGTGTCATCACTCCCTGATCTCAGCGGTACACATCCCAGGCGTGGACAATTGGGCGGCGGACTTCCTCAGCAGGGAAGGCCTCGCCTCCGGAGAATGGTCCCTCAACCGGGAAGTCTTCAACCAGATCTGCGACAGATGGGGAGTTCCGGACGTGGACCTAATGGCCTCCCGGTTCAACCGTCAAGTTCCGCACTTTGTAGCGCGGTGCCGCGACCGCTTGGCTTTAGGAGTCGACGCCCTCACCCTGTCATGGAGCCAGTTCAGTCTCCCGTACATCTTCCCTCCGCTCCCTCTAATTCCGAGGGTCCTCAAGAAGATCAAGGCGGAAGGGATACCGGTCATCCTAGTGGCTCCGGACTGGCCCAGGCGAGCATGGTTCGCGGAACTAACTCAGCTCCTCGCAGACGCTCCGTGGCGCCTTCCAGACCGTCCAGATCTCCTGCAGCAGGGGCCTCTCTTCCATCAGAACTCACAGGTCCTAAATTTGACGGCCTGGCCATTGAATCCTGGGTTCTAGCTAAGGCTGGTTTTTCCTCAAGAGTGATTCAGACAATGATTAGGGCCAGGAAGCCATCTTCATCAAAGATTTACCACCGCACGTGGAAAGTTTTCTTCAGGTGGTGTGAAGAGCAGAATATTTCTTCTCCTCTCGCCTTCTCCCTTCCTTCCCTGTTGGCATTCTTGCAGTCAGGCCTAGATGCGGGTCTCTCGCTCGCAACACTAAAGGGCCAGATATCGGCGTTATCAATCCTGTTTCAGAAGCCACTGGCCGCTCGTTCACAGGTTAAGACCTTCATCCAGGGAGTAGCCCACCTGGCACCGCCGTACCGTCGGCCTCTAGAACCGTGGGACCTTAATCTAGTCCTAGGGTCACTTCAGGGCTCCCCATTCGAGCCCTTGCGAGAATCTTCCCTGTCTCACCTGTCTTGGAAGGTGGTGTTTCTTGTTGCCATCACTTCTATTCGCAGGACGTCAGAGCTGGCAGCTCTCTCTTGTCGTTCCCCCTTTTTGATTTTTCACCAGGACAAAGCGGTTCTCCGGCCAGATCCCGCTTTTCTCCCAAAGGTGGTCTCCCCGTTCCATCTTAACGAGGAAATCATCCTTCCATCCTTCTGTCCTGGCCCCTCTCACAGCTTGGAGAGGTCCTTGCACACCCTGGACCTAGTGCGTGCACTTAGAATTTATGTCTCCAGGACTGCGCCGTTCCGTAAGTCAGATGGTCTGTTTGTTCTCCCTTCTGGTCCCAAGAAGGGTGAATCGGCATCCAAGGCCACAATTGCCAGATGGATCCGTTCCGCCATATCAGAGGCCTACCGGATTCGGGACAAGTCTCCGCCGCGGGGGGTAAAGGCGCACTCTACCCGCGCAGTGGGCGCCTCTTGGGCGATTAGGCATCAGGCGTCGGCCGACCAGGTCTGCAAGGCCGCCACCTGGTCTAGCCTGCACACCTTTACTAGGTTCTACCACGTTCACACCCAAGCATCGGCAGATGCTATTTTTGGGAGAAAGGTCTTGCAGGCAGCAGTTGCGCACCTGTAATAGGGTGGCAGTATTCAATTATAGTGCAAGCCCGCCGAGGGAGGTTGTTGTTGTCTGCCTCTGCGGGTTTTTCGGTATTCCCACCCAGGGACTGCTTTTGGACGTCCCATGGTCCTGTGTCCCCCAATGAAACGATAGAGAAAGTAGGATTTTTGTGTACTCACCGTAAAATCTCTTTCTCTGAGTCTTCATTGGGGGACACAGCACCCACCCTGCTTGGTTTTTTGGTTGATTCAATTGCATTTGCCTGCTATTTTTTTTCAGTGGTCTTATGTTCATAGACCTCTTGTTTGCACGGCTGCATTGTTTTAGTTACAACTTGTGTTTATGTATGGTGATTCTGGTACTCCTCCTACTGCTTGTGCACCAACTGATCTGAGCCCGCCTCCGGCTCGGGGTGTATGCTGCTAGGGAGGAGCTAACTTTTTTATGTTTACTTAGTGTCAGCCTCCTAGTGACAGCAGCATAACCCATGGTCCTGTGTCCCCCAATGAAGACTCAGAGAAAGAGATTTTACGGTGAGTACACAAAAATCCTACTTTTCTCCACCACAGGGCTCAGGGTACGTGGACTCAGCAAGAGTCCACCCTTCAGATCAATGTTCTAGAAATCAGAGCAGTGTATCTTGCCCTACAAGCCTTCCAGCAGTGGCTGGAAGGCAAGCAGATCCGAATTCAGTCGGACAACTCCACAGCGGTAGCATACATCAACCACCAGGGTGGCACACGCAGTCGGCAAGCCTTCCAGGAAGTCCGACGGATTCTAACGTGGGTGGAAGACACGGCTTCCACCATATCCGCAGTTCACATCCCAGGCGTGGAAAACTGGGAAGCAGACTTCCTCAGTCGCCAGGGTATGGACGCAGGGGAATGGTCCCTTCACCCGGACGTGTTTCAGGAGATCTGTCGCCGCTGGGGGATGCCGGACGTCGACCTGATGGCGTCACGGTACAACAACAAGGTCCCGGCTTTCATGGCACGGTCTCACGATCACCGAGCTCTGGCGGCAGACGCCTTAGTTCAAGATTGGTCGCAATTCCGGCTACCTTATGTGTTCCCACCTCTGGCATTGTTACCCAGAGTGCTGTGCAAGATCAGGGCCGACTGCCATCGCGCCATCCTCGTCGCTCCAGACTGGCCGAGGAGATCGTGGTACCCAGATCTGTGGCACCTCACGGTAGGCCAACCATGGGCACTACCAGAACGACCAGACTTGCTATCTCAAGGGCCGTTTTTCCACCTGAATTCTGCGGCCCTGAACCTGACTGTGTGGCCATTGAGTCCTGGATCCTAGCGTCTTCAGGATTATCTCGAAAGGTTATTACCACCATGAGACAGGCTAGAAAACCATCCTCCGCCAAGATCTACCACAGGACGTGGAAGATATTCTTATCTTGGTGCGCGGCTCAGGGAGTTCCTCCCTGGCCTTTTGCATTGCCTACTTTTCTTTCCTTCCTGCAATCCGGGTTGGAAAAAGGTTTGTCGCTCAGCTCCCTTAAAGGACAAGTCTCAACGCTATCTGTATTTTTTCAGAAACGCCTAGCACGACTTAATCAGGTGCGCACGTTCCTGCAAGGAGTTGGTCATATCGTCCCTCCTTACAAGCGGCCGTTAGAGCCCTGGGATCTGAACAAGGTTCTAATTGCTCTCCAGAAGCCGCCTTTCGAGCCTATGAAGGATGTTTCCCTTTCTTGTCTTTCACAGAAAGTGGCTTTTCTAGTAGCGGTCACGTCTCTTCGGAGAGTGTCCGAGCTAGCGGCGCTCTCATGCAAATCTCCCTTCCTGGTGTTTCACCAGGACAAGGTGGTTCTACGTCCGGTTCCTGAGTTTCTCCCTAAGGTGGTATCCCCCTTTCATCTCAATCAGGATGTCACATTACCTTCCTTGTGTCCTCATCCAGTTCATCAATTTGAGAAAGGTTTGCATTTGTTGGATCTGGTCAGAGCACTCAGGATCTACATTTCCCGCACGGCGCCCTTACGCCGCTCGGATGCACTCTTTGTCCTTGTCGCTGGTCAGCGTAAAGGGTCGCAGGCTTCCAAATCCACCCTGGCTCGGTGGATCAAGGAACCAATTCTTGAAACCTACCGTTCTGCGGGGCTTCCGGTTCCTTCAGGGCTGAAGGCCCATTCTACCAGAGCCGTGGGTGCGTCCTGGGCATTACGGCACCAGGCTACGGCTCAGCAGGTGTGCCAGGCGGCTACCTGGTCGAGTCTGCACACCTTTACCAAGCATTATCAGGTGCATACCTACGCTTCGGCGGACGCCAGCCTAGGTAGACAAGTCCTTCAGGCGGCGGTTGCCCACCTGTAGGAAAGGGCTGTTTGACGGCCCTATCACGAGGTATTCTTTTACCCACCCAGGGACTGCTTTTGGACGTCCCAATTGTCTGGGTCTCCCAATTAGGAGCGACAAAGAAGAAGGGAATTTTGTTTACTTACCGTAAATTCCTTTTCTTCTAGCTCCAATTGGGAGACCCAGCACCCGCCCTGTTTTCTTAGGGATTTTTGTTTTTTTCGAGTACACATGTTGTTCATGTTGAATGGTTTCAGTTCTCCGATGTTTCTTCGGATTGAATTTGTCTTTAAACCTGTTATTGGCTTTCCTCCTTCTTGCTTTTGCACTAAAACTGAGGAGCCCGTGATCCCACGGGAGGGTGTATAGCCAGAAGGGGAGGGGCCTTACACTTTTAAGTGTAATACTTTGTGTGGCCTCCGGAGGCAGTAGCTATACACCCAATTGTCTGGGTCTCCCAATTGGAGCTAGAAGAAAAGGAATTTACGGTAAGTAAACAAAATTCCCTTCTTTGCAGTACTGGACACATCATGGTCTCACATGAAGCCCAGCTTCTGGCCGAGCTTCACCGGAGTCCCAACATGATTTATGATCACATATATGTCTGCCAAAAGTTTCACTAAACATCGTCCATGTATTTTACCTCCTTCGAGCGTCACTGACAATCGTCTGTTCTTTCCACAGGCCATGTCTCGGAGAGGAGCCCCAACGGAACCACAGGGTGTAGAGGTGGCCCTGGCCCCGGAAGAATTGGAATTGGATCCTTCAGCCATGACGCAGAAGTACGAGGAAAGAGTGCGGGAAGCACAAGAACAAGTACAGAAAGAGGACTTTAGTGACATGGTGGCCGAGCACGCAGCTAAGCAGAAAGTACGTGACCGCTGTAGAAACCCTTCATTAATAAGCATTTTCGGACCATTTGAGTCAGGTGTGCTTACGGGTCCGGAGACCACCGCGTGCCAAGCCATAGGAGCTTATGGATGACAGATGCCAGTCACACTCCTCAGATTTTGTCATGAGCTTTCTTATAGGGTTTTTCTATGATCAGCAGAAATGCACTGTTCCTTTAAGAGCCGGCACTCTGTCAGCTCGCACCGGAAATACGTCATGATAGCGACATGAATCATCACATGACCCGTCGCTACCATGTCAACCATTGGCTCTCAGTGATCGCGTCACGGGGCCTCCGATGGCGGCGGACAAAGGGGATTTCCCTGCTGCAGCCATTTAAATTGCGCTATCACATTTTGACAGTGCGATCTAATGGGTTAACAGGCATGGGTTGATCGTGGATCCACATGCGCCTGTAAGCCACACATTTTTGCTGTTCAAATCAGCAGACATGTGCATGCAGGGATCACCGCCGGCTCATCTCAGCAGCCGGAGGGGATTACGCCGACATGACTTAGGACATACCGCAACATCCTAGGTTGTGAAGGAATATAAAGGGGTTGTGCAATACTTCTTCAATAATTTATTAATGAGCCCAGGGTGGTTTAACAGTAAAAAAACAAACAAAAAAAAAAAAACTATACGCACTGCACCACTTCTGCGGCCATAGTCTCCTGGCTTCCTCTTCCAATGGCGGCTGTCACAGGACCACTGCAGCCAATCACTCTTTCGCTCAGGTGGAACGACAAGGCTGCACTGGTCGTTACGTCGTCCACTGGTGATAGAGGCTTGTGACAAAAAGGAGGACTGGTGATGGTCCAGTGGGTTCTTTTTTAATTTTTTATTTTTTTAAAAAAATTAACATAAGTGGACAAACCCTTTTAATTGGATGCCATTATAGCCTATGGGTGGCTGAGCCATTAAATGGATTCCTAACAGTAACCATAGGCTTTAATGGCGTCTGTGTTATGGAGACGTCATAACAAAGCTCAGGCCACTCCTGTGTTAGTCTATGGTGGCCGCTGCCAGGGTCCGACATCAGTCACAGCCTCCTCTGTACATATACTGTGATAGCTTTTCCACAGTCTTTAATTCTTGGCCAAAAACCCAATAGGAACAAAGCTTTAGAGGAGTAAAGCACAGAAGCGAGGTGGTATATGGATAAAAAGCTCTTGGGCTGTGTGCACATGTCACGTTTTTGGTGCTTTTTTTTTTTCAGTGTACATTTATTTGCAAAACCTGAAGGGAATCCTGAAGTCTCATGCACACGCGGCTTATTTTCTCCTTGCAGATATAAATCCGCAGGATGTCAATTTTTTCAGCGTTTTTGCTGCAGATTTCACCCATACTAATGAAATAGGGAAAAATCTGCACCAAAAATCGCGCGCTTTTCCTGCCAAGTGATGCAGAAAGTTCTGCACCAAATACTCAGTGTGCACATACAAATAAAGCAAATCTCCACCCTACAAACTGAAATGTTCCACTTACCCAACCCCCTTAAAGGAAACCGGGTTTTGCCACTTTATCTGAGAGCAGCATGATGTAGGGACAGAGACCCTCATTCCAGCAATGTGTCACTTACTCAGCTGCTTGCTGTCATTTTGATATCCCATATCCATGCCTCAGATCTAGCAGTTCTCTGAATGCTGAGCTCTGCATAACCCCGCCCACACCACTGATTGGCAGCTTCCTGAATACATTGTTCATAGGCAGAAAGCTGCCACTCACTGGTGGGGTTATGTAGAGCTCATGAATATAGAGGACTACTAGTGATAATCTCGTGCTGATAAAGCCTGTTTCACACATCAGTGAAAAACAGACGTTCTTCACTGACGTGTTAAACACACACATGTCCCTCCGTGTGCCGTGATTCACAGCACACGGTGGTTGTCCATGTGCAATACGTGATCTGTATTCCGTGATTGTACGTGGACATATACTCACCTGTCCGTGGTGCTGAAGAGTCCCGCGATGCAGCTTCCGGCCGCCACTGTGTCACCTCTGCAGCTACTTCCGGGTCGGCTCTGGCTGCATTCATGACTATGGATACCATAATAAGCCGGCTTGGAAGCAGCAGAGAGCAGAGGCCGAACACAGCGTCGCTGGAGAAGGGGAGTTGAAAAAGCTTTTTATTTTCAATGACCGTGTTTTTCTGGTATGTGTTTCACGGATCAGACCATAGTGATGCCAGAAAAAAAACGGACATTTCTCCATATGGAAATCACGGACACGCCTGTACGCCACACGGAGACACGGTCAGTGAAAAATCACTGATGTGTGCGCAGACCCATTCATTTGAATGGGTCTGCGTATGTCCGAGATTCTGGTACATATAAAAAATGTCACATACATACCAGAATCACTGTCGTCTGAAACAGGCCTAGAACAGTGATTTTATCAAAACTACAGCAAAAAGCTCAGTAAGTGAGATTGCTGGAATCAGGATCTCTGCCCCTACGTTCTGCTACTATCAGATTAGGTGGTACAAACCTGATGCGTTCCTTTTAATTTGCCTCCTCAGATCCATTCCTGCTTCCACCTTTCTCATTATAGCTGGTGTTTGATACTGATTTATTTATTTTCTGTCTTCATACAGCAAAAGAAGAGGAAGGGGCAACCGCAAGACTCCCGGGCTGGAGGCAAAAAGTACAAAGAATTCAAGTTTTGAACGCGCGTCTTGTATTTTTTTTTTTGTTTGTTTTTTTTTTTGTCCTTCATCCATTGTCGATCGCATTCTTGTATTTGTAATAAAACCCGTTAAATTGTCTTCTAAGTTATTTCTGCTTCGAAAGATATGGATGTTAAAGTGACGGAGAATAACTGGAGGGGTCCCAGTGTGATCCCCAGACTTTACGTCCGCAAACTACAGGCGATCGGGTCTGCGAACTCCCGACACCAGCTTCTGTTCTGTAAAATTGAGTAGAACATGTAATGGGTGTTTTCATCTGTGTATTTAAAAAAAAAAAAACAAAAACCCAAAAAACAGGTGGGCACAAAGACAAACCTTGGTCTGTGTCCGTTGCGCTCACTGAAGGAAAATACAATCATCTGACCGCAGCTAGTAAAAGAAGGATTTTTGTGTACTCACCGTAAAATCTCTTTCTTTGTCGCTCCTAATTGGGAGACCCAGACAATTGGGTGTATAGCTACTGCCTCCGGAGGCCACACAAAGCACTACACTTAAAAGTGTAAAGCCCCTCCCCTTCTGCCTATACACCCCCCATGGGATCACGGGCTCCTCAGTTTTCATGCTTTGTGCGAAGGAGGTCAGACATACACGCATAGCTCCACTGTTTAGTCAGCAGCAGCTGCTGACTATTTCGGATGGAAGAAAAGAGAGCCCACACAGGGCCCCCAGCATGCTCCCTTCTCACCCCACTTTTGTCGGCGGTGTTTGTTAAGGTTGAGGTACCCATTGCGGGTACGGAGGCTGGAGCCCACATGCTGCTTCCTTCCCCATCCCCCTTAGGGCTCTGGATGAAGTGGGATTTTACCGGTCTCCAGGCACTGAGGCCGTGCTCCATCCACAGCCCCTGGGGATTCTGCTGGATATGGAGCTGAGTATCGTCAGGGACAGGGCCCTGCTACGTCAAGGTACTCTGTGTCCCCGTACAGACCGCGCGCAGACACACTGCAGCATTGCTGGGTGTGTTAGTGCGATGGGGACAACAGCGCTGCGCGCTTGTGCCATTACTAGCTACAGCTCTGCTGAGTGAGTCAATGTATTGGGAACTGCCGCGCCGGCCGCTGCTGTCAGTTCACGCTGCGGCGCGGCTGGGACTTGTGGTGCGCCGGGGACTTCCGCGCTGGCCGTGCATATATGACGGCCGCGCTTATTACTCGAGTCCCCGGCTTTTGCGGCCTAGTTTCGTTTCGTTCCCGCCCCCAGGCCTGCCAGTCAGGGGAAGGGCGGGACGCTGTACAGAACGTCAGCGCCGAGGGCTGGAGTCTACTTTACATACTCCAGCCCTCACACTGGGCACAGTGGGACGCCAGTTTCCCGCACTTTGTCTGAGGCACGCCCACGGTCCGCCCCTCTTCACAGAACGCCGGCAGCCATTCCTGTGTGCAGTCTGAGCTGGAGAGGGGAGACAAGTTCTGGGAGACCCAGACACGGGATTCTGGCGACCACACACCCGCGTTTGAGCGGGCGGTAAGCGGCACCTCTGGTGCTGACCCCACTAGTGCCGAAGTGTACATTTGTATTTCTTTTTCGCTCCTAATTGGGAGACCCAGACAATTGGGTGTATAGCTACTGCCTCCGGAGGCCGCACAAAGTACTACACTCAAAAGTGTAAGGCCCCTCCCCTTCTGGCTATACACCCCCCCCGTGGGAGCACGGGTTCCTCAGTTTTTGCTTTGTGCGAAGGAGGTCAGACACGCACGCATAGCTCCACTGTTTAGTCAGCAGCAGCTGCTGACTATTTCGGATGGAAGAAAAGAGAGCCCACACAGGGCCCCCAGCATGCTCCCTTCTCACCCCACTTTCTGTCGGAGGTGTTTGTTAAGGTTGAGGTACCCATTGCGGGTACGGAGGCTGGAGCCCACATGCTGATTCCTTCCCCATCCCTATTCAGGGCTCTGGGTGAAGTGGGATTTTACCGGTCTCCAGGCACTGAGACCGTGCTCCATCCGCAGCCCCTGGAGAAGCCGCTGGATATGGAGCTGAGTATCGTCAGGGACAGGGCCCTGCTCCATCAAGGTACTCTGTGTCCCCGTGCATACGCGCGCACACCGCAGCATTGCTGGGTGTGTTAGTGCGCCGGGGACATCAGCGCTGCTGCGCTTGTGCCATTTGCCTCACTACAGCTCAGGCTGAGTGGGTAGACTTAGGGCGAACGGTCGCGCCGGCCGCTGGGGTCAGTCACACTGCGACGCGGCTGGGACTTGTGGTGCGCCGGGGACTTCCGCGCTGGCCGTGCATATATCACGGCCGCGCTTATTACTACAGTCCCCGGCTTTTGCGGCCTAGTTCGTCTCGTTCCCGCCTCCGCACCTGCCAGTCAGGAGGAGGGCGGGACGCTGTACAGGGCATCAGCACTGAGGGTGGGAGTCTCTTTTACATACTCCAGCCCTCACACTAGGCACAGGGGGACGCAGTTTCCCGCACTTTTGTTTGTGGCACGCCCACGGTCCGCCCCTCTTTACAGAACGCCGGCAGCCATTCCTGACTGCACGCTGAGCTGCAGAGGGGAGACGGGGAGACCCAGACACGGGATTCTACGGCCTCATACCCGTTTTTCAGCGGGCTGTAAGCAGCCTCAAGGGCTCACCCCCACTTGTGCCGTTTGTGTACTCGGTATTTTGTGTTTGCAAATACTTTGCACTGTACGGTTGCTGGTGATTCTCGGCTATATACCCTCCTAGATTACAAGGAGACAACAGCATGTCGTCCGCAAAACGCAAGGGTGCCAAGGCACAGACATTATATGCTGCCTGTACCGCTTGTGGGGCTGCTCTACCGGCAGGTTCCACTGACCCCCATTGTGTGCAGTGCTCGGCCCCTGTGGCTCCTGCACAGCCGGGGCCTCTGCTGGACGTGACCCAGGGTGTACCACCTGTGAATGCTGTCCAGGTGACAGGGACGGAGTTTGCAGCTTTTGCTGACAGATTGTCTATGACTATGTCAAAGATTCTTGAAACATTGCAGTCTAGACCTGTAACTCAGACCATGGACACTGGTGCATCATTGCTCCCTGGTCCCCCTCAGCTGGCACACTTCCAAGCTCCGGGGGTGTCACATGCACACCAGGGTGACGACTCGGACGACAGTCCCAGACAACCTAAGCGGGCTCGCTATGAGGGGCCCTCAACTTCGTCTCAATGGTCAGGGTCCCAGCGAGATGAATCTATGGGTGATGAGGCGGATGTAACTGATCAGGATTCTGATCATGGGACCGCTCTCAATCTGGATACACCGGACGGTGACGCCATAGTGAATGATCTTATAGCGTCCATCAATAAGATGTTAGATATTTCTCCACCAGCTCCTCCTGCGGAGGAGTCAGCTTCACAGCATGAGAAATTCCATTTCAGATATCCCAAGCGTAAATTAAGCACTTTTCTGGACCACGCTGACTTTAGAGACGCAATCCAGAAACACCACGCTTATCCTGAGAAGCGTTTTTCTAAACGGCTTAAAGATGCACGCTATCCTTTTCCCCCTGACGTGGTCAAGGGCTGGACCCAGTGTCCCAAGGTGGATCCTCCAATCTCCAGGCTTGCAGCTAGATCCTTAGTTGCAGTAGAAGATGGAGCGGCACTTAAAGATGCCACTGATAGACAGATGGAGCTCTGGTTGAAATCCATCTATGAAGCTATTGGAGCGTCCTTGGCGCCAGCTTTCGCAGCCGTATGGGCACTCCAAGCTATTTCAGCTGGGCTTACACAAGTCGACATGGTCACACGTACATCTGCTCCGCAGGTGGCACCATTGACCTCTCAGATGTCGGCATTCGCGTCTTACGCGATTAATGCTGTCCTAGACTCTACGAGCCGTACGGCGGTGGCGTCAGCCAACTCCGTGGTTTTGCGCAGAGCCCTGTGGTTGAGAGAATGGAAGGCAGATTCTGCTTCCAAGAAGTGCTTAACCAGTTTGCCTTTTTCTCGTGACCGATTGTGTGGTGAGCGTTTGGATGAAATCATTAAACACTCCAAGGGTAAGGATTCATCCTTACCTCAACACAGACAAAACAAACCCCAACAAAGGAGGGGTCAGTCTGGTTTTCGGTCCTTTCGAGGCTCAGGCAGGTCCCAGTTCTCCTCGTCCAAAAAGACTCAAAAGGATCAGAGAGGTTCAGATTCTTGGCGGACTCAATCACGCCCAAAAAAGACAGCAGGAAGAACCGTTACCAAGACGGCTTCCTCATGACTCTCAGTCTCCTCTCTCCGCATCCTCGGTCGGTGGCAGGCTCTCCCGCTTTGGCGACATTTGGCTGTCACAGGTCAAAGACCGTTGGGTGAGAGACATTCTGTCTCACGGGTACAGGATAGAGTTCAGCTCTCGTCCTCCAACTCGTTTCTTCAGAACTTCCCCACCGCCCGACCGAGCCGATGCTCTGCTGCAGGCGGTGGCCGCTCTAAAGGCGGAAGGAGTGGTGATTTCCGTGCCTCTTCAGGAACAAGGTCACGGTTTTTACTCCAATCTGTTTGTGGTGCCAAAGAAGGACGGGTCGTTTCGTCCCGTCCTGGATCTAAAGTTGCTCAACAAACACGTAAAAACCAGGAGGTTCCGGATGGAATCTCTACGCTCCGTCATCGCCTCAATGTCCCAAGGAGATTTCCTAGCATCAATAGACATCAAGGATGCTTATCTCCACGTGCCGATTGCACCAGAGCATCAGCGTTTTCTACGCTTCGTTATAGAAAGCGAACACCTGCAGTTCGTAGCGCTTCCTTTCGGGCTGGCGACAGCCCCTCGGGTCTTCACCAAGGTCATGGCAGCAGTAGTAGCAGTCCTGCATTCGCAGGGTCACTCTGTGATCCCTTATCTGGACGATCTCCTTATCAAGGCACCCTCTCAAGAGGCATGCCAGCACAGTCTGAACGTGGCACTGAAGACTCTCCAGAGTTTCGGGTGGATTATCAACTTTTCAAAGTCAAATCTAACCCCGACCCAATCACTAACATATCTTGGCATGGAGTTTCATACTCTCTCAGCGATAGTGAAACTTCCACTGGACAAGCAGCGTTCGCTGCAGACCGGGGTGCAATCTCTCATTCAGGGCCAGTCGCACTCCTTGCGGCGCCTCATGCATTTCCTAGGGAAGATGGTGGCAGCAATAGAAGCAGTCCCTTTCGCGCAGTTTCATCTGCGCCCTCTACAATGGGACATTCTTCGCCAATGGGACGGGAAGTCGACGTCCCTCGACAGGGATGTCTCCCTCTCTCAGACAGCCAAAGATTCTCTCCGGTGGTGGCTTCTTCCCACTTCTTTGTCAAAAGGAAGGTCGTTCCTACCCCCATCCTGGGCGGTGGTCACGACAGATGCGAGCCTATCAGGGTGGGGAGCAGTGTTTCTTCACCACAGGGCTCAGGGTACGTGGACTCGGAAGGAGTCCACTCTCCAGATCAATGTTCTCGAAATCAGAGCAGTCTATCTTGCCCTGCAGGCCTTCCAACAATGGCTGGAAGGCAAGCAGATCCGAATTCAGTCGGACAACTCCACAGCGGTGGCGTACATCAACCACCAGGGAGGAACGCGCAGTCGGCAAGCTTTCCAGGAAGTCCGGCGGATTCTGACGTGGGTGGAGGACACAGCATCCACCATATCAGCAGTTCACATCCCAGGCGTGGAAAACTGGGAAGCAGACTTTCTCAGTCGCCAGGGCATGGACGCAGGGGAATGGTCCCTTCACCCGGACGTGTTTCAGGAGATCTGTCGCCGCTGGGGAATGCCGGAAGTCGACCTGATGGCGTCACGACACAACAACAAGGTCCCGCTTTTCATGGCACGATCTCACGATCACCGAGCTATGGCGGCAGACGCCTTAGTTCAAGATTGGTCGCAGTTCCGGCTGCCTTATGTGTTCCCACCTCTGGCATTGTTGCCCAGAGTGCTCCGGAAAATCAGGTCCGACTGCCACCGCGCCATTCTCGTCGCTCCAGACTGGCCAAGGAGGTCGTGGTACCCGGATCTGTGGCATCTCACGGTAGGCCAACCGTGGGCGCTACCAGACCGTCCCGACTTGCTGTCTCAAGGGCCGTTTTTCCATCTGAATTCTGCGGCCCTGAACCTGACTGTGTGGCCATTGAGTCCTGGATCCTAGGGACCTCAGGTTTATCTCATGCAGTTGTTGCCACCATGAGACAGGCTAGGAAACCATCCTCCGCCAAGATCTACCACCGGACGTGGAAGATTTTCCTATCTTGGTGCTCTGTCCAGGGAGTTTCTCCCTGGCCCTTTGCATTGCCTATTTTTCTTTCCTTCCTGCAGTCTGGGTTGGAAAAAGGTTTGTCGCTTAGCTCCCTTAAGATTCAAGTCTCCGCGCTATCTGTATTTTTTCAGAAACGCCTAGCGCGACTTCCTAAGGTACGCACATTCCTGCAAGGGGTTTGTCATATCGTTCCCCCTTACAAGCGACCATTGGAGCCCTGGGATCTGAACAAGGTTCTGATTGCTCTCCAGAAGCCGCCTTTCGAGCCTATGAAGGAGATTTCCTTTTCTCGGCTTTCACAGAAAGTGGTTTTTCTAGTGGCGGTCACGTCTCTTCGGAGAGTGTCAGAGCTGGCGGCGTTATCTTGCAAATCTCCTTTCCTGGTGTTTCACCAAGACAAGGTAGTTCTGCGTCCAATTCCAGAGTTTCTTCCCAAGGTGGTATCTTCCTTTCATCTCAATCAGGATATCACCTTACCATCTCTGTGTCCGCATCCAGTTCACCAATTTGAAAAGGGTTTGCATCTGTTGGATCTAGTGAGAGCACTCAGGATCTACATTTCCCGCACGGCGCCTCTGCGCCGTTCGGATGCACTCTTTATCCTGGTCACTGGTCAGCATAAAGGGTCACAAGCTTCCAAATCCACCCTTGCGCAGTGGATCAAGGAACCAATTCTTCACGCCTACCGGTCTGCCGGGCTTCCGATTCCTTCTGGACTGAAGGCCCATTCTACCAGAGCCGTAGGTGCGTCCTGGGCATTACGGCATCAAGCTACGGCTCAGCAGGTGTGCCAGGCGGCTACCTGGTCGAGTCTGCACACTTTTACCAAGCATTATCAGGTGCATACCTATGCTTCGGCAGATGCCAGCCTAGGTAGACAAGTCCTTCAGGCGGCGGTGGCCCACCTGTAAGAAGGGCTGCTTGACAGCCCTATCACGAGGTATTCTTTTACCCACCCAGGGACTGCTTTTGGACGTCCCAATTGTCTGGGTCTCCCAATTAGGAGCGAAAAAGAAGAAGGGAATTTTGTTTACTTACCGTAAATTCCTTTTCTTCTAGCTCCAATTGGGAGACCCAGCACCCGCCCTAGTTTTCTTAGGGAATTTGTTTTTCGGGTGCACATGTTGTTCATGTTGATAAGTTCAGTTCTCCGATATTGTTTATCGGATTGAATTTGTTTTTTGTAACAGTTATTGGCTTTCCTCCTTCTTGCTTTTGCACTAAAACTGAGGAACCCGTGCTCCCACGGGGGGGTGTATAGCCAGAAGGGGAGGGGCCTTACACTTTTGAGTGTAGTACTTTGTGCGGCCTCCGGAGGCAGTAGCTATACACCCAATTGTCTGGGTCTCCCAATTGGAGCTAGAAGAAAAGGAATTTACGGTAAGTAAACAAAATTCCCTTCTTTTATGCTTACATGCTATACATTGCACTGTACGGTCGCTGGTGATTTTTGGCTATATACCCTCCTAGATTGCTCAGAGGAGACAACAGCATGTCATCCGCAAAAAGCAAGGGTGCCAAGGCACAGGCTTTCTATGCTGCTTGTACCGCATGTGAGGCTACTCTACCGGCAGGTTCCACTGACCCCCATTGTGTGCAGTGCTCCGCCCCTGTGGCACTTGCTCGGCCGGGGCCTCTGCTAGAGGTGACCCAGGGAGAACCACCTGTGAATACTGTCCAGGTGACGGGGACGGAGTTTGCAGTTTTTGCTGATAGATTGTCTGTGACTATGACTAAAATTCTAGAAACTTTGCAGTCTAGACCAGTAACTCAGACCATGGGCACTGTTGAATCATTGCTCCCTGGTCCCCCTCAGTTGGAACAGCTCCGGGCTCCGGGGGTGTCTCATGCATCCCAGGGTGAAGGCTCTGACACGGACGACAGTCCCAGACAGCCTAAGCGAGCTCGCTATGAGCGGCCCTCGACTTCATCACACTGGTCAGGGTCCCAGCAGGAGGACTCTCTGTATGATGAGGCGGAGGTAGCTGATCAGGATTCTGATCCTGAGACCGCTCTCAATCTGGATACTCCTGATGGTGACGCCATAGTGAATGATCTTATAGCGTCCATCAATAGAATGTTGGATATTTCTCCCCCAGCTCCTCCAGTGGAGGAGTCAGCTTCACAGCAGGAGAAATTCCATTTCAGGTATCCCAAGCGTAAATTAAGTACTTTTCTGGACCACTCTGACTTTAGAGAGGCAGTCCAGAAACACCACGCTTATCCAGATAAACGTTTCTCCAAACGGCTTAAGGATACACGTTATCCTTTTCCCCCTGACGTGGTCAAGGGCTGGACCCAGTGTCCCAAGGTGGATCCTCCAATCTCCAGGCTTGCGGCTAGATCCATAGTTGCAGTGGAAGATGGGGCTGCACTTAAAGATGCCACTGACAGACAGATGGAGCTCTGGTTGAAATCCATCTATGAAGCTATCGGCGCGTCGTTTGCTCCAGCATTCGCAGCCGTATGGGCACTCCAAGCTATTTCAGCTGGTCTTACACAGATTGACACGGTCACACGTACATCTGTTCCGCAGGTGGCATCCTTAACCTCTCAAATGTCTGCATTTGCGTCTTACGCGATTAATGCTGTCCTGGACTCTACGAGCCGTACGGCAGTGGCGTCCGCCAACTCCGTGGTTTTACGCAGAGCCTTGTGGTTAAGGGAATGGAAGGCAGATTCTGCTTCCAAAAAGTGCTTAACCAGTTTGCCATTGTCTGGTGACCGACTGTTTGGTGAGCGTTTGGATGAAATCATTAAACAGTCCAAGGGTAAGGATTCATCCTTACCTCAGCCCAGACAAAACAAACCCCAACAGAGGAGGGGACAGTCGGGGTTTCGGTCCTTTCGAGGCTCGGGCAGGTCCCAATTCTCCTCGTCCAAAAGGACTCAAAAGAATCAGAGGAGCTCAGATTCTTGGCGGACTCAATCACGCCCAAAAAAGACAGCCGGAAGACCCGCTACCAAGGCGGCTTCCTCATGACTTTCGGCCTCCTCTCTCCGCATCCTCGGTCGGTGGCAGGCTCTCCCGCTTTGGCGACGTTTGGCTGCCACAGGTCAAAGACCGTTGGGTGAGAGACATTCTGTCTCACGGGTACAGGATAGAGTTCAGTTCTCGTCCTCCAACTCGATTCTTCAGAACTTCTCCACCTCCCGACCGAGCCGATGCTCTTCTGCAAGCGGTGTGCACTCTAAAGGCAGAAGGAGTGGTGACCCCTGTTCCTCTTCAGGAGCAAGGTCACGGTTTTTACTCCAATTTGTTTGTGGTGCCAAAAAAGGACTTTCCGTCCCGTTCTGGATCTAAAACTGCTCAACAAGCACGTGAAAACCAGGCGGTTCCGGATGGAATCCCTCCGCTCCGTCATCGCCTCAATGTCTCAAGGAGATTTCCTAGCATCAATAGACATCAAGGATGCTTATCTCCACGTGCCGATTGCTCCAGAGCACCAGCGTTTTCTACGCTTCGTTATAGGAGACGAACACCTTCAGTTCGTAGCTCTGCCTTTCGGGCTGGCGACAGCCCCACGGGTCTTCACCAAGGTCATGGCAGCAGTAGTAGCAGTCCTGCACTCTCAAGGTCACTCTGTGATCCCGTATTTGGACGATCTACTTGTCAAGGCACCCTCTCAAGAGGCATGCCAACACAGCCTGAACGTTGCGCTGGAGACTCTCCAGAGTTTCGGGTGGATCATCAACTTTTCAAAGTCAAATCTGACCCCGACCCAATCGCTAACATACCTGGGCATGGAGTTTCATACTCTCTCAGCGATAGTGAAGCTTCCGCTGGACAAACAGCGTTCACTACAGACAGGGGTGCAATCTCTCCTTCAAGGCCAGTCACACCCCTTGAGACGCATCATGCACTTCCTAGGGAAGATGGTAGCAACAATGGAGGCAGTCCCTTTCGCGCAGTTTCATCTGCGTCCACTACAATGGGACATTCTCCGCCAATGGGACGGGAAGTCGACGTCCCTCGACAGAAACGTCTCCCTTTCTCAGGCGGCCAAGGAATCTCTTCGGTGGTGGCTTCTTCCCACCTCATTGTCAAAGGGAAAGTCCTTCCTACCCCCATCCTGGGCGGTGGTTACGACAGACGCGAGTCTTTCAGGGTGGGGAGCAGTTTTTCTCCACCACAGGGCTCAAGGTACGTGGACTCAGCAAGAGTCCACCCTTCAGATCAATGTTCTGGAAATCAGAGCAGTGTATCTTGCCCTACAAGCCTTCCAGCAGTGGCTGGAAGGCAAGCAGATCCGAATTCAGTCGGACAACTCCACAGCGGTGGCATACATCAACCACCAAGGAGGAACACGCAGTCGGCAAGCCTTCCGGGAAGTCCGGCGGATTCTGACGTGGGTGGAAGACATGGCATCCACCATATCCGCAGTTCACATCCCAGGCGTGGAAAACTGGGAAGCAGACTTCCTCAGTCGCCAGGGTATGGACGCAGGGGAATGGTCTCTTCACCCGGACGTGTTTCAGGAGATCTGTCGCCGCTGGGGGATGCCGGACGTCGACCTAATGGCGTCCCGGCACAACAACAAGGTCCCGGCTTTCATGGCACGGTCTCACGATCACCGAGCTCTGGCGGCGGACGCCTTAGTTCAAGATTGGTCGCAGTTCCGGCTACCTTATGTGTTCCCACCTCTGGCACTGTTGCCCAGAGTGCTGCGCAAGATCAGGTCCGACTGCCGCCGCGCCATCCTCGTCGCTCCAGACTGGCCGAGGAGGTCGTGGTACCCGGATCTGTGGCACCTCACGGTAGGCCAACCGTGGGCACTACCAGACCGACCAGACTTGTCCCAAGGGCCGTTTTTTCCATCGGAATTCTGCGGCCCTGAACCTGACTGTGTGGCCATTGAGTCCTGGATCCTAGCGTCTTCAGGATTATCTCAAGAGGTCATTGCCACCATGAGACAGGCTAGAAAACCATCCTCCGCCAAGATCTACCACAGGACGTGGAAGATATTCTTATCTTGGTGCTCTGCTCAGGGAGTTTCTCCCTGGCCATTTGCATTGCCTACTCTTCTTTCCTTCCTGCAATCCGGTTTGGAAAAAGGTTTGTCGCTAGGCTCCCTTAAAGGACAAGTCTCAGCGCTATCTGTATTTTTTCAGAAACGCCTAGCACGACTTCCTCAGGTACGCACGTTCCTGCAAGGGGTTTGTCATATCGTCCCTCCTTACAAGCGGCCGTTAGAGCCCTGGGATCGGAACAGGGTTCTAATTGCTCTCCAGAAGCCGCCTTTCGAGCCTATGAGGGATGTTTCCCTTTCTCGCCTTTCACAGAAAGTGGCCTTTCTAGTAGCGGTCACGTCTCTTCGGAGAGTGTCCGAGCTAGCAGCACTGTCATGCAAATCTCCCTTCCTGGTGTTTCACCAGGACAAGGTGGTTCTGCGCCCGATTCCGGAGTTTCTCCCTAAGGTGGTATCCCCCTTTCATCTCAATCAGGATATCGTCTTACCTTCTTTGTGTCCTCATCCAGTTCATCAATGTGAAAAGGATTTGCATTTGTTGGATCTGGTGAGAGCACTCAGAATCTACATTTCCCGCACGGCGCCTCTGCGCCGCTCGGATGCACTCTTTGTCCTTGTCGCTGGTCAGCGTAAAGGGTCGCAAGCTTCCAAATCCACCCTGGCTCGGTGGATCAAGGAACCAATTCTTGAAGCCTACCGTTCTGCTGGGATTCCGGTTCCCTCAGGGCTGAAGGCCCATTCTACCAGAGCCGTGGGTGCATCCTGGGCATTACGGCACCAGGCTACGGCTCAGCAGGTGTGCCAGGCGGCTACCTGGTCGAGTCTGCACACTTTTACCAAGCATTATCAGGTGCATACCTACGCTTCGGCGGACGCCAGCCTAGGTAGACAAGTCCTTCAGGCGGCGGTTGCCCACCTGTAGGAAAGGGCTGTTTTTTCGGCCCTATCACGAGGTGTTATTTTACCCACCCAGGGACTGCTTTTGGACGTCCCAATTGTCTGGGTCTCCCAATTAGGAGCGACAAAGAAGAAGGGAATTTTGTTTACTTACCGTAAATTCCTTTTCTTCTAGCTCCAATTGGGAGACCCAGCACCCGCCCTGTTTTCTTAGGGATTTTTGTTTTTTCGGGTACACATGTTGTTCATGTTGAATGGTTTCAGTTCTCCGATGTTTCTTCGGATCGAATTGGTTTTTTAAACCAGTTATTGGCTTTCCTCCTTCTTGCTCTTGCACTAAAACTGAGGAGCCCGTGATCCCACGGGGGGTGTATAGGCAGAAGGGGAGGGGCTTTACACTTTTAAGTGTAGTGCTTTGTGTGGCCTCCGGAGGCAGAAGCTATACACCCAATTGTCTGGGTCTCCCAATTGGAGCTAGAAGAAAAGGAATTTACGGTAAGTAAACAAAATTCCCTTCTTCTCTGAGTCTTCATTGGGGGACACAGGACCATGGGTGTATGCTGCTGAGACTAGGAGGCTGACACTAAGTACACAAAAAAGGTTAGCTCCTCCCTAGCAGTATACACTCCGAGCCGGAGGCGGACTTAAATCAGTTTAGTGCACAAGCAGTTGATGGAGAACAAAAACACAACCATACATAATTCAAGGTAATAACTACAACAAAGTAGCCGTGTGACAAATGGCCTGGGAACATAGACCACTGAGATAGACAGGCAATATGTAATAAAACAAGCAGGGTGGGTGCTGTGTCTCCCAATGAAGACTCAGAGAAAGAGATTTTACGGTGAGTACACAAAAATCCTCTTTCGTTTCATTGAGGGACACAGGACCGTGGGACGTCCAAAAGCAGTCCCTGGGTGGGAAGAGGCAAGCACTGCGGATAGGAAGGAAACTGCCTCACTTGGCGGGCTTGCCCAAGACGTGAATGCACCTACCCTACACAGGTGTGCTACTGCCACCTTCAAAACCAATTTCCCAAGACTGGCCTCTGCCGATGCTTGGGTGTGAACGTGGTAGAAAACCTGGTAAGGAATGCAGACTAGACCAGGTGGCGGACCTGGTCGACCGACGTCTGATGCGTAAGCGGCCAGGAGGTTCCCACTGCACGGGTAGAGTGCGCCGTTACTCCCCGTGGCGGAGATCTGTCCTTTATCCAATAAGCCTCGGAAATGGCAGAACGGATCCATCTGCCAATTGTGGTCCTGGATACCGGCCTGCCCGTCATGGGTCCGGATGGAATGATGAACAGACCGACCGTCTTAGGGAAAGGTGCAGTCCTGGAGGCGTAGATTCTGAGGGCTCGCACAAGGTCCAGAGTACACAAGGCAGGGGCGTAACTACGGGGGGGCTGGGGGTGCACGTGCCCCGGGCACAGCGTCAGGGGTGGCGCTGTCGGGACCCGCGTGCACCTTTCAGCAAGGACAGTGATGTATGCTGCGGCCGAGTTCAGGGGCCCGCAGGCAGCGCTCATGCCGACCCACACCTGAATGCAGCCTTCACCGCTGTGTAGGGGTTAAGTTTGTCTGTGGGCGGAGCTAGCGTACACTGCCCTGCCCTGCCGTCCCACAGATGATGGTAGATGATAGAATGTATGGGCTCCGTCCAGGTATGACTTAATTTGTCATGAAGCTGGTCACGCCCATTATCTGGAAGGAGCCCATACATTCAAGGCTCAACGCAGAGGAAGAAAATGAGCCGCCGAGCTCTATGTCCTGTCACCCACAGTGCTGTATACCCTGGAGAACTACCTATAATATCCCCCCACCGCAGTGCTATATACCCCTAGAACTGCCTATAACCCCCAGTGCTGTATACCCTGCAGAACTGCCTATAATATTCCCCCCGCCGCAATGCTAAATACCCCCAGAACTGCCTATAACCCCCCAGTGATGTATACCCCGCATAACTGCCTATAATATTCCCCCACCGCAGTGCTAAATACCCCCAGAACTGCCTATAACCCCCCCCAGTGATGTATACCCCGCATAACTGCCTATAATATTCCCCCACCGCAGTGCTATATACCCCCAGAACTGCCTATAACCCCCAGTGATGTATACCCCGCATAACTGCCTATAATATTCCCCCACCGCAGTGCTATATACCCCCAGAACTGCCTATAACCCCCCCCAGTGATGTATACCCTGGAGAACTACCTATAATATCCCCCCACTGCAGTGCTATATATCCCCAGAACTGTCTATAACCCCCCAGTGCTGAATACCCCGCAGAACTGCCTATAATATCCCCCCCCCACAACAGTGCTATATACCCCCAAAACTGCCTATAACCCCCCAGTGATGTATACCAGCAGAACTGCCTATAATATCCCCCCACCACAGTGCTATATACCCCAGAACTGTCTATAACCCCCCAGTGCTGAATACCCCACAGAACTGCCTATAATATCCCCCCACCGCAGTGCTAAATACACCCAGAACGGTCTATAACCCACCAGTGCTGTATACCCCCCAGAACTATCTGTCCCCTGACCCCAGTGCTGAATAGCACCCTAGAACTGTCTGTTCCCCCCATCCCAGTGCTGTATACCCCAGAGCTGTTTGTCCCCCACTCCAGTGCTGTATACCCTCAGAATTGTTTGTCCTCCACCTCAGTGCTGTATACCTCCCAGAGCTGTTTGTCTCCCACTCCAGTGCAGTATGTCGCCCACTCTAGTGCAGTATACAACCCAAGAACTGTATACCCCAGAGCTGTATCTCTCTCCAATCCAGTGCTGCATCCCCCTGAGTTGTTTGTCCCCCCACTCCAGTGCTGTATACCCCCCAGAGCTATATACCTTCTCAGATCTGATTGCCCCCCTCTAGAACTGTATGTCCCCTCTGGAGCGATATGTCCCCAGCCTCTCTTGTGATGTATATACAGCAGTGTCAGTGTGCTCTGTGTGTGGCTATGTCTTTTAGTCATGGCCACCAATCAGCGTGGCACAGCAACATGCCCAGGTGGAGCTGGATGGAGACAAGCGGGGGAGGTGCGTGAGCCTGCTGCCGGCTTCCCCTTATTAATAATATCTGTAATGTGTCTGTGTGCATGTATGATGTGTGTCTGTGTATGTCAGTGTATATGACTGTGTATAGATTTATCTCTGTTTATATGTATTTTTGTGAATTTGTCTTTATGTATATGTATGTATGCCTGTATGTGTACATATTTGTGTATGTGCGTGTCTATGTGAGGATGGGGCCCATTGAGACTCACCCAGGGCCCACAAAAACCTGGAGCTGGCCCTGCCTGCAGCTGCATTTTGCCACCCCCGTAGTGGGAGCTGGTTATTCTCGGAGTCCGGCTGTCAAGGAAAAGGGATAGCATGAGAGGATAGTGTGAAGCCATAGCAAGAAGGGGGAGTGTGATGAGGGGCACAGTATAAGACTGGGCAGTATAAGGGGACATAGTGTAGAGGACAGTGTGACTAATTCTCATTATTAGGCCTCAGTCCCACTTGCTCATTTCTTCCCATGCAAGATCATTAGATGCAATATGCTAATGACTCTCGTCTCGGGCTCTGCTGTGAGCGTGAGTCGAGTGTCATGCGACTGTGATCCGATCTTGCGATCAGATCACAGCTGCGGACAAGATGAAGGGAGGGAGTAATTTCCCCCTTATCCACGGCCTCTCTGCGTACATTGTACTGCACTCTGATTACATCCAAGTGCAGTGCGATATTCACACGCTCCCGTAGACTTGTATGGGTGTGTGAGCTGAGAATCTCTGACACTTGCAGCATGCTGCAATTCTTTTCTCATGCCAATATATGATGCAAAATCAATTGCTGATGGACACTCGATATTTTATCAGATTGCACTCGTCCGTGCATAACACAAGTGGAACTGAGACCTTACTGTAGTTCCTGTATAGTCCGCCGTCTGATGATGACTGTTAACTCCCAAGTATCTACTTACCATTGTTAAAAGGAATCTGTCACCAGGTTTTTGTGCCCCCATCTGAGAGCAGCATAATGTAGAGACAGAGACCCTGATTCCAGCGATGTGTCACTTACTGGGTTGTTTGCTGTCATTTTGATAAAATCAATGTTTTCTCTGCTGCAGATCTAGCAGGTATACAGAGCTGATGAATATGCTGGACTACCTGGCAGCATGCCAAGCAGTCCTGTAGGGATAATCTACTGCTGATTAAACAGTGATTTTTATCAAAACTACACTAAGCAGCACAGTAAGTGACACACTGCTAGAATCAGGATCTCTACCCCTACATTATGCTGCTCTCAGATAAAATGTTAATATCCTAGTGACCGATTGCCTTTAAGGATGTGTTGGAAGTTGTAGATTCCTGCAATAGAAATGTCTATGTGTCTGACCTGACATTACAATTGATGTACCATGCTTGTGGTTCTGATGATGTATTTCTCTACTGAAGAAGGTTTTGATGATGTTTCTGAAGTGGTGGGGTTATATTGATGTATTTCTGTACTGCTGGTGGTTGTGATGAATTTCTGTACTTCTGGTGGTTGTGATACTGTGTTTCTGTATTGATGGGGGTTCTAATTATTTATTTCTGTACCTCTGGTGGTTCTGATACTGTTACTAGTTCTGATCCTGTACACGAGTAGCAATACATAAATTGTGAGATTGGACCACCCCTTTATGTATGTAAATCGCATACTTGCAGTTTCGTGACCTCTCACTGCCAGCACCAGAGAATCCTGACAGTGTGCAGTGTGAGAATTCAGAAGTCTGCAGTCACAGAGTGACACAGAGTGACTGCAGATTTTTATATCAAACCTAGAGAAGCCCTTTACTTAAAAAAAAATTAAACAGTTTAACCCAATCCTAGCAGCATGTAATATACTCCCTGTCAGGATTCAGCTCTGCTTCTGCTTCTAGTAGTCATCATATGGCCCCTCCACTCATATATGAGTTTCATACCTACATGTGACAATTACGGTAGCTTTTCTTCCTACGTTTCTCTTTGAACATCAGGTGAATTATTAAGAGCAGCTCGTCATCATGTGACTGTAAGTGTGCAAATCACATATGAATAATTGGTCACATGGGGGGCGCCAAACTGAATTCTTGCCCCGGGTGCTGGAAAGCCTAGATACACCTCTGCACAAGGTCCCTTTCAGGCTGCGAGAAAGGACCAGGGCCGGGGGACCAGACGAGGACCGGAGGACAGGAAAACAATCTCGTCATTCGGATGGAATGGTGAGACCACCCTGGGCAGAAGGGAGGGATCCGGCCGGAGCACCACCTTGTCCTGGTGGAAGACCCGAAAAAGGGTAAGGACCGAGAGAGCTCTGACGCTCTTCATATAGAAGGGATGGCGACGAGGAACACCACTCTCCAAAACAGGTGAGAAGGAAAGAATCTCGAAAGGTGCAAACGGCGGACCTTGAAGCGAACCCAGCACTAGCATAAGAACCCACAGTTCTAGCAGACGACGATACGGTGGAGCTGGATGGACAACTCCCTGAATGAAGCCCCTGATCCGCGGGCAAGAAGCGAGAGTCCTCTGAAACCGACTTCACAGAGCCGACACTTGGCTTTTAACCCCTTCACGACCATGGACGGATCTTTCCGTCATGGATCGTGTCCCGGTGAGCCCCGCCCCCTGCCGCGGGCAGGCGGCGTGGATCGGCACACATATCAGCTGTTTTCAACAGCTGACGTGTGCCTACATGTTCCGAGTGGAATCGCATTCCACCTGGAACATTAACCCCTTAGATCTCGCTGCCAAAGTCTGGCAGCGAGATCTATATGCGCGCGGCCATGTTTTTTACTTCCCGCCGCCCCCTCCGGACGTCACGTGAGTGATCACGTGACGTTTGGTGGTTGCCATCGTAGCACAGGGTCATGTGATGACGCCTGCTGCTACGAAGTTTCACTTTCATTCTTCCTCGGCACGGAGCAGAGGAAAAAAGAAAGTGACTATTTCTGCTGTTTACAGCGGTATAGCTGTGATCAGCAGATAGCGATCAGCAATCGGATTGCTGATCGCTATAGCCCCCTAGGGGGACTAGTAAAATAAAATAAAAAAAAGTAAAAAAAAAGTTTTAAGAAATTAAAAAAAATTAAAAAAACCTAAAAAGTTCAAATCACCCCCCTTTCCCCCCCATTGAAAATTAAAGGGTTAAAAAATAAATAAATATACACATATTTGGTATCGCCGCGTTCAGAAATGCCCGATCTATCAAAATATAAAATCAATTAATCTGATTGGTAAAACGGCGTAGTGGCAAAAAAATTCTAAACGCCAAAATTACGTTTTTTGGTCGCCGCAAGTTTTACGCAAAATGCAAGAACAGGCGATCAAAACGTAGCATCTGCGCAAAAATGCTACCATTAGAAACATCAGCTTGAGACGCAAAAAATAAGCCGTCACTGAGCCATAGATCCCAAAAAATAAGAACGCTACGTGTTTCGGAAAATGGCGCAAAACGTGCGCCACTTTTATTGGACAAACTTGTGATTTTTTTTTAACCCCTTAGATACAAGTAAATCTATACATGTTTGGTGTCTACAAACTCGCACCGACCTCAGGCATCACACCCACACATCAGTTTTACCATATAGTGAAGACTGTGAATAAAACATCCCAAAAACTATTGTGCCATCACACTTTTTTTGCAATTTTTCCACACTTGGAATTTTTTTGCTGCTTTCCAGTACACCATATGGTAAAACTTATGGTTTCATTTAAAAGTACAACTTGTCCCGCAAAAAACAAGCCCTCATATGGCAAGATTGATGGAAAAATAAAAAAGTTACGGCTCTCGGAAGAAGGGGAGCAAAAAACAAAAACGCAAAAACGGAAAGTGCCCCGGGGCTGAAGGGGTTAAGCGTGGCCACAGAAGGTCTGGAAGGCGCCGCGGGACGACCGTGTGGGGCTGAATAAGTTCCATGAACCATGCTAGTCTGGACCATCCTGGAGCCATTAGAATGACTGGAAATCCTTCCGCCCTAATGTTCTTGAGAACCTTCAGGATCAGGGGCCGCAGTGGGAAGAAGTACGGGAGCCTGCACTGGTTTCACACGTCGACCCCTAGCGCCAGGTGGTCGCGGTACCCCGCTATGAACCATGGGATCTGACAGTCGAATCGGGAGGCCAATAGGACCACCTTCGGAGTCCTTTATCTGCTGCCGATCTGGTTGAAGCTTTCCCCGTTGAGGGACCATTCGCCTGAAGCGAGGCCTTACTTGCTAGATAGGCGTCTTGAATGTCCAGCGACGTCAGAACTTCGCCGACTTCCATGGAGGTGATCACAGAGCGGAGGGACTCCATGCAAAATGCTCGAGGTCACCGACTTGCTGAGAAAGCTCCGGGTCGAGGACGGGGCGGACCAAGCAGACATTCTTGGGGACCACAAAGAGGTTGCAATAAAACCGCTGGAAGAGTTCTGAGGGAGGGACTGGTACCACAACTCCAGAGTGAAGGAGAGACTCCATGGAGGGGAGGAACGCACAAACACGCGCGGGAGACTCCGGAGGGCGAGAACGGAAAAAAACGTCTCGGTGGCATTGAATCAAATCTATTTCGTAGCCTGAGACAATGATCTCTCTGACCTAGGCATCTGCATCTAAGGGGAGCCAGACATGCTGGAAGCGACACAGTAGCCCCCCACCAGTCTGGCACTGCTGCCCGCAGACCGCGAGTCATTTGGAGGAACGGCGATAAGACCTGGAGGCGGACTTCGTGGACTGGTGGGGACGCGAATGCCAGGAGGGATTGGTCTTGAATGACGGAGCCTTCCTGTCCCTCCGAGGGGAGCATGTTTTCCGAGGTTGAGGTGTTCTGGATGCGTTTGGGCCGAAATTAGGGAAGAGGAGTACTCTTTCCTCCCGTAGCCTCGGAGATCAACTGGACTAGCCTAGCTCCAAAAAGACGCTCCCCTAAGAACGGAAGGGAAGTCAGCTACTTTCAGAGGCCGAATCTGCGTTCCAGGTCCTGAGCCTGAGGGTTCGACGGATGGCCACACTGTTGCAGGGGCCTGGGACGCACAATTGGCAGATGCCAGGGCTGCGTTGAGAAGGTACTCACCCGCAAGTGTGATCTGCGAAGAGATGTTAGCCAGTTCCGGAACGGCAGAGATGGCACGGAGTCCGCTGCGCAGAATGTCTGCCCAGGACATCAGCGGCTTTGCAACCCAAACCGAGGCAAAGGCCGAGGAAAGGGAAGTTGCCACTGCCTCGAAGGCAGAATGGGCCCACCTGTGAATGGTACGGTCCATGGAGTCCCTGAGAGAAGCACTGTTAGGGGTGAGAAGTCAGGCGGGATCTGGCGGGCTGACCACAGGGGAGTCTGCCCATTCTTCTCGGAGGCCTTCAGAGAAGGGATAATGTAAAATAATGGACTAACCGCTGGTACATACCGTGACCGGCTGTTGCCTGTGGTTGCTCCGTAACTCAGCGAACTCTGGATGTCCACTGAATGCGTTAAGGACTCGCCTCGTCCGCTTAAAGGAGACGGGTGCTCTGAGAAGAGACGGGATCTACCTGTATCCTCAGAGTCTGATTCACCGCTTCTACCAGGCTATCCACCATGCGCCGAACATCAGCCGCTTGTACGGAATCCAGCAGAGGTGCTGCATCTGAATCGTCACCCGAGAGGTCGGAGGACTCCAGGGAGGAGTGGTAGTCTGGACCTGGGGATGCAGGAGAAGCCTGGGAGGGCGCTGAAGACGAGACCTGGCGGGTCCGCTCCTGAGTAGCAGAGGAACGTGGGACAGAGCTCACTTCCTACTGAGGAGACTGCGCTAGGCCTGTGGAGGGCTGATCGAGCGTCGGCAAGAGACGCAGAGCTTGCGCGATGGTCCGAGAAGCCTTAGAGAGGGAATCTACGGACTGCGACAGGGACGCCAACTAGTCGGGAGGAGGCGGGACGCTGGGCCCTGCAGGATCGGAGGCTGCGCGGCGGCATCTGAGGCGTTGGGGGAGGGGTCCTGTGGACGCTGCAGGTCTGCAGAGCAGCCGGAGCATAGCTGGACATCCTGGCCTAGGGGGAATTCATCAAGGCAAGGGAAACAACACCTGCAGAAACAGAGAAAAAGGAGAATGAGAGTGATGAGCGTCGCTGAGAAAAAATGAAAAATACGCAAGAGAAGAGTGGCTGAAGGGGGCCGAGAGC
This sequence comes from Anomaloglossus baeobatrachus, assembly GCF_048569485.1. Classification (NCBI taxonomy): domain Eukaryota; kingdom Metazoa; phylum Chordata; class Amphibia; order Anura; family Aromobatidae; genus Anomaloglossus; species Anomaloglossus baeobatrachus. The sequence continues at coordinate 38,991,417 of NC_134362.1, forward strand.
CCACTTCAGCCTCCTACGACACTAAGCAAAAAACTGATTTAAGTCTGCCTCCGGCTCGGGGTGTACACTGCTAGGGAGGAGCTAACCTTTTTTTGTCTACTTAGTGTCAGCCTCCTAGTCACAGCAGCATACACCCCCGGTCCTGTGTCATCCAATGAAACGAAAGAGAAATACTGCAGGTCCTTTATTCCGACCTTAGCAAATGGTGCCCCCAACTTTTTCCGTTAACCCTCCAGTATAAAGTGTTTTTCCACGTTTTGGGCTACTTTTTTTTTCACTTAAAGGGAATCTATGAGTAGGCTTTTGCTATGTAATCTGAGAGCAGCATGATGTAGGCAGAGAGATTCTGAATCCAATGATGTATCACTTAGATTACTGGCTGCAGCCGTTCTGACACAATCAGAACTTTTAGCTTTAGTCATGTAGCAGAGCTGAACTGCACACACCAGGGTCTCTGTAGAGACTGTACATTGACTGAGGTGCCGATCACAGCAGGGGGGGCTGTCCTGAATGTGTCCAAGCATTGATAAGGGTCCTGCTGCTTAAACAAACAGGACTGTGACAAGACAGGCATTCCTGAATTCTCTATTAACCTTACAGCACAGCAGGGGGCTTGTCCTAAATGTGTCCAAGCAATGATAAGGGTCCTGCTGCTTAAACAGATGGGATTGTGACAAAAGAGGCATCTCTGAATTCTCTGTTAACCCTTACAGCACAGCAGGGGGCCTATCCTGAATGTGTCCAAGCATTGATAAGGGTCATGCTGCTTAAACAGGACTGTGACAAAAGAGGCATCCCTGAATTCTCTGTAAACCCTTACAGCACAGCAGGGGGCCTGTCCTGAATGTGTCCAAGCAATGATAAGGGTCATGCTGCTTAAACAGGACTGTGACAAAAGAGGCATCCCTGAATTCTCTGTAAACCCTTACAGCACAGCAGGGGGCCTGTCCTGAATGTGTCCAAGCAATGATAAGGGTCATGCTGCTTAAACAGGACTGTGATAAAAGAGGCATCCCTGAATTCTCTGTAAACCTTTACAGCACAGCAGGGAGGCGTGTCCTGAGTTTTGTGTCCAAGCAATGATAAGGGCTTGTGACAAGACAGCATCCCTGAATTCTCTGTTAACAGCACAGCAGGGGGTCTGTCCTAAATGTGTCCAAGCATTGATAAGGGTCCTGCTGCTTAAACAAACAGGGCCGTGACAAAAGAGGCATCCCTGAATTCCGTTAACCCTTAAAGCACAGTAGAGAGGTGTGTCCTGAGTTTGTGTCCAAGCAATGATAAGGGTCCTGCTGCTTAAACAAACAGGACTGTGACAAGACAGGCATCCCTGAATTCTCTGTTAACCTTACAGCACAGCAGGGTGCCTGTCCTGACTGTGTCCAAGCAATAAGGGTACTGCTGCTTAAATAAAGGACTGTGACAAGACAGGCATCCCTGAATTCTGTGTTAACCCTTGCAGCATGCTTGCTTCTGCTTCCATAGCAAAAACATGTTGACAGATTCCCTTTAAATACATGTATCAGACGCTAAAATTCCCTTTTGCAGTTGGGTTTCATCCGACATTTTGCACCATTTGCCTCCCGTAGCTTCTGTGTTGCTCTGTCTATCGATGGCTGAGGAAGGAGTTCACTGTGCGCCTGTCAGTGAGCTCGTCTTGTATCCCATGTCTTTTTCTCAGCTGGATGATGACCACATGAAGTATGAAGCGGCCGGGAGACCAATTCAAATGCCGAATAATAGAAACTATTTTATTAAACCAGTCGTGCATATGATTTTCTTTTTCTTCCATGCATTTGAAGGGGTCGTTCCATGAATAAAATACATTTTAATTCATAAATTGTGAAATAATATTTTTAAGGCATCAAGACGCAAAGAAAGTGTTAATTTCAAGAACGGCTGAATATATTAAGAGGCAAATTGAAAAATTCCTCGTCCTGCCGACCTAAACCCCAAATCACCAGTCAATTAGGATTTGTAACCAGAATTCATGCTACTGATAGACCCCTGGGCCCCTCAAACCTGATATGTAGCTGCAGTGTAAAGCATGGTGGACACAAGGGTGCCATATGTGTTCCTGGACCTCAGAATGAAAAGGTTCGGCTATTTATAGGAAGGGCTGCTCGTGTGTCGCCCCCTGGCGGTGCAATGCACACACTTTAGTGTTACAGGACCGCTACTTGTCCGGTAACACCGGGCTCAGCAGTGCTGGACCGAGCAGAGCCGTCTGTCGCTTTAATAGCACAGCGGCCGTAAAGCGACAACGCTCTAGCACTACACGCTCATTGGCCACAGGAGCGATGACGTCAAGGAAGGAAGCCTCGCCCGTAAACATTGTTTCTCCTCGCTGATTGGTGCGCAGAACATCCAGTGACGTTGATCTGCCATTGGCCCGGCCCTGTCACGTGGCCTCTTTGTCACCTTCTGATTGGCCGCAGCCGCAGTCTTGCTCCGTTCTCTCTGCGCCATGTCCGAGCGCTCTGTCACAACGGGGCCCTCGGGGGCCACAGTCATGGCACCGCCAGGGCTCGCCACTCTCGGTGGTGATTTACCCGTTACCGGTCCCGCCCCGACCGCTGGAGGTCCGGTCCGCATGAACTTGTACGCCACCTGGGAGACAGACCGAGGCAGCGCGGCCTGCGTGCCCAGGTATGACGTCAGCGCGTAACCTGTGATGTCATTCACACCTGTGGCAGTGTGTGGTGAAGCAGGGAGAGCCGGGAGTCTGGGGAGAGTCACTGACCCTAAGGAGAGTCACTGCAGACTGGAGGGGGGTGCAGGGGTCATTTTTTGGGGGGATAATAGATCACTAGAGATCTGGGAAAAAGCAGTGACCTCCCTGACCCCAGAAGAGGGGCTGGTCTCCTAGGCAACCATTGAGCCCTCCCAAAAAACACCGTTACCATAAAGCGTCTCATAATAAGGGGGTGTGGTCTATGAATGGGGCGTGGCTTCAATGAAGTCTGCCATGAGGGTGGTCCCGGGGATACCGGACCTTTCACCGAAAACTTTAATTTCTTCCCCTCCACCGATTCTGGAATAGTTTTTCTTTTTCTCCTATGTCCCTCCGTTCCAAAGTTATGGTACCCAGTACTAAAGATGCAAAATGTCCCTTTAAATGGGCGTGTCCTCTTTCTCCTCCAATCAAAACACAGCCACACCCACAGATGAGTTCTATGGTACACATCCAGTTAAGGAGACATTTTGCATCTTTATTACCGGAGGACGTAACTTTGGAACGGAGGGGCGCAGAAGAAAAAGAAAAACTGTTCCAGAATCTATGGAGCCGCAGCAATCAGAAAAAGTACCGAGTGTCAATAAAAAAATTTGAGTGGTAGACCCCCTTTAAGTATCATGAGTCGTCTTGTAAGGTTTATTAGAGGATCGGTTGAAGACTTCTAGGGAACCGATCTATAGGGAGACAGCTATTTTGTTTACCTTTAAGGGATATTGCCTGGCATTTAAAGGGGTTGTGCTCTATATCGGATTCTTAGGATAGGTCATCAAACTAAAATCAGTGGAGTATTGACCATGACTGATCATATTAGCTTTAGCAGGGGCCGGACGTAATCATTAGGCCGGTTTCACACTTGCGATTAACTCGCACAAGTGCAATGTGAGAAATTCTCGCATTGCACTCGGACACATGTTAATCAATGATGCAGCTCACATCTGCTAATTTTTTCTCAGATCGGACTGAGAAAAAAAATCGCAGCATGTTGTGTTTTGGTGAGTTTCCCCAATGAAACTCTATGGGAGCAGGTAAATAAACGGATGTCACGGGACGGCACTCACCATCCTAGTAACATCCGTTTTTCTAAATACATTTATCGCATGTTTCAGAAAATACTGGAAATGAGTGAGGTCTGACAATGTCGGTCAATCTCTATCTCTGTCAGTCGGTCTCTCCCTCTCGGTCTCTATTCTCTCCCTGTCGGTCGGTATCTCTCTCTGTCGGTCGGTCTGTCGATCTCTGTCGGTCTCTCTCTCTCTGTCTCTCTCTCCCTGTCGGTCGGTCTCTCTCTCTCCGTCCATGTCGATCTCTCCCTCCCATCCCCTCTCTCATACTCACCGATCCACGATCACCGACGCGGCGCTGCACGACGTTCACACTGCTGGCGGCTTCTCTTTTGAAAATGCCGGCCGATCATTATTCCATCACGTATTCCCTGCTTCCGCCGCCACCGGTGCCTATGATTTTTTGTAGTCAGACACACCCCCACGCTGAGTGACAGCTGTCTCACTGCAACCAATCACAGCTGCCGGTGGGCGGGTCTACATCGTGCAGTAAAATAAATAAATAATTTTAAAAAAACTGCGTGCGGTCCCCCCCAATTTTGATACCAGCCAGGGTAAAGCCATACGGCTGGAGGCTGGTATTGTCAGGATGGGGAGCCCCACGTTATGGGGAGCCCCCCAGCCTAACAATATCAGCCAGCAGCTGCCCGGAATTGCCGCATCCATTAGATGCGACAGTCCTGAAACTGTACCCAGCTCATCCCGAGTTGCCCTGGTGTGGTGGCAATCGAGGTAATAAGGAGTTAATGGCAGCAGCCCATAGCTGCCACTAAGTCCTAGGTTAATCATGGCAGGCGTCTCCCCGAGATACCTTCCATCATTAACCTGTAAGTTAAAGGAAATAAATACAAACACCCAAAAATCCTTTATTTGAAATAAATGACCAAAACCAACCTCTTTCATCACTTTATTAAAGTCCCCAAATACCCCTCCAGGTCCGACATAATCCACAGAGGTCCCACGACGCTGTCAGCTCTGCTACATCTGAAGCTGACAGAGAGCTGCCGTAGACCACGACCGCTCTCTGTGAGCTCCCCGCAGCGACTGAAGTGAATCGTGCTATCAGTGATGACGTCACTCAGGTTACCCGCGGCCACAGATCTCAGCGGGAGGACTTCAGCTGTGGCCGCGGGTAACCTCAGTGACGGCACCACTGATAGCGCCGATCACTTAAGTCACTCAGGGGTAAATCAGGCCACGACACACAGACAGAGCCGCGGGATGACAGTGAAGTTCATCCGAGTTCATTTTGATCGCGCGGCTCTGTCTGTGGCTGCTGTCAGCGGGCATATAGCAGGGCTGAATGGCCGATAACATAGCTGCTGAGAATAAAAACGCATCGCACACGCATTGCACACAGACTAAAATCATGAGAAAAATCACATAATCGCATTGCTGTTGCATTGCACACTGATCAACACTTGAACAGAGCTCATGCCACTTTCTAGCATGAGACTCGGACCGATTTTACACTCGCAAGTACGATTCTAGCCTTATACAGAGCGGAACAGACACTGCAGATAAAATAAAAATGAGCTAATCTGCAGTACCTGGCAGTGGCCACTACATGGCTAGTGGCGCTGTGCTACTCTCATCCCTTCACTGTTTACATCTGAGCTGGATAGCAGCTAATCAGTGGCAGTGCCGGGTATTGGACCCCCACCGAGCTGATATTGACGACTGTCATTAATCTCAGTTTATTGGGAATTCTATGAAATGAATAGGGAGAGTATTTGATGTGGATTTTTGAGCTGCAAAATCGCCCCCCCCAAAAAAAAACCCAACTGTGAATTCACTCTTAGGGTGAATTTAGACATTCATATGTCACAGTGCAAGCACGGGTCATGATGCACGGACCGGGCACAGTTCTCCTGACTTCAACTGGACAGCCTTGTATGAATCAGTCAAGTTCAGGTCAAAAGACCCATAGCTAGTCCGGGCACCCTGATACATGGACAGCTGAATTCAGCCTTAGGGTTACTTTGCACGCTGTGATATCGCTAGCGATGCCGAGCGCGATAGTTCCCGCTCCCATCGCACAAGCGATATCTTGTGATAGCTGCCGTAGCGAACATTATCGCTACGGCAGCTTCACATGCACTCACCTGCCCTGCGACGTCGCTCTGGCCGGCGAACCGCCTCCTTCCTAAGGGGGCGGGTCGTGCAGCGTCACAGTGACGTCACACGGCTGGGGGCCAATAGAAGCGGAGGGGCGGAGATGAGCAGGATGTAAACATCCCGCCCACCTCCTTTCTTCCGCATAGCCGGTGGAGGCAGGTAAGGAGATGTTCCTCGCTCCTGCGGCTTCACACACAGCGATGTATGCTGCCGCAGGAACGAGGAACAACATCATATCTCCTATTGGTGTGACATTATGAAAATGACCGATACTACACAGATCACCGATTTAGGCGGCTTTCACACTACGTCTTTTTAACATGCGTCCTGAACGTTTTTTTGCTGCAAAAGCGGATCCTGCTTTTACAGCAAAAAATGCATGTGTTATTTTGCAGGATCCTGTCACTGGATGTTTAGGGGCGGGCATTGGAGTCATGTGATCGGGAGTGAGGGGAACTAAACGTGCCAGACTGGGAGCCGGCATCTGACAGCTGCGAGGCTTGTAACCAAGGTAAACATCGGGTATACTTGCTTGGATACCCGATATTTACTTTGGTTACAAGCGTCTGCAGCTGCTAGGAGTCGGGCTCCCTGCACACGTAACCAACGTAAACATCGGGTAACTAAGATAAGTGGTTACCCGATATTTACCTTGGTTACGAGTGTCCGCAGCTCTCAGGTGGGGGAGAGGGAGGGGGAGAGACAGAGAGGTAGGAGAGAGAGGGACTGATCACGGAGGCTGGTTTCTGGGCATGCTCAGTAGAGCAAGCAGGATCCTGCCTATCAGCATGCCAGCGTTCACATGCGTTTGCGTGCTGTTTAGTCAGGATCCAGCAATTTGCAGAAGTTGGACGCAGCTCAAAAATGCTACAAGTAGCGTTTTTGAAAGATGTTAAAAAACTGGAAGTCGCTGGATCCTCACTATAACGCACGCAAACGCATGTGAACGCATGTTAACGCGAGTCCATTGCAAATGCATTGAAATGAAAACGCATTTGCACTGGATCCGTTTCAGCGTTAAAAAAAACGTTCAGGACGCATGTTAAAAAGACGTAGTGTGAAAGCAGCTTTACCACGCTTTTGCGATCGTTTATCGGCGCATCTAGGCTTTACACGTTGCGACGTCGTTACCGGCGCCGGATGTGCGCCACTTTCGATTTGACTCCGACGATATCGCAGTAGCGATGTCGCAACGTGCAAAGTACCCCTTAGAGCCAGCCATGCTCCTATGCAGTGGTGTAACCAGAGACCGATGGGCTCCAGTGAAAATTTGTACCTGAGCCCTCACCTACATGTCGGTCAAATGTATGGGCTCTTGTAGCATTCCGGATTCTATAAAGACATGCATGCATATTCACCCCCTGTGTAATAATCTCCCCCATCCTGTCTCCTTTGTGTAATTATGTGATTTCTTCTGGACCTCTTTCGGTAATAATGTCTCCCATCCTGGGGCCCTTTTGGGGAGTGAGCAGGCACTACCATGCTCAGGTGCTCTGTACTGGTAACTAGTGATGAGCGGGCACTACCATGCTCGGGTGCTCAGTACTCGTAACTAGTGATGAGCGGGCACTACCATGCTCAGGTGCTCTGTACTCGTAACTAGTGATGAGTGGGCACTACCATGCTCGGGTGCTCAGTACTCGTAACTAGTGATGAGCGGGCACTACCATGCTCAGGTGCTCTGTACTCGTAACTAGTGATGAGTGGGCACTACCATGCTCAGGTGCTCAGTACTTGTAACTAGTGATGAGCGTGCACTACCATGCCCGGGTGCTCAGTACTGGTAACTAGTGATGAGCGAGCACTACCATGCTCAGGTGCTCAGTACTTGTAACTAGTGATGAGTGGGCACTACCATGCTCAGGTGCTCAGTACTGGTAACTAATGATGAGCGGGCACTACCATGCTCAGGTGCTCTGTACTCGTAACTAGTGATGAGTGGGCACTACCATGCTCGGGTGCTCAGTACTTGTAACTAGTGATGAGCGGGCACTACCATGCTCAGGTGCTCAGTACTTGTAACTAGTGATGAGCGTGCACTACCATGCCCGGGTGCTCAGTACTGGTAACTAGTGATGAGCGGGCACTACCATGCTCGGGTGCTCTGTACTCGTAACTAGTGATGAGCGGGCACTACCATGCTCAGGTGCTCTGTACTCGTAACTAGTGATGAGTGGGCACTACCATGCTCAGGTGCTCAGTACTTGTAACTAGTGATGAGCGTGCACTACCATGCCCGGGTGCTCAGTACTGGTAACTAGTGATGAGCGAGCACTACCATGCTCAGGTGCTCTGTACTCGTAACTAGTGATGAGTGGGCACTACCATGCTCAGGTGCTCAGTACTTGTAACTAGTGATGAGTGGGCACTACCATGCTCAGGTGCTCAGTACTTGTAACTAGTGATGAGTGGGCACTACCATGCTCAGGTGCTCAGTACTTGTAACTAGTGATGAGTGGGCACTACCATGCTCAGGTGCTCAGTACTTGTAACTAGTGATGAGTGGGCACTACCATGCTCAGGTGCTCAGTACTGGTAACTAATGATGAGCGGGCACTACCATGCTCAGGTGCTCTGTACTCGTAACTAGTGATGAGTGGGCACTACCATGCTCAGGTGCTCAGTACTTGTAACTAGTGATGAGCGAGCACTACCATGCTCGGGTGCTCAGTACTGGTAACTAATGATGAGCGGGCACTACCATGCTCAGGTGCTCTGTACTCGTAACTAGTGATGAGTGGGCACTACCATGCTCAGGTGCTCAGTACTGGTAACTAGTGATGAGCGGGCACTACCATGCTCAGGTGCTCAGTACTTGTAACTAGTGATGAGCGAGCACTACCATGCTCAGGTGCTCAGTACTGGTAACTAGTGATGAGCGGGCACTACCATGCTCGGGTGCTCAGTACTCGTAACTAGTGATGAGCGGGCACTACCATGCTCGGGTGCTCAGTACTCGTAACTAGTGATGAGCGGGCACTACCATGCTCGGGTGCTCAGTACTCGTAACTAGTGATGAGCGAGCACTACCATGCTCAGGTGCTCAGTACTGGTAACTAGTGATGAGCGGGCACTACCATGCTCGGGTGCTCAGTACTCGTAACTAGTGATGAGCGGGCACTACCATGCTCAGGTGCTCTGTACTCGTAACTAGTGATGAGTGGGCACTACCATGCTCAGGTGCTCTGTACTCGTAACTAGTGATGAGTGGGCACTACCATGCTCGGGTGCTCAGTACTTGTAACTAGTGATGAGCGGGCACTACCATGCTCAGGTGCTCAGTACTTGTAACTAGTGATGAGCGTGCACTACCATGCCCGGGTGCTCAGTACTGGTAACTAGTGATGAGCGGGCACTACCATGCTCGGGTGCTCTGTACTCGTAACTAGTGATGAGCGGGCACTACCATGCTCAGGTGCTCTGTACTCGTAACTAGTGATGAGTGGGCACTACCATGCTCAGGTGCTCAGTACTTGTAACTAGTGATGAGCGTGCACTACCATGCCCGGGTGCTCAGTACTGGTAACTAGTGATGAGCGAGCACTACCATGCTCAGGTGCTCTGTACTCGTAACTAGTGATGAGTGGGCACTACCATGCTCAGGTGCTCAGTACTTGTAACTAGTGATGAGCGGGCACTACCATGCTCAGGTGCTCAGTACTTGTAACTAGTGATGAGTGGGCACTACCATGCTCAGGTGCTCAGTACTTGTAACTAGTGATGAGTGGGCACTACCATGCTCAGGTGCTCAGTACTGGTAACTAATGATGAGCGGGCACTACCATGCTCAGGTGCTCTGTACTCGTAACTAGTGATGAGTGGGCACTACCATGCTCAGGTGCTCAGTACTTGTAACTAGTGATGAGCGGGCACTACCATGCTCAGGTGCTCAGTACTTGTAACTAGTGATGAGCGTGCACTACCATGCCCGGGTGCTCAGTACTGGTAACTAGTGATGAGCGGGCACTACCATGCTCGGGTGCTCTGTACTCGTAACTAGTGATGAGCGGGCACTACCATGCTCAGGTGCTCTGTACTCGTAACTAGTGATGAGTGGGCACTACCATGCTCAGGTGCTCAGTACTTGTAACTAGTGATGAGCGAGCACTACCATGCTCGGGTGCTCAGTACTGGTAACTAATGATGAGCGGGCACTACCATGCTCAGGTGCTCTGTACTCGTAACTAGTGATGAGTGGGCACTACCATGCTCAGGTGCTCAGTACTGGTAACTAGTGATGAGCGGGCACTACCATGCTCAGGTGCTCAGTACTTGTAACTAGTGATGAGCGAGCACTACCATGCTCAGGTGCTCAGTACTGGTAACTAGTGATGAGCGGGCACTACCATGCTCGGGTGCTCAGTACTCGTAACTAGTGATGAGCGGGCACTACCATGCTCAGGTGCTTAGTATGTCAAGGTTGGGAATTTTGGGGAAACCACAAATGGGGATTCTCAGGGTCACAGAGATGGATTTCAAATCGATCTGCGCATATCTATGTATGAGGAACAATGACCACACACAGAGACGTGTCTCTATCCGGGAGAAGCTCAATGCTCTTCTAACCCGTATATTGTAAAACAATCACAATTATACAGTCCAACATTTGACCTTGAAACGAGAACAAGGAGTAAAGGGGGCTTTACATGCAGCGACATCGCTAACGAGACGTCGTTGAGGGTCACGGAATTCGTGACGCACATCCGGCCTTGTTAGCAACGTCGTTGCGTGTCAAACTCAGGAACGGCCGTTAACGATCAAAATTACTCACCTATTCGTTGATCGTTGACACGTCGTTCTAATCCCAAATATCGTTGCAGGACGCAGGTTGTTCGTCGTTCCTGAGGCAGCACACATCGCTACGTGTGACACCGCAGGAACGAGGAACAACTGCTTACCTGTGGCCGCCGGCAATGAGGAAGGAAGGAGGTGGGCGGGATGTTACGGCCGCTGATCTCCGCCCCTCCGCTTCTATTGGGCAGCCGCTTAGTGATGCTGCTGTGACACCGCACAAACCACCCCCTTAGAAAGGAGGTGGTTCGCCGGCCACAGCGACGCCGTTAGGCAGGTAAGTCCGTGTGACGGGGCCTAGCGATGTTGTGCGCCACGGCAGCGATTTGCCCGTGACGCACAACCGACGGGGGCGGGTGCTTTCACCAGCGACATCGCTAGCGATGTCGCTGTGTGTAAAACGCCCTTAAGAGATAAAGCCCCAGCTTCACATCCCAGCTGGTGAGAACCAACATGTTATGAATACAATCAATGTGTTATGAATACTTCTTTGTTCAGTGTACATTTTAGCTTATTCATCTTGGTTAACACATCCTGAGTGCACATCTTAAAATCATATTCTGGCGTCTTTGCGATTGTCATACAAACGCCTACATCACAGGCCTTACCCCCACAAGTACTCGGAACTAGTGATGAGCGAGCACTACCATGCTCAGGTGCTCAGTACTCGTAACTAGTGATGAGCGGGCACTACCATGCTCTGGTGCTCAGTACTCGTAACTAGAGATGAGCGGGCACTACCATGCTCGGGTGCTCGTTATTTGTAACTAGTGATGAGCGAGCACTACCATGCTCGGGTGCTCAGTACTGGTAACTAGTGATGAGCGGGCACTACCATGCTCAGGTGCTCAGTACTCGTAACTAGAGATGAGCGGGCACTACCATGCTCGGGTGCTCGTTATTTGTAACTAGTGATGAGCGAGCACTACCATGCTCGGGTGCTCAGTACTCGTAACTAGTGATGAGCGGGCACTACCATGCTCAGGTGCTTAGTACTCGTAACTAGAGATGAGCGGGCACTACCAAGCTCGGGTGCTCGGTACTCGTAACTAGTGATGAGCGGGCACTACCATGCTCGGGTGCTCGTTATTTGTAACTAGTGATGAGCGAGCACTACCATGCTCGGGTGCTCTGTACTCGTAACTAGTGATGAGCGGGCACTACCATGCTCGGGTGCTCTGTACTCGTAACTAGTGATGAGTGGGCACTACCATGCTCGGGTGCTCGGTACTTGTAACTAGTGATGAGCGAGCACTACCATGCTCGGGTGCTCTGTACTCGTAACTAGTGATGAGCGGGCACTACCATGCTCGGGTGCTCGTTATTTGTAACTAGTGATGAGCGAGCACTACCATGCTCGGGTGCTCAGTACTCGTAACTAGTGATGAGCGGGCACTACCATGCTCGGGTGCTCAGTACTCGTAACTAGTGATGATCGGGCACTACCATGCTCAGGTACTCAGTACTCGTAACTAGTGATGAGCGAGCACTACCATGCTCGGGTGCTTTGTACTCCTAACTAGTGATGAGCGAGCACTACCATGTGCTACCATGAGCACTAAGCATGGTAGTGCCCATCACTACTCAGAATCCATCATGATGGCAGCAGTGACATTATCCATAAATATAAGGGACCAGCTCCATTGGTGCCGTGCTCTTTAGATGAGTTTTATCCATTTGGATCTTGAGCATTTGTTTTCCTGTCGTACTCAATTTCTTTCATAATTCTAGTGCAAATGGATCTTTGACTCTCCTATCTGTGAGATGTTCTGTGAGATATTGTTACAAAGGGTGCAGACTCTTAAAGGAGTTTTCCAGGCTGAACAGAAGTGTGTAGTTACTCTGTGTGACTGCAGACTTTGAATTGTGTGGACTGTGTATACTGTCATGACTCTGGTGTATTGATAGCACAAGAGAGCGCTCATGGGATGTTACATTCACATAACGATTAGATTCTCCTGAGTTTCCCTTTGCGAGATGTCGGATGAGATTGGTTGGCAGGTGACAGGGGAATCTTGACAGTATGTGCAATGCGTAATGTCACAATTCCTTAGTCTCCAGTCACATAGAGATTTTTCTTTTCAGCCTGGAAACCCCCTTTAAGGCTGTGCTCATTGTAACCATTATGGAAGCCACAATAACGTGTACGCTGTGGTGACGGCGATTGTCTGCAGCATGAATGCTCTTATAGGAGTCTCTTCTACATCAGAGTTTGAGTCTTTGATGTTTTCTTACAGTCTGTGTCCTGGTCTTCCTATTTTTCAGGCTCCTCCATATTTACTCTGCTGATATCTTCTCTTCATTGGTGACCATCAGCCTCTGTGTGGGGTCTTTCTTCATGTAGGGCACACTACTCCCATCATCCTCCGCAGTGGAGCCCATACAGGGACATGGTCTTTTCATACCACATCTGATGGGTTGGGGAGGATGCAAGAGAGTATAGAGTAATGACAGCATGAGATCACAATTCTTTCTCTGAGGTAAAACATTTTTTAAAAACAGGCAGGGAAATGTTTTACTTCACAAAAAGAATCAGGGGAGGACCCAAATGAGTATACAGTCATTATAGCACGAGTTCACAGTTCTTTCTGTGAGGTAAAACATTTTGAAAAAGAGGCAGGGAAATGATTTTCCTCACAAAAAGAATAAGGGGAGGACGCAAATGAGTAGGGCACACTACTCCCATCATCCTCCGCAGTGGAGCCCATACAGGGACGTGGTCTGTTCATACCACATCTCCTGGGTTGGGGAGGATTGTGATACCAATGTGATATGACTGAAGAATGAGTGTGATTAGATAGGAATTCTAATCAAAAGATAGTGATCACAGGTCTTATTGATCTATCCAAACTCAGTATCAGAGAGGTGTTCTCTGGTTGACACAATTTCACCATGATGAAGAGTACATGTTAGTAGGTCTTGAACAAACCACTATTATGAGGAAGGAACGCTTACAGTTCAACATATGCAGGAAACCAGTGGTTAATTAGCAACATGTGTAGGAAACTAGCAATGTAAAATTCACGGCTCATTGCAACATATGCAGGAAACCAGTGGTCAAGCTAGCAACATGTGTAGGAAGCTACTGGTGCTCACAGCAGCGTGTGGTCAGGTTACATGACCGTGACTCAGCAATCACATGCTGGTCACTAATTGCAATACTCAGTGCACACGACGACCACAATGTACAAAGTTTGGTATAAAAATACAGGGCTCACTCAGTAAGATAGAGACATTTCCAGGACGCTCAAGTGGACACACTTCGCATGTGATGCAGAGGCCGGGTTATATTCCTTCTCACTAATCGAGTCCCTCCGATGAGGAAGGAATGCTACAACATCCGGTAATGTTGATGCATATTTCTGTTATTGTATAAGATTCTATGACTATAAAGTAGTTCTAATGCCTATGTACCACTGATTATTCATGTGCTATTAAAATAAATAATATCTTGCTATAAAGAATCTTAGTATTCGTGCCTGATTAGGATATCAGTGAGCGCTTCGTAAGTACGGGCTTTCAGCCCCTTTTTAGGAGAATTTAGCAAGACAAGGATACAAGTATAGAGAGTATAGAGTCATTACAGCACGGGAGCACAGTTCTTTCTCTGATGTAATACATTTTTTAAAAACAGGTAGGGAAATGTTTTACCTCACAAAATGAATCAGGGGAGGACCCAAATGAGTATAGAGTCATTACTGCACGGGAGCACCTTTTTTTCTGTCAGGTAAAACATTTTTTAAAAACAGGCAGGGAAATGTTTTACCTCACAAAAAGAGTCAGGGGAGGACCCAAATGAGTATAGAGTCATTACAGCATGGGAGCACAATTCTTTCTGTCAGGTAAAACATTTTTTAAAAACAGGCAGGGAAATGTTTTACCTCACAAAAAGAATCAGGGGAGGGCCCAAATGAGTATAGAGTCATTACAGCATGGGAGCACAATTCTTTCTATCAGGTAAAACATTTTTTAAAAACAGGCAGGTATATGTTTTACCTCACAAAAAAGTCAGCTGCGATCTGGTGCTGTGATATCCGTCAAACTTTTCGACGTAAGCCACCCTCGGAGTTGGCGGACTGCTTGAAATGAAGGTGACTGCCGACTTGGTTTATGGCTCCTGGACTGTTTCGTCTCACAGTGACGGCTTCTTACCATCTTGTGTTCACAGGGAGGTCTCGTCCACCCCGGTCCTGTCCACCTTGTGTTATAGAGAGGCTCCTTGCTTATCCAGTGTCTCCTTTTTGTTTGCTGCTGATTACTGCCTGTATCTGTCTTCTTCCCAGGCTCTTCTCCCTGACGCTGCGGAAGCTGGTGATGCTGAAGGATCTGGATAAAGATTTACCATCGGTTGTTATAGCCGTGAAGCTGCAGGTAACACGCGTTCTCCATCTTATGATTTGTGCACGTTAAGCCCCCCACACACACAATAGATGACCACTGGGCCCACAGCTGTCTCCTCCTCCCCAGCTCCTGTCTTCTCTACGACACAGCAACTTATTTCCCTGAAAACAAAAGTAGCGGATGTTCCGGATCCTTCTGTTCCCTGACATCATCCTACACATTAAACTGTCAGACGATCCCTCCGTCCTGCCTCATGTCGGGGTAATCACCGCTGGCTTCGGCGATCCATGCACATTTCTGATGATTTGAACAGCAGACATATGCGGCTATCAGGCACAGGTGGATCATCGATCCACCCGCGCCTGTTAATCCCTTAGATCACGCTGTCAAAATGTGACAATGCAATGTAAATGGCCGCACTTACCCACCGCTATCGGAGGCCTCTTGAGGCAATCACAGGGAGCTGATGGTTGCCATGGCAGCACAGGGCGATGTGATGACTCCTGTCGCTATCATGACTCACTTCCTGTTACAGCCGGCAGAGAAGCAGCTGTAAGAGGAAAGCAACATTTCAGCTGATCAGAGCTGTGCAGCTCTGATTGGGAGAAACGAACAAGCGATCTGATTGCTGATCCTTATAGCCCCCTAGGGGGACTAGTAAAATAAATAAAAAATGAAAAAAAAAAATAAAATAAAAATAATAAAAAACAAATCACCCCCCATTCGCCACATTGAAAATTAAAGGGTTAAAAAAATATACACATATTTAGTATAGCTGAGTTCAGAAACGCCCGATCTATCAAAATATAAAATCAGTTAATCTGATCGATAAACGACGTAGCGGCAAAAAAAATTCCAAACAACAAAATTACGTTTTTTTGGTTGTCGCAAATTTTGCGCAAAATGCAATAACAGGCGATCAAAACGTAGCATCTGTGCAAGAATGGTGCCATTAAAAACGTCAGTTTGAGGCGCAAAAAATAAGCCATCACTGAGCCCCAGATCCCGAAAAATGAGAAAACTACGGGTCGTGGAAGATGGTGCAAAAAGTGCGCCGCTTTTTTGGACAAACCTGTGAATTTTTTTTAGCCCCCTTAGATAAAAGTAAACCTATACATGTTTGGTATCCATCAATTCTCACCGACCTTAGGCATCACACCCACACATCCGTTTTACCATATAGCGAACACGGTGAATAAAATATCCCCAAAACAATCGTGCAATTGCATTTTTTGTGCACTTGGAACGTTTTAGTTCTGGCTCTCGGAAGAAGGGGAGCAAGAAACAAAAACAAGAAATCACCCGGATGTGAAGGGGTTAACCATTAATAAACGGCAAAGTTAAAGAACAAAAGAGAAATCTGAATAAGATCGGTGGCTGGTGATCGCCCATTGTCTTGAGAACGGCATCCATTCTTCTCTATTCTTTGAAATCCAGAAATGCGGTGATATCAGCTCAGAGTTGGCAGCAACCTGTGGCACCAGCCAAACCGCCATGTTGCCCGAACCGCAGCATGGCAAGTTATGCTTGTGGAGATGCAAGCGTTCTCATTGGGGACAACCCAGCGATAATCCGCTGCGCCCACAATCCTGATTGTGGTCATGGACGCTGCGTTCTCCCATGGGGAACACTAGTGTCTCCGCAGGAGGAATGACACAGAAAGATACGTACAAGCCTTATACACAGAAGATCTGGGGTTTTCGTATATAACCTATAGCCAGTGCTATACTTGCACTATCAGGCTGATTCTACACATACCTGTAGTGGTCAGCTCGGATGTTTAGGTTTTGAAAGACAAGCAAGTAAAGTTTGTAAAATGAGCAGCTTTTTGAGTGACAGCAGCTGCCGATCAGCTAATAGCTAGTGTGGGCATTCATAGTTATCCCCTCCCCCTGTTATTTATGCTAATTCTATTATAGAATCTTTTTACTAAGCGGCTAGAAGGACCTGTGCTGATGTCTTACCCATGTGACCAGAAGGGGCGGGGCCTCAGCCGACAGAAAAGTAATGTTGCTTCCTGGTATCAGCTATGTTGGCTGAGGCCCCGCCCCTTCTGGTCACATGGGTACGACATCAGCACAGATCCTTCTAGCCACTTAGTAAAAAGATTGTATAATAGAATTAGCATAAATAACAGGGGGAGGAACAAGAGGCAGGGGGCAGGAATCACTATGAATTCCCACCCCAGCTGTTTCATAGGGGTGGGAATTGATTTTTTTTTTCTTCGTTCAGCAGTACTCCTTCTACCCCCGGGACTAGCTGGATGGCATCATGGGGGTCGATATATTGTAGTATAAAGAACAATGTTTTGTACCTTTCTTGGTTTTATTTCTTATGACTGATATTTTTTTTTTTATTTTTTTTTACGTTTTTAGGGCTCAAAACGAATTTTGCGTTCAAATGAAATCTCTCTCCCCACCAGCGGAGTGTCAGAGACCGAACTACAGCTCACGTTCTCCCTGCAGGTGAGGGCCGGAGGGTATTGCAGTCTTGGAAAGAACTTTTCCATAGATCTTTACATGGCTCCGTGTTCCTGATGAAGAAGCTGACATCTGGGTGTCACCAGTTTGGGCCTGACACTGTCTCAAGATCACGCAGTGTAGAGAGACTGCCCTTTAATGATGGAATTGTAGCACCCAATTATCAGGATATTCATGTATATTCAAGATATACAGTACAGACCAAAAGTTTGGACACACCTCATTCAAAGAGTTTTCTTTATTTTCATGACTCTGAAAATTGTAGATTCACATTGAAGGCATCAAAACTATGAATTAACACATGTGGAATGAAATACTTAAAAAAGTGTGAAACAACTGAAAATATGTCTTATATTGTAGGTTCTTCAAAGCAGCCACCTTTTGCTTTGATTACTGCTTTGCACACTCTTGGCATTCTCTTGATGAGCTTCAAGAGGTAGCCACCAGAAATGGTTTTCCAACAGTCTTGAAGGAGTTCACAGAGATGCTTAACACTTTTTGGCCCTTTTGCCTTCACTCTGTGGTCCAGCTCACCCCAAACCATCTCGATTGGGTTCAGGTCTGGTGACTGTGGACACCAGGTCATCTGGCGTAGCACCCCATCACTCTCCTTCTTAGTCAAATAGCCCTTACACAGCCTGGAGGTGTGTTTGGGGTCATTGTCCTGTTGAAAAATAAATGATGGTCCAACTAAACGCAAACCGGATGGAATAGCACGCCGCTGCAAGATGCTGTGGTAGCCATGCTGGTTCTGTATGCCTTCAATTTTGAATAAATCCCAACAGTGTCACCAGCAAAGCCCCCCCCACACCATCACACCTCCTCCTCCATGCTTCACGGTGGGAACCAGGCATGTAGAGCCCATCCGTTCACCTTTTCTACAAAGACACGGTGGTTGGATCCAAAGATCTCAAATTTGGACTCATCAGACCAAAGCACAGATTTCCACTGGTCTAATGTCAATTCCTTGTGTTCTTTAGCCCAAACAAGTCTCTTGTGCTTGTTGCCTGTCCTTAGCAGTGGTTTCCTAGCACTATTTTACCATGAAGGCTGCTGCACAAAGTCTCCTCTTAACAGTTGTTCTAGAGATAAGAAGGTGTGTCCATAATACTCCACAAGATCTGCCTTATACTGGGAGCACCCCACAAAACCTACTGTATACTAGAAATGCCCCTCAAGACCTGCCGTATACCGGGAACACCAAAAAAGACATTTCACATACTAAGAACACCCCACATGATCGGGCTATGTTTACATGCTGGTGATGCACACTTAAAGGGAATCCGTCACCAGGTTTTTGCCACCTAATCTGAGAGCAGCATAACATAGGGGCAGAGATCCTGATTCCAGTGATGTGTCACTTACTCAGCTGCTTAGTGTAGTTTTGATAAAGTGACTGTGTAATCAGCAGGAAATTATCATTACAGGACTACATGGCTGCTGCAGGTAGTCCAGCATATTTATGAGCTCCGTATAACTGCTAGATCTGCAGCAGAGAAAACATTGATTTATTAAAAGGATAGCAAACAGCTCAATAAGTGACACATCGCTGGAATCAGGGTCTCTGTTTCTACATTATGTTGCTCTGAGATGGGGGAGCAAAAACCTGGTGACAGATTCCCTTTTAAAGGAGTTGTCCAGTGATTACTTAGTGATAGGTGGGGGTTCGATCACTGGGATCTGCACCGATCAATAGAATGAAGATTCTTTATCTCCAACAGAAACTTTATCCTTGTTACAAAGGATCAGACCAGCCACCGCTCCATTCATTCTCTACAGGTATCATCTCCCGCTATTGGGAGAAATCTGGAGAGTCTGGGATCAGAAGGTCACAAGTCATTAGGCGCAGGTCTATAACTTGTATATAAGTGAATCTACTTTTTTAAGTGCTGTAGGAGTTAAGTGACTCTTTCCTATCTGGCTGTCCTTTGTAGCCTTGATCTCAGGTGTAGCCCTTTTGTGGCCTTCGCTATAAAATGTCACGTGTCTTACCATCTGACGCTGGTTATAGTATCTCATTCTTAGGCTAATCGCTTTGGAAGGAGCCTGTCTCTGGAAGAAGCTGAGGAGTTGGGACTATTGCAGCTGTGAAGTTTAGCTGTATTGTAGGAGTTGGGAGTGTTTTCCTTTTTGTGTGCACCTTCCCTTTGTTTGTCTTCCTTACCTTGTGTTGTATTTTTGCAGTGGTGAGTAGAGATGAGCGAATCTGAGGCTCGAGGTTCGGGTTCGAAAACTGACTTCCAAAACCCCCCCAAAGTTCGGGTTTGAAGTTCCAGTGAGTTAGGAGTGCAAGCCTCTGTGCTGGGGTATGATTGATGCTCAGCCCCGAACAAGTTGTGTTTTTACGGCTTGCACTGGGGTTAAAATCAGCATGATCAGAGTTAATGTGCACAAACCCCTCCAGAAAAATTGAAAAACGTCCGCCTGCTCGCGGAAGTGTTCTGCGTATGACTGGCTGCATGTGGGCGGAGACACAAACTGCCCAATTTCTGACTTCCGTTGAGGTTCGGTTCAAGTCAGGGTCACAAACCGAACCTTATCTAAGATTCGAATGTGCCCTGCGAAGGTTCGCTCATCTCTTGTGGTGAGACTAGTGCTCTCACCAGCCTTCTCACTAGCCAGGGTGAGTTCAGGGCAAGCAAGGGCCCAGGCACGTGACGGAGACAGGGGGGGGAAGAACCTATATAGGGATGTTATGAAGCACAGGGTACAGACTCATGGAAAGGGGACACCTTGCAACTCAACTATTTCCAGGGCCTTCCTTCTATACCATTCCCAGTGTTACCATTGTGTTGCGCTGTACGCTGAGCGTCTGTACGCTCTGGTGTGACAACGGGGCTGCCAGAAAAAGCTAAGTACAGGGAATAAATGAAGCAGTGGTAAAGCACGCTCCATTATGTAGTTCCCTGATCAGTGCAGGTCCCAGCGGAGTCACCGGACAACCCCTTTACGGTGCATTTAGATGAGCCAAAAAAAAAGCACAGTGCCGTACCCATGGGACAGGTCTTCTTACATTGTCTGCTTTTGTTTTCTTCTTAGTATCCGCACTTTTTAAAGAGAAACGCAAACCGCTTACAGATCATGCTGCAACGACGAAAGCGGTACAAGAACCGCACCATCCTGGGGTATAAAAGCCTGGCTGTGGGGGTGATAAATATGGCGGAGGTAAGAGCCACGGGGGTCTCATTGTAGGAAATAACATTTCCTATTGAATAATATAGAACGGGAAAGATTAGGGAATCTGATGTTGTGTATGGACTTTCCACGCATTTAGATCCTCAGAGAATGTGAAGTGTTTACTCTAGGTTCCTTACTATCTACAGCTGAGGATTTTACTGTATATACGTCCGCCGTATCATGAAAACTACTGGCCCCATGTAGTGTCACTGCCCCTCCTGCCGCCAGAACAGTTCCAATCCTTCAAGGCACAGGCTCCACCATTCGTCAGAAGATGCCAAGATCCTAGCAGCAGATCCTTCTGCCGTCTGCGAGGAACAGCCACAATACATCAGATGTGTTTTCCCTGCACATCCTAGAAAGGCCGATAGGAAGGAGATCTAGGGAGACATGCAACAAGGTGCCAGGAGTGTTGGTTCACATTTCTGTCCTTGAATCTTTTGGTAGTTACCAATCAATGCATATTGGGAACCAGACGTGTATATTGGGGACATCCCACAAGCCCCTCCGTATGCCGAGAACTGCCTACAAGACCTATATCGGTAGCACCCCGTAAGACCCTCCATATACCAGGAGCACCCCACAAGATCTGCAATATACCTGGAACACTCCACACAACCCGTTGTATACCGGGAACAAACCACAAGACCCAACATATACCAGGAACACCCCACCAGACCTACCGTCTACTGGGGACTTCCTACAAGTCCTGTGATATACCGTGAACACCCCACAAGACACACCATATACCAGGAACATTCCTCCAGACCTACCGTCTACTGGGGACTTCCTACAAGTCCTGCCATATACTGGGAACACCCCACAAGACCCACCATATACCAGGAACATGCCACCAGACCTACCGTATACCAGGAACAACCCACAAGACCCACCATATACCAGGAACACTCCACCAGACCTACCGTATACCGGGAACGCCCCACAAGACCCACCGTATACCAGGAACACCCCACCAGACCTACCGTATACTGGGGACTTGCTACAAGTCCTGCCATATACCGGGAATACCCCACAAGATTCCCCATATGCCGGGAACACCCCACAAGACCTGTTGTATATTGGGAACACCCCACAAGACCTGCTGTATACCGGGAACACTCCACAAGACCTGCTGTATACCGGGAACACTCCACAAGACCTGCTGTATACCGGGAACACCCCACAAGACCTGCTGTATACCGGGAACACTCCACAAGACCTGCTGTATACCGGGAACACCCCACAAGACCTGCTGTATACCGGGAACACTCCACAAGACCTGCTGTATACCGGGAACACCCCACAAGACCTGCTGTATACCGGGAACACTCCACAAGACCTGCTGTATACCGGGAACACCCCACAAGACCTGCTGTATACCGGGAACACTCCACAAGACCTGCTGTATACCGGGAACACTCCACAAGACCTGCTGTATACCGGGAACACTCCACAAGACCTGCTGTATACCGGGAACACTCCACAAGACCTGCTGTATACCGGGAACACTCCACAAGACCTGCTGTATACCGGGAACACCCCACAAGACCTGCTGTATACCGGGAACACCCCACAAGACCTGCTGTATACCGGGAACACTCCACAAGACCTGCTGTATACCGGGAACACTCCACAAGACCTGCTGTATACCGGGAACACTCCACAAGACCTGCTGTATACCGGGAACACTCCACAAGACCTGCTGTATACCGGGAACACTCCACAAGACCTGCTGTATACCGGGAACACCCCACAAGACCTGCTGTATACCGGGAACACTCCACAAGACCTGCTGTATACCGGGAACACTCCACAAGACCTGCTGTATACCGGGAACACTCCACAAGACCTGCTGTATACCGGGAACACTCCACAAGACCTGCTGTATACCGGGAACACTCCACAAGACCTGCTGTATACCGGGAACACTCCACAAGACCTGCTGTATACCGGGAACACCCCACAAGACCTGCTGTATACCGGGAACACTCCACAAGACCTGCTGTATACTGGGAACACCCCACAAAACCTGCCAGATACTGGGAAAAACCCACAAGATCCACCGGATATCTGGAAAACCCCAGAAGATCCACCATATGCCGGGAACATCCCACAAGATCTGCCATATACCTGGAACACCCCACAAGATCCACCATATGCTGGGAAAACCCCACAAGATCCACCATATGCTGGGAACATCCCACGAGACTTGTCGTACACTGTGAACGCTCCACAAGACCCACTGTATCCCGGGAACACTCACAGTTGCTCAAATCCTGTCAGTTCAAGCTCACCTGTCAGTGGTTCTAATGTTATGGCTGTCTCGTATATATCTATAAACATACACACATATATTTGCAGTTCTGGGTAAGACGTGTGTCGTGCGTTCTGCTCAGTCATCTCTTCTTCTTTCAGGTTTTGCAGTTTCCCAGTGAAAGCGGCCTCGTCTTGTCTCTTCATAGTCACGCCAAGGATGTGTCTCTGCCTGTTGCAGAGATAAATATCCATTCCCTCTCCAGTCAGCCGATAGATCACGAGGGACCGAAAGCCAAACTATCCGGTACAAGCAAATATCCAGCATCTGGGGCTTGTTTTTCTAAATACCTGATATGTGTATACACTTAGTGAAGAGATAGCGACTGTGTGTTACATAATGCTCATATACTGTATATGTATGTATGTATATGTATGTATATATATATATATATATATATATATATATATATATATATATATATATATATAACATTGAGGCGTGCTCTTATGTTGTCTTCAGACCGGTCCCCGGATATCGAGAATTATTCCGAAGATGAAGATGAAAGCTTCTCTTCAGAACAAGAGGGGAGTGATGACCCATTACACGGACCGGTGCGTGATGCATTTTCTTACTATTATCGTAGTATGTTTTTGTTTTTGTTTTTTTTCTCTCTAAGCTCTTTCTCATGTATAAATTTAATGTATCGCCACGTAAAAGCTTCCTCTCTCCCTCTTTACTCCTCTCTCCCTCTTTAATCCTCTCTCCCTCTTTACTCTTCTCTCCCTCTTTACTCTTCTCTCCCTCTTTACTCTTCTCTCCCTCTTTACTCTTCTCTCCCTCTTTACTCTTCTCTCTCTCTTTACTCTTCTCTCCCTCTTTACTCTACTCTCCCTCTTTACTCTTCTCTCCCTCTTTACTCTTCTCTCCCTCTTTACTCCTCTCTCTCTCTTTACTCCTCTCTCCCTCTTTACTCCTCTCTCCCTCTTTACTCCTCTCTCCCTCTTTACTCTTCTCTCCCTCTTTACTCCTCTCTCTTTACTCCTCTCTCTCTTAACTCCTCTCTCCCTCTTAACTCCTCTCTCTCCCTCTTAACTCCTCTCTCTCCCTCTTTACTCCTCTCTTTACTCCTCTCTCCCTCTTTACTCCTCTCTCCCTCTTTACTCCTCTCTCCCTCTTTACTCCTCTCTCCCTCTTTACTCCTCTCTCCCTCTTTACTCCTCTCTCCCTCTTTACTCCTCTCTCCCTCTTTACTCCTCTCCCTCTTTACTCCTCTCCCTCTTTACTCCTCTCTCCCTCTTTACTCCTCTCTCCCTCTTTACTCCTCTCTCCCTCTTTACTCCTCTCTCGCTCTTTACTCCTCTCTCGCTCTTTACTCCTCTCTCGCTCTTTACTCCTCTCTCGCTCTTTACTCCTCTCTCGCTCTTTACTCCTTTCTCGCTCTTTACTCCTCTCTCTCCCTCTACTATAACACATCTGTCATCTGCCCCGTGTGGAGGGGGCTCAGCTACTTAGCCTGACATACTGGGACATCCTATGGCAGAAAGGGGTTATAGGCGCAAAAATCTCTGGAATTGATCAAACATGTATATAAGTTCTCTTCTAAAAATGTTATTGGATTTTTTTTGTAGGATTTTTATTATGAGGATGAAGAAGTCCGAAAGGTGAAAAAGTCGCGCAGAAAAATTCAAGCCTCATCCGCCATCACGAGGGTGAGAATGCGTCTCATTTGTCTTTTCACCTTCATGTGGTCGCTGTTAGATTACTGCTACCAATTCACACAGTGACACTGTCCTTCACAAGGTTTGTAATAGACCTTCCACCTGACCAGAGGCCAGATACCCGAAATATGTGCCCTGATCTCTAGGAAAGGTGGTCATGGATCCCACAGCACAATGTGCGTCAGGCACGTGACAGTGTGCAGGACCAGTAGCCCTAATGTCTGGACCTAGTAGTCCTGTTAGGACCCGTCTGCACCTAGTAATCCTGTTAGGACCCATCTGGACCTAGTAATCCTGTTAGGACCCGTCTAGACCTAGCAGTCTTGTTAGGACCCGTCTGGACCTAGTAGTCCTGTTAAGACCCGTCTTGACCTAGCAGTCCTGTTGGGACCCGTCTGGACCTAGTAGTCCTGTTGGGAGCCGTCTGGACCTAGGAGTCCTGTTGGGAGCAGTCTGGACCTAGGAGTCCTGTTGGGAGCAGTCTGGACCTAGGAGTCCTGTTGGGAGCCGTCTGGACCTAGGAGTCCTGTTGGGGGCCGTCTGGACCTAGGAGTCCTGTTAGGAGCCGTCTGGACCTAGGAGTCCTGTTGGGAGCCGTCTGGACCTAGGAGTCCTGTTGGGAGCAGTCTGGACCTAGGAGTCCTGTTGGGGGCCGTCTGGACCTAGGAGTCCTGTTGGGGGCCGTCTGGACCTAGGAGTCCTGTTGGGAGCCGTCTGGACCTAGGAGTCCTGTTGGGAGCCATCTGGACCTAGGAGTCCTGTTGGGAGCAGTCTGGACCTAGGAGTCCTGTTGGGGGCCGTCTGGATCTAGGAGTCCTGTTGGGGGCCGTCTGGACCTACCGTAGGAGTCCTGTTGGGAGCCGTCTGGACCTAGGAGTCCTGTTGGGGACCGTCTGGACCTAGGAGCCCTGTTGGGAGCCGTCTGGACCTAGGAGCCCTGTTGGGAGCCGTCTGGACCTAGGAGCCCTGTTGGGAGCCGTCTGGACCTAGGAGCCCTGTTGGGAGCCGTCTGGACCTAGGAGCCCTGTTGGGAGCCGTCTGGACCTAGGAGCCCTGTTGGGAGCCGTCTGGACCTAGGAGCCCTGTTGGGAGCCGTCTTGACCTAGGAGCCCTGTTGGGAGCCGTCTTGACCTAGGAGCCCTGTTGGGAGCCGTCTGGACCTAGGAGCCCTGTTGGGAGCCGTCTGGACCTAGGAGCCCTGTTGGGAGCCGTCTGGACCTAGGAGCCCTGTTGGGAGCCGTCTGGACCTAGGAGCCCTGTTGGGAGCCGTCTGGACCTAGGAGCCCTGTTGGGAGCCGTCTGGACCTAGGAGCCCTGTTGGGAGCCGTCTGGACCTAGGAGCCCTGTTGGGAGCCGTCTGGACCTAGGAGCCCTGTTGGGAGCCGTCTGGACCTAGGAGCCCTGTTGGGAGCCGTCTGGACCTAGGAGCCCTGTTGGGAGCCGTCTGGACCTAGGAGCCCTGTTGGGAGCCGTCTGGACCTAGGAGCCCTGTTGGGAGCCGTCTGGACCTAGGAGCCCTGTTGGGACCCAAGGTGCACCTGCCAACTCCATGAGAGGCTTTGTTTGTCCAGTCACTGAGCTAGTTTGCATTCTAGTCAGTATTGCCCCCTGTCAGCTAGATTTTAACATTGTTTTAGGGTTTACAATCAGTCCTCAGATCTACACTATGGACAATAGTAGTGGGCTCCTGTAAATGACACCCACAGGAGCTTTTACTAGATTCCATTATAAGCTCATAGGCATTAAGATGGCAGATATAATGGCTCCCGCTCTTTTGGGAGGGATTTCTACATGATTTTGGAGGCATCTGTGGGGATTTTTGACCCTTCATTCAGAAGAGCATTTGTGAGGTGATGTGGGGGAAGTCGGGCTCATAATCTTTATCGGTGTTGGATGGGGCTGAGGTCCGGGCTCTGGTCATGATCTTCCATCAGACTCCACCAACTATGTTTGTATGGACCTTGTGCACTGGGCTCAGTCATGGGGAACAGAAAAGGGCCTTCTCCAAACTTCCCATAAAGCTGGAAGCTACAATTATCCACAATGTCTTGTGCTGAAGTATTAGGATTTCCATTCAGTGGGACTAAGGGGCCAAGGCCGATCACTGATAACAGCCATACTCCTCCACCAAACTGTACAGTCGGCACAATGCAGCCAGGGGGTAACGTTCTTCTGGCATTCAACAAACCCAGACTCGTCCATCAGATACAGATAGAGCAGTGTGATCCATCACTGCATAGAACACGAGTCCAGTGGCGGTGGCTTTACACTGTTTCATCCGATGCTCAGCATTGTGCTTGGTGATGTACGGCTCAGCATTGTGCTTGGTGATGTATGGCTCAGCATTGTGCTTGGTGATGTACAGCTCAGCATTGTGCTTGGTGATGTACAGCTCAGCATTGTGCTTGGTGATGTACAGCTCAGCATTGTGCTTGGTGATGTACGGCTCAGCATTGTGCTTGGTGATGTACGGCTCAGCATTGTGCTTGGTGATGTACAGCTCAGCATTGTGCTTGGTGATGTATGGCTCGGCATTGTGCTTGGTGATGTACGGCTCGACATTGTGCTTGGTGATGTACGGCTCAGCATTGTGCTTGGTGATGTACGGCTCGGCATTGTGCTTGGTGATGTACGGCTCGGCATTGTGCTTGGTGATGTACGGCTCGGCATTGTGCTTGGTGATGTACGGCTCGGCATTGTGCTTGGTGATGTACGGCTCGGCATTGTGCTTGGTGATGTACGGCTCGGCATTGTGCTTGGTGATGTATGGTTCGGCATTGTGCTTGGTGATGTATGGCTCGGCATTGTGCTTGGTGATGTACGGCTCGGCATTGTGCTTGGTGATGTACGGCTCGGCATTGTGCTTGGTGATGTACGGCTCGGCATTGTGCTTGGTGATGTACGGCTCGGCATTGTGCTTGGTGATGTACGGCTCGGCATTGTGCTTGGTGATGTACGGCTCTGCATTGTGCTTGGTGATCATTGGTGACCATTCCGTGTCATATACATTTTATGTAATGAATCTTTACTCTCTATTCCAGCAACCAAACATCAAACAGAAGCTCAAGTCGCTGCTGAACAGATTCAAAGTATCCGAGGAGGTAAATACGGGAAGTCATCTATTCTCGCATCTTGACATCCCATCAAAGTGACCCTGACCTCTGCCTTCTCCATCAAAGACCCTGTAAAAATGAAAAGCGCCACACCTGAGAAATACTGTCGGAGAAGTCAGACGAGCTGCACGCCCAATATCTCACTCGTGTGCTATAGACGTATTTATAGGATTCATACTAAATTTAAAGGGGTTTTCCGATTTTGAACAACCCCTGCGGTTTGTTTTTAAAAATCAAACAATCTGTGCTTCACTCACCCTCCCCAGGTCCAGTGTTGAGTCTTCGCCGCTGCTCCTGATGTCTGTTATTGTCTACAGTGCTGACATCCGCACTGCAACCAATATTTATCAATCGTTTTACTTTTTTAGGTCGGATTTAGTCTGGATCACGTGTCCCGGGATGAGATTCGGGAAGAAGATCTGGACGATTTATATGACAGCCTGGAAATGTTCAACCCAAGTGACAGCTGCCCGGAGCTGGAGGAAAGCGAGAGCGTCCTGAGTACCCCCAAACCAAAGCTCAGGTAGGGGCTGTGCGTCTTGCGATGGGAGCGTTTGGGTATTTTGTCCTTTTTCGCTGACGCACTCTCTTTCTTTGACTTAGACCCTTCTTCGAGGGAGTTTCTCAGTCCAGTTCACAGACAGAAATCGGAAGTCTCAACAGCAAAGGAAGCCAAGGACGGGACATGAGCAGCCCGGTGAGCAGCAGAGGAGATGTTACATTGGACAGTAACCCTTTAAACCACTGCCGATCTGCTTTTTTACTCCCTGCAAAAATGCAGCTGATGTCAGCTGTATGCTATACCTATAGTTCCATCGTCCATAATCGGTGTTAGCACCGACAGAGGGTGTTTATCCCTTTTATGACCTAGGACGTAACGATAAGTCCTAAATTATAAAGTGGTGATCCCTGCACATGTCTGATGATTTGAACAGCAGACATGTTCGCCTCGCAGTCGCAGGTGGATCCGTGATCCACCTGCGCCTGTTAACCCCATTAAATTGCGCTGTCAAAAACGTGACAGTGCGATTTAAAGCGCTGCATCAGGGAATGCGCCTTTCCCCGCCGCCATCGGAGGCCCCTTGACATGATCATGAGGAGCTGATGGCTTCCATGGTAGCACAAGGTCATGCGATGACTCCTGTCGCTATCCTGACATAGTTTCTGTTACAGCCGGCAGAGCACAGGAACGCTGCATTTCTCCTGGTCAGAGCGAGGCTGCTCTAATCTGGAGAAATGAATGAGCGATCAGACTGCTGCTGATCCTTATAGTCTGAAAGAAAAAACCAAGGCCGCAGCCAATTTGTAAAGGGAACCAGTAGTTTAGGACCAAAAAGAAAAAATTCCCATAAAATATAACCTTTAATATGACATTTAAAAGGTATAATAATAAATATATGTACTTTGGTAAATTATATATATTTATTATTATTATTATTATTATTATACCTTTCTAATGTCATATTAAAGGTTATATTTTAATGGAATTTTTTTCTTTTTGGCCCTGATCGTTATAGGCCCCTAGGAGAACTAGTAAAAGAAAAAAAAATAAAAAGGTAAAATAAAAGTTTTAAAAAATTAAAAAAACTATATAAAAACGTAAAAGTTCAAATCACCCCCCCCATTCTCCCTATGGAAAATTAAAGGGTTAAAAAAATAAAAAATATATATATTTGGTATTGCCAAAAAAACGGAAAATCTCCTGGGGTGAAGGGGTTTACAACTGCCAATATGCCTTTTTACCCCCTTCCCTGGGGGGCAAAAAAATGTAGCTGATGTCAGCTGTATACAATACTGTAGTTCCATCTGCCACGATCAGTGTTAGCACCGACAGAGGGTGTTTAATCCCCTTTACAACCTAGGATGTAACGGTAAGTCCTAAATTATAAAGTGGTAATCAGCCGGTGGTGATCCCCTGTACATGTCTGATGATTTGAACAGCAGACATGTTTGCCTCGCAGTCGCAGGTGGATCCGTGATCCACCTGCGCCTTTTAACCCCATTAAATTGTGCTGTCAAAACGTGACAGTGCGATTTAAAGCGCTGCAGCAGGGAATGCGCCTTG
The DNA here is from genome assembly GCF_048569485.1 of Anomaloglossus baeobatrachus. Classification (NCBI taxonomy): domain Eukaryota; kingdom Metazoa; phylum Chordata; class Amphibia; order Anura; family Aromobatidae; genus Anomaloglossus; species Anomaloglossus baeobatrachus. Next base: position 39,021,275 of record NC_134362.1, read on the forward strand.
GGGTGAAGGGGTTAACAACTGCCAATATGCCTTTCTTTGTCGCTCCATTGGGAGACCCAGACAATTGGGGTGTATAGCTTCTGCCTCCGGAGGCCACACAAAGTATTACACTTAAAAGTGTAAAGCCCCTCCCCTTCTGCCTATACACCCCCCCGTGAGTCACGGGCTCCTCAGTTTTTATGCTTTGTGCGAAGGAGGCACACATGCACGCATAGCTCCACAATTTGGTCAGCAGCAGCTGCTGACTATATCGGATGGAAGAAAAGTGGGCCCATATAGGGCCCCCAGCATGCTCCCTTCTCACCCCACTCTGGTCGGCGGTGCGGTTAAGGTTGAGGTACCCATTGCGGGTACATAGGCAGGAGCCAACATGCTGTTTCTTTGTCGCTCCTAATTGGGAGACCCAGACAATTGGGTGTATAGCTATGCCTCCGGAGGCCACACAAAGTATTACACTAAAAGTGTAAAGCCCCTCCCCTTCAGCCTATACACCCCCCGTACTGCTACGGGCTCATCAGTTTTTATGCTTTGTGCGAAGGAGGTCAGACATGCACGCATAGCTCCACTGTTTAGTCAGCAGCAGCTGCTGACTATGTCGGATGGAAGAAAAGAGGGCCCATATAGGGCCCCCAGCATGCTCCCTTCTCACCCCACTCTTGTCGGCGGTGTTGTTAAGGTTGAGGTATCCATTGCGGGTACGGAGGCTGGAGCCCACATGCTGCTTTCCTTCCCCATCCCTCAATTAGGGTTCTGGGTGAAGTGGGATCCCATCGGTCTCCAGGCACAGGAGACCGTGCTCCATCCACAGCTCCTGAGGACCCTGCTGGATAGGAGCCGAGTATCGTTCAGGGACATGGCCCTGCTACTTGGAGGTACTCTGTGTCCCCGTGGGGACCGCGCACAGCAACACTCCAGCATTGCTGGGTGTGCTAGTGCACCGGGGACAGCAGCGCTGGCTGCATTTGTGCCACTATACACTTCAGCGTCGCTGAGTGTGTTTGTGTCTTTCTTCCCGCCCCCAGCCCTGCCAGTCAGGGGAAGGGCGGGACGCTGTACAGGTCGGCAGCACTGAGGGCTGGAGCATGCTTTGCATACGCCACCCCCCTCACTCTGCACAGTGGGGCACCAGTTCCCGCACTTTTCTGGGTCACGCCCACGGCTCCCTCCTCTCCCCAGGACGCTGGCAGCCATTCCTCTCAGCTCTGCTAACGCTGGAGAGGAGAGACAAGCTCAAAGAGACCCAGGCAGGAATTCTGGTGCCCACACAAACGCTTTGCGCAGGCGGTAAGCAGCACCTGTGGTGCTGGCCCCACTAGTGCAGAAGTGTATTTATAGTTTATATGATTATAGTCTATACTTTACACTGTAGGGTGCACTGTTGATTTGTGGCTATATACCCTCCTGTATTGCTCAGAGGAGACAACAGCATGTCATCCACAAATAGCAAGGGTGCCAAGGCACAGACTTACTATGCTGCCTGTGCAGCATGTACGGCTATACTGCCGGCAAGTTCCACTGACCCTCATTGTGTGCAATGCTCGGCCCCTGTGGCACTTTCTCAGCCGGAGCCTCTGCTAGGGGTGGCCCAGGGAGAACCACCTGTTGACACTGTCCAGGTGACAGGGACGGAGTTTGCAGTTTTTACTGAAAGACTTTTCTTTGTCGCTCCATTGGGAGACCCAGACAATTGGGTGTATAGCTATTGCCTCTGGAGGCCACACAAAGTATTACACTTAAAAGTGTAAGGCCCCTCCCCTTCTGGCTATACACCCCCAGTGGGATCACTGGCTCACCAGTTTTGTGCTTTGTGCGAAGGAGGCAACACATCCACGCATAGCTCCACTTTTTAGTCAGCAGCAGCTGCTGACTATGTCGGATGGAAGAAAAGAGGACACATATAGTGTCCCCAGCATGCTCCCTTCTCACCCCACTGTATGTCGGAGGTGTTTGTAAGGTTGAGGTACCCATTGCGGGTACGGCGGCAGGAGCCCACATGCTGATTCCTTCCCCATCCCTTTTTACAGGGCTCTGGGTGAAGTGGGATTTACCGGTCTCCAGGCACTGAGACCGTGCTCCATCTACAGCCCCTGGAGAAGATGCTGGATGGAGCGGAGTACATCAGGGACATGGCCCTGCTTCCTCAAGGTACTCTGTGTCCCCGTGCATTTGGCGCTCACACCGCAGCATGCTGGGTGTTGTAGTGCGCCGGGGGACATCAGCGCTGCGGCGCCTGTGCCATGGCCTCATTCAGCTTTGCTGAAGCAGGCTCACTTATGGGAATTGGTCGCGCCGGCCGCTGGGACTGCGGCGCGGCTGGCACTTGTAGTGCGCCGGGGACTTCAGCGCGGCCTGCGCTTTTATGGCGGCCGCGCTGATAACTAGAGTCCCCGGCTTTTGCGGCCTGCTTCCGTTCGTTCCCGCCCCCAGACCTGCCAGTCAGGAGAGGGGCGGGACGCTGGCCACTTCCAGGAATCGGTCGCGCCGGCCGCTGGCAGCGGCGCGGCTGGCACTTGTGGTGCGCCGGGGACTTCAGCGCGGCCCGCGCTTTTACGGCGGCCGCGCTGATAACTAGAGTCCCCGGCTTTTGCGGCCTGCTTCCGTTCGTTCCCGCCCCCAGACCTGCCAGTCAGGAGAGGGGCGGGACGCTGGCCACTTCTATGAATCGGTCGCGCCGGCCGCTGGAACTGCGGCGCGGCTGGCACTTGTGGTGCGCCGGGGACTTCAGCGCGGCCCGCGCTTTTACGGCGGCCGCGCTGTTAACTCGAGTCCCCGGCTTCTGGGCCTAGTCTCCCTTCGTTACCGCCCACAGCCCTGACAGTCAGGGTAGGGGCGTGACGCTGCATAGAGCAGAGCTGAGAGCTGGAGTATGTTTTGCATACTCCACCCCTCTCACTGTGTGCACTGTGAATCCGGATTCCCGCACTTTCTCAGGCACGCCCACGGCTTCCTTCTCTACAAGGACACCGGCAGCCATTAGTGTCAGTTTCTGTACGATACAGAGACAAGTGTGGAAGACCCGGGCATTCTGATAGTCACACAATCGCTGTAACAGGCGTTAAGCAGTACCTGTGGTGCTAACCCCACTAGTGCAGAAGTGCACTTATAGATATGCTTGTACTATATACATTGCACTGTTTGGTCGCACGTTGTATATACCCTCCTGGATTATGCGGAGGAGTTATCAGCATATTCTCTGTGTAAAACAAAGGTGCAGAACCACATGTTTTTCTATACAGCTGGTACAGCATGTACGGCTATACGGCCGGCAGGTACATAGACTCCCATTGTATGCACTAATGGCCAGGGGATGAGGACGGTGTCTGCAGTATTTACTGACAGTTTTTCTGAGACTATGGCTATGATACTAGAAGCCTAGCAGTCCGGACATGTCTCTCACAATATGGGCACTGTTGAATCATTGATCCATGGCCCCCCTCAGTGTGAATAACTAACAGCTCCGGGAATGTCACACGCATCCCAGAGTCACGGCTCTGCACGGACGTCAGTCCCAGACAGCCTAAGTGGGCTCGCTATGAGCGGCCTCGGTTTCATCAGGGTCCTAACAGAAGGACTCGCTGTGTAATGAGGCGGAAGTAGCGGCTCAGGATTCTGATCCTGAGACCGCTCTCAATCTGGATACACCTGATTGTGACGCCATAGTAAATAATCTTATAGCGTCCATCTATAGAATGTGGGTTATTTCTCATAGCTCCTCCAGTGGAGGAGTCAGCTTCACGTATTTTTCTGGACCACTCTGCCTTCAGAGAGGCAGTCCAGGAACACCACGCTTATCCAGATATGCGCTTCTCCAAACGGCTTAGGATACACGTTATCCCTGTCCCCTGACTTGGTCAAGGACTGGACCCAATGTCCCGAGCGGCATCCTCCAATCTCCAGGCTTGTAGCTAGATCCATAGTTGCAGTGGGAGATGGAACTGCAAACTCAAAGATGCCACTGACAGACAGATGGATCTCTGGTCGAAAGCCATCTATGAGGCTGTCGGCGCACCGTTGGCTCCGGCATTCTCTCCCTTGGGGCACTCCAAGCTATTTCAGCTTGTCTTACACAGATTGACACGGTTACACGTACATCTGTGCCGCAGGTGGCATCCTTAACCTCTCAAATGTCTGCATTTGTTTCTTACGCGATTCAGGTTGTCCTGGACTCTGCGAACCGTGCGGCGGTAGCCTCCGCTACTCCGTGTTTTTAAGCAGAGCCTGGTCTGCTCGTTAAGTGAATGGAAGGCAGATTCTGCTTCCAAAAAAGGTTGCCTAACCAGTTGCCTTTTTCTGCTGACCGACTGTTTGGTGAGCGTTGGATGTAACCATCAAACAGTCCAGGGGTAAGGATTCATCCTTTCCTCAGCCCGGACACAACAAACCCCAACAGAGCAAGAGGCAGTCGGGGTTTTCGGCCTTTTCGAGGCTCGGGCAGGCCCCTTTTTTCCTCGTCCAATGTGGACTCAAAAGGATCAGAGGAGCTAAGATTCTTAGCGGGCTCAGTCTCGCCCAAAAAAGCGACAGTCTGAAAACCCGCTTCCAAGGCGGCTTCCTCATGACTTGCGGCCTCGGTCGGTAGCAGGCTCTCCCGCCTTGGCGATATTTAGCTGCCATAGGTCAATGACCATTGAGTGTGAGACATTCTGTCTCACGGGTACAGGATAGAGCTCACTTCTCGTCCTCCAACTCGATTCTTCAGAATTTCTCCACCTCCCGGCCGGGCCGCTGCTCTTCTGCAAACAGGGTGCACTCTATAGGCAGAAAGAGTGATGACCCCCGTTCCTCTTCAGGAACAAGGTCACGGTTTTTACCCCAAATTCTTTGCGGTACCTATAACAACGGGCCGTTCCGTCCCGTTCTGGATCTAAAAATGCTCAGCAAGCTCGTGGACACCAGGCGGTTCCGGATGGAATCCCTCCGCCATGTCATCGCCTCAAGGTCCCAAGGATATTTCCTAGCATCATTAGGCATCAAGGATGCTTATCCACACGTGCCGATTGATCCAGAGCACTAGCGTTTCTACGCTTCGTTATAGGAGACGAACACCCTCTGTTCGTAGCTCTACCTTCCGGCTAGCGACAGTCCAACTGGTCTTCGCCAAGGTCAGGGCAGCAGTAGTCACAGTCCTGCACTCTCAGGGTCACTCTGTGGTCCCGTATTTAGACGATCTACTTGTCAAGGCACTCTCTTAGGAAACATGCCAACACTGCCCGAACGTTGCGCTGGAGACTCTCTAGAGTTTTGGGTGGATCATCAACTTTTTAAAGTCAGATCCGACCCCGACCCTATCGATAACATATCTAGGCATAGAGTTTCTTACTCTCTCAGCGATAGTGAAGCTGCCGCTAGACAAACAGCATTCACTACGGGCTGCAAGCTCTTCTTTAAGAACCAGTCGCACACATTGAGACGCCTCATGCACTTCCTACGTAAGATGGTAGCAATGGAGGCAGTTCCTTTCGCGCAGTTTTACTGCGTCCACTACAATGGGACATTCTCCGCCAATGGGACGAGGAGTCGACGTCCCTCAACAGAGTCGTCGTTCTTTCTCAGGCGGCCAAGGAATCTCTACGGTGGTGGCTTCTTCTCACCTCTTGGTCAAAAAGAAGGTCCTTCCTATCCCCGTCCTGGGCGATAGTTACGACAGACGCGAGTCTATCAGGGTGGGGAGCAGTTTTTCTCCACTACAGCGCTCAGGGTACGTGGACTCAGCAAGAGTCCACTCTTCAGATCAATGTTCTTGAACACAGAGCAGTGTATCTTGCCCTACAATCCTTCCAACAGCGGCTGGAAAGCAAGCATATCCGACTTCAGTCGGACAGCTCCACGGCGGTGGCATACATCAACCACCAAGGAAGAACGCGCAACCGGCAAGCCTTCCAGGAAGTCCGGCAGGTTCTGATGTGGGTGGAAGACACGGCATCCACCATATCCACAATTCACATCCCAAGTGTGGAAACTAGGAAGCTGACTTCCTAAGTCGCTGAGGTGTGGCCGAAAGAGTATGGTCTCCTCACCCGGACGGGTTTCAGGAGATCTGGCGCCGCTGACAGAGGCCGGACGTCGATCTAATGGCGTCACGGCACAACAACAATGTGCCAGCTTCATGGCACGGTTTCACAATCATCGAGCTCTGGCGGCAAACGCCTTAGTTCAGCATTGGTCGCAGTTCCAGCTACCTTAGGTGCCACCTCTGGCATTGTTGCCCAGAGTACTGCGCTAGATCAAGACCGATTGCGGCCGCGCCATCCTCGTCGCTACAAATTGGCCGAGGATGTTGTGGTACTCGGTTCTGTGGTGCCTCACGGTAGGCTAACCGGGGGCACTACCAGACCAATCAGACTGGCTGTCTCAAGGGCCATTCTTCCATTTGAATTCTACGGCCCTCAACCGGATGGTGTGGCATTGAGTCCTGGAACCTAGTGTCGTCAGGATTACCTCAGGACGTGGTTGCCACCATGAGACAGGCTAGCATACCAACGTCCGCCAAGATTGACCACAGGACGTGGAAGATGTTCTTATCTCGGTGCTCGGCGCAGGGTGTTTCTCCCTGGCCGGTTGCATCGTCTATGTTTCCTTCCTTCCTGCAATCTAGGTAGGAAAATGGGTTGTCGCTCAGTTCCCTTTAGGGACAAGTCTCAGCGCTATCTGTATTTTTTCAGAAACGACGACTTCCTCAGGTACGCACGTTCCTACGGGGAGTTTGTCTTCTCAGCACTCCGTACAAGCGGCCGTTAGAGCCCTGAGATCTGAACAAGGTTCTAATTGCTCTCCAGATGCCGCCTTTCGAGCCTTTGAAGGATGTCTCCCTTCCCGTTTTTCACGGGAAGTGGCCTTCTAGTAACGGTCTCGTCTCTTAGGAGAGTTTCCGAGCTAGCAACGCTCTCATACAAACTCCCTTCCTGGTCCTTCACCAGGACAGGGTAGTTCTGCGTCCGGTTCCGGAATTTCTCCCTAAGGTGGTATCCCATTTTCATATCAATCAGGATATCACCTCACCTTCTTTGTGTCCTCGTCCAGTCCATCAATTTCAGAAAGATTTGCATCTGTTGGTTCTGGTGAGAGCACTCAGGTTCTACTTCCCGCATGGCGCTCCTGCGCCACCCGGATGCACTCTTTGTCCTTGTCGCTGGTCGGCGTAAACAGTCGCAAGCTTCCAGATCCACCCTTGCTCGGGGGCTCGAGGAACCAATTCTTGAAACCTACAGTTCTACTGGGCTTCTGGTTCTCTCAAGGCCGAAGGCCCATTCTACCAGAGCCGTGGGTGCATCCTGGGCATTACGGCACCAGGCTACGGCTCAGCAGGTGTGTCAGGCACCCACCTGGTCGAGTCTACTTACTTTTACCAAGCATTATCAGATGCATACCTACGCTTCGGCAGACGCCAGCCTAGGTAGATAAGTCATTCAGGCGGCGGTTGGCCACCTGTAGGAGAGGGCCGTTTGACGGCCCTATCATGAGGTATTCTTTTACCCACCCAGGGATTGCTTTTGGACATCCCAATTGTCTGGGTCTCCCAATGGAGCGACAAAGAAGAAGGGAATTTTGTTTACTTACCGTAAATTCCTTTTCTTCTAGCTCCAATTGGGAGACCCAGCACCCGCCCTGTTTTCTCGGGGTTTTTCTGTTTTTTCGGGTACACATGTTGTTCATGTGGTATGGTTCAGTTCTCCGATGTTTCCTCGGATGGAATTGGTCTTTAAACCAGTTATTGGCTTTCCTCCTTCTTGCTTTGGCACTAAAACTGGTGAGCCAGTGATCCCACTGGGGGTGTATAGCCAGAAGGGGAGGGGCCTTACACTTTTAAGTGTAATACTTTGTGTGGCCTCCAGAGGCAATAGCTATACACCCAATTGTCTGGGTCTCCCAATTGGAGCTAGAAGAAAAGGAATTTACGGTAAGTAAACAAAATTCCCTTCTCTGAGACTATGGCTAAGATATTAGAAGCCTTGCAGTCCAGGCCGGCATCTCAAGCCAGGGGCACTGTGGAATCATTGTCCCCTGGTTCCCCTCAGTGGGAACAGCAATGTCTTCCCGGGGTGTCTCATGGATCCCAGGGTGAGGTCTCTGACACGGACCGCAGCCCCAGACCGACTAAGCGAGCTCGCTATGAAATTCCCTCGACATCATCACAATGTTCAGGGTCTCAGCGAGAGGACTCTCTGTATGATGAAGCGGAGGTAGCTGATCAGGATTCTGACCCTGAAGCCGCTCTCAACCTTGATACTCCTGATGGGGACGCCATAGTGAATGATCTTATTGCGTCCATCAATGAAATGTTGAAAATTTCTCCCTCAGCTCCTCCAGTGGAGGAGTCAGCTTCTCAGCAGGAGAAATTCCGTTTCAGGTTTCCCAAGCGTACAAAGAGTATGTTTCTGGACCACTCTGACTTCAGAGAGGCAGTCCAGAAACACCGAGCTTATCCAGATAAGCGTTTTTCCAAGCGCCTTAAGGATACACGTTACCCTTTTCCCCCTGACGTGGTCAAGGGCTGGACTCAGTGTCCCAAGGTGGATCCTCCAATCTCCAGACTGGCGGCTAGATCCATAGTTGCAGTGGAAGATGGAGCTTCACTCAAGGATGCCACTGACAGACAGATGGAGCTCTGGTTGAAATCCATCTATGAAGCTATCGGCGCGTCTTTTGCTCCAGCATTCGCAGCCGTATGGGCACTCCAAGCTATCTCAGCTGGTCAGGCGCAAATTGACGCACTCACACGTACGTCTGCGCCGCAGGTGGCGTCCATAACCTCTCAAACGTCGGCATTTGCGTCCTACGCTATTAATGCTGTCCTGGACTCTGCGACCCGTACGGCGGTTGCAGCCGTCAATTCGGTGGCAATACGCAGGGCCTTGTGGCTGCGGGAATGGAAGGCAGATTCGGCTTCCAAAAAGTGCTTAACTGGATTGCCATTTTCTGGCGACCGTTTGTTTGGTGAGAGATTGGATGAAATCATCAAACAATCCAAGGGAAAGGAAACATCCTTACCCCAGGCCAAACCAAAAACACCCCAACAGAGGAGGGGACAGTCGAGGTTTCGGTCCTTTCGGGGTACGGGCAGGTCCCAATTCTCCTCGTCCAAAAGGCCTCAGAAGGATCAGAGGAACTCCGACGCATGGCGGTCTAAATCACGCCCTAAAAAGACCGCCGGAGGTGCCGCTACCAAGGCGGCTTCCTCATGACTTACGGCCTCCTCACACCGCATCCTCGGTCGGTGGCAGGCTCTCCCGCTTTTGCGACACCTGGCTGCCACAAGTAAAAGACCGTTGGGTGAGAGACATTTTGTCTCACGGTTACAGGATAGAGTTCAGCTCTCGTCCTCCGACTCGATTCTTCAGAACATCTCCGCCTCCCGAGCGAGCCAAGGCTCTTCTGCAGGCGGTGGGCATTCTGAAGGCAGAAGGAGTGGTGGTCCCGGTTCCTCTTCAGCAACAGGGTCACGGTTTCTACTCCAACCTGTTTGTGGTTCCAAAGAAGGACGGGTCCTTCCGTCCTGTTTTGGACCTAAAACTGCTCAACAAACACGTAAGGACCAGGCGGTTCCGGATGGAATCCCTCCGCTCCGTCATCGCCTCAATGTCCCAAGGAGATTTCCTAGCATCGATCGATATCAAGGATGCTTATCTCCACGTACCAATTGCTCCAGAGCATCAGCGCTTCTTGCGCTTCGCCATAGGAGACGAACACCTTCAGTTCGCGGCACTGCCGTTCGGCCTGGCGACAGCCCCAAGGGTTTTCACCAAGGTCATGGCTACAGTAGTTGCGGTCCTCCACTCTCAGGGTCACTCAGTGATACCTTACTTAGACGATCTGCTGGTCAAGGCACCCTCTCAAGAGGCATGCCAACACAGCCTCAACGTTACTCTGGAGATTCTCCAGAGTTTCGGGTGGATCATCAATTTTCCAAAGTCAAATCTGACACCGGTCCAATCACTGACATATCTTGGCATGGAGTTTCATACTCTTCCAGCGATAGTGAAGCTTCCGCTGGACAAACAGCGTTCACTACAGACAGGGGTACAATCTCTCCTTCAAGGTCGGTCACACCCCTTGAGGCGCCTCATGCACTTCCTGGGGAAGATGGTGGCAGCAATGGAAGCAGTCCCTTTCGCGCAGTTTCACCTGCGTCCTCTTCAATGGGACATCCTACGCAAGTGGGACAGGAGGCCGACGTCCCTAGACAGGAACGTCTCCCTCTCTCAAGCAACCAAAGCTTCCCTTCGGTGGTGGCTTCTTCCCGCCTCATTATCGAAAGGAAAATCCTTCCTACCCCCATCCTGGGCGGTGGTCACGACGGACGCGAGCCTGTCAGGGTGGGGAGCAGTTTTTCTCCACCACAGGGCTCAGGGTACGTGGACTCAGCAAGAGTCCTCACTTCAGATCAATGTTCTGGAGATCAGGGCAGTGTATCTTGCCCTTAAAGCGTTCCAGCAGTGGCTGGAAGGCAAGCAGATCCGAATTCAGTCGGACAACTCCACAGCGGTGGCTTACATCAACCACCAAGGTGGGACACGCAGTCGGCAAGCCTTCCAGGAAGTCCGGAGGATTCTGCTGTGGGTAGAAGCCACAGCATCCACCATATCCGCAGTTCACATCCCGGGCGTAGAAAACTGGGAAGCAGACTTTCTCAGTCGCCAGGGCATGGACGCAGGGGAATGGTCCCTTCACCCGGACGTGTTTCAGGAGATCTGTTGCCGCTGGGGGATGCCGGACGTCGACCTAATGGCGTCACGGCACAACAACAAGGTCCCAACATTCATGGCTCGATCTCAAGATCACAGAGCTCTGGCGGCAGACGCCTTAGTTCAGGATTGGTCGCAGTTTCAGCTTCCTTATGTGTTTCCTCCTCTGGCTCTGTTGCCCAGAGTGTTACGCAAGATAAGGGCCGACTGCCGCCGCGCCATCCTCGTCGCTCCAGACTGGCCGAGGAGGTCGTGGTACACGGATCTGTGGCATCTCACGGTCGGCCAACCGTGGGCACTGCCAGACCGACCAGATTTGCTATCTCAAGGGCCGTTTTTCCATCTGAATTCTGCGGCCCTCAACCTGACTGTGTGGCCATTGAGTCCTGGATCCTAGCGCTTCAGGATTATCTCAAGAGGTCATTGCCACTATGAGACAGGCTAGGAAACCAACGTCCGCCAAGATTTCCTCCCTAAGGTGGTATCCCCTTTTCATCTCAATCAGGACATCTCCTTACCCTCGTTTTGTCCTCATCCAGTTCACCAATGTGAAAAGGATTTGCACTTGTTAGATCTGGTGAGAGCACTCAGACTCTACATTTCTCGTACGGCGCCCCTGCGCCGCTCCGATGCACTCTTTGTCCTTGTCGCTGGCCAGCGTAAAGGGACACAAGCTTCCAAATCAACCCTGGCTCGGTGGATCAAGGAACCAATTCTCGAAGCTTACCGTTCCTCGGGGCTTCCGGTTCCCTCAGGACTGAAGGCCCATTCTACCAGGGCCGTGGGAGCGTCCTGGGCCTTGCGACACCAGGCTACGGCTCAGCAGGTGTGTCAGGCAGCTACCTGGTCGAGCCTGCACACTTTCACGAAACACTATCAGGTGCATACCTATGCTTCGGCAGATGCCAGCCTAGGTAGGCGAGTCCTTCAGGCGGCAGTTGCCCACCTGTAGGACGGAGCCGTTACGGCTCTATTATGAGGTATTATTTACCCACCCAGGGACTGCTTTTGGACGTCCCAATTGTCTGGGTCTCCCAATTAGGAGCGACAAAGAAGAAGGGAATTTTGTTTACTTACCGTAAATTCCTTTTCTTCTAGCTCCAATTGGGAGACCCAGCACCCGCCCCTGTTTTTGTATACACATGTTGTTCATGTTAAATGGTTTCAGTTCTCCGATATTCCTTCGGATTGAATTTACTTTAAACCAGTTTATAATTTTTTCCTCCTTCTGGCTTTTGCACCAAAACTGATGAGCCCGTAGCAGTACGGGGGGTGTATAGGCTGAAGGGGAGGGGCTTTACACTTTTAGTGTAATACTTTGTGTGGCCTCCGGAGGCATAGCTATACACCCAATTGTCTGGGTCTCCCAATTGGAGCTAGAAGAAAAGGAATTTACGGTAAGTAAACAAAATTCCCTTCTTTCCTTCCCCATCCCCTCAGGGCTCTGGGTGAAGTGGGATCCTAATCGGTCTCCAGGCACTGGGACCGTGCTCCCTCCGCAGCCCCTGGGGAATCTGCTGGACAGGAGCTGGGTATCGTCAGGGACAAGGCCCTGCTACTGTAAGGTACTCTGTGTCCCCTTGGGGACGGCGCATGGAGCGCTTGTGTCATACACGCTGCAGCACTGCTGGGTGTGTTAGTGCGCCGGGACTACCACGCTGACTGCGCTTGTTTGCCGGCCGCGCTGATAACTTTAGTCCCCGGCTTCTGCGGCCTAGTACCGCATATTCCCGCCCCCGGGCCTGCCAGTCAGGGGAAGGGAGTGACGCTGAACTGGACGTCAGCGCTGAGGGCTGGAGCATACTCTGTATCCTCCTCCCCCCTCACTGAGCACAGTGGGACACCAGATTCCCGCACTTTCTTGGGCACGCCCACGGCCCCCTCCTCCTCACAGAACGCCGGCAGCCATTCCTGTCAGCACTTCTGAAGCTAGAGAGGAGAGACAAACGGCTCTGGGAGATCCAGGCAGGGAATCTGGTGGTCACACAACCGCTTTGGGCGGTCGGTAAGCCGCACCTGTTTCTAGGTGCTGGCCCCCCTGGGTGCCGAAGTGTATTTATATAGTTTTATATGCTATACATTTACTCTGTACGGTCGCACTGTTGGTTTTTGGCTATATACCCTCCCAGATTGTACTCAGAGGAGACAACAGCATGTCGTCTGCAAATAGCAAGGGTGCCAAAGCACAGGCTTACTTTGCAACCTGTACCTCATGTGCGGCAATGCTACCTGCAGGTTCCACCTACCCTCATTGTGTGCAATGCTCGGCACCTATGGCACTTACTCAGCTGGAGCCTCAGCCACTAGTGGGACCCTCGGCCCAGGTAGAAACACCGGCTGCCACTGTCCAGGTGACAGGGACGGAGTTTGCAGTATTCGCTGACAAACTTTCTGAGACTATGGATAAATGGTCTGCTAAGATACTAGAAGCTTTGCAGTCCAGGCCGGTAACACAGCTCCCGGGCACTGTTGAATCATTGACCCCAGGCCCCCCTCGGTTGGAGCAGCAAGGTGCTCCTGGGGTGACTCATAGGTCCCTAGGTGAGGTCTCTGACACGGACCGCAGTCCCAGACCGCCTAAGCGGGCTCGCTGGGAGCTTCCCTCGACTTCATCACACTGCTCAGGGTCTCAGCATGAGGACTCTCTAGAGGATGAAGCGGAGGTGGCAGATCAGGACTCTGATCCTGAAGCCGCTCTCAACCTAGATACACCAGAAGGGGACGCCATAGTGAACGACCTTATAGCGTCCATCAATCAGGTGTTGGATCTTTCTCCCGCAGCTCCTCTAATTGAGGAGTCAGCTTCTCAGCAGGAGAAATTCCGTTTTAGGTTTCCCAAGCGTACAATGAGTATGTTCCTGGATCACTCCGATTTCAGAGACGCAGTCCAGAAACACCGAGCTTGTCCAGATAAGCGCTTTTCTAAGCGCCTTAAGGACACACGTTATCCCTTCCCCCCTGAGGTTGTCAAGGGTTGGGCTCAGTGTCCCAAGGTGGATCCTCCAGTTTCCAGACTGGCGGCTAGATCCATAGTTGCAGTGGAAGATGGGGCTTCACTCAAAGATGCCACTGACAGACAGATGGAGCTCTGGTTGAAATCCATCTATGAGGCTATAGGCGCGTCATTTGCTCCGTCATTCGCAGCCGTATGGGCGCTCCAAGCTATCTCAGCTTGTCACTCGCAGATTAATGCAGTCACACGTGCCTCTGCTCCGCAGGTGGTGTCACTAACCTCTCAGGCGTCGGCGTTTGCGTCCTACGCCATTAATGCTGTCCTGGACTCTACGAGCCGTACGGCGGTAGCATCCGCCAATTCGGCCGCCCCCCGAGCGAGCCGATGCTCTTCTTCAGGCGGTGAGCACTCTGAAGGCAGAAGGAGTGGTGATCCCTGTTCCTCTTCAGCAACAGGGTCACGGTTTTTACTCCAACTTATTTGTGGTGCCAAAAAAGGACGGATCTTTCCGTCCTGTTCTGGACCTAAAACTGCTCAACAAACACGTAAAAACCAGGCGGTTCCGGATGGAATCGCTCCGCTCCGTCATCGCCTCAATGTCCCAAGGAGATTTCCTAGCATCAATCGACATCAAAGATGCTTATCTCCACGTACCGATTGCACCAGAGCATCAGCGCTTTCTGCGTTTCGCCATAGGGGACGAACACCTTCAGTTCGTGGCACTGCCCTTCGGCCTGGCGACAGCACCACGGGTTTTCACCAAGGCCATGGCTGCAGTAGTTGCGGTCCTCCACTCTCAGGGTCACTCGGTGATCCCTTACTTAGACGATCTGCTTGTCAAGGCACCCTCTCGAGTGGCATGCCAGCACAGCCTCACCGCGACTCTGGAGACTCTCCAGAGTTTCGGGTGGATCATCAATTTTCCAAAGTCAAATCTGACACCGGCCCAATCGCTGGCATATCTTGGCATGGAGTTTCATACCCTCTCAGCGATAGTGAAGCTTCCGCTGAACAAGCAGCGCTCACTGCAGACGGGGGTGCAATCTCTCCTTCAAGGTCAATCACACCCCTTGAGGCGCCTCATGCACTTCCTGGGGAAGATGGTGGCAGCAATGGAGGCAGTCCCGTTCGCGCAGTTTCACCTACGTCCTCTTCAATGGGACATCCTACGCAAATGGGACAGGAAGCCGACGTCCCTCGACAGGAACGTCTCCCTCTCTCAGGCAACCAAAGCTTCCCTTCGGTGGTGACTTCATCCCACTTCATTATCGAAGGGGAAATCCTTCCTACCCCCATCCTGGGTGGTGGTCACGACGGACGCGAGTCTGTCAGGGTGGGGAGCAGTTTTTCTCCACCACAGGGCTCAGGGTACGTGGACTCGGCAAGAGTCCTCACTTCAGATCAATGTTCTGGAGATCAGGGCAGTGTATCTTGCCCTAAAAGCGTTCCAGCAGTGGCTGGAAGGCAAGCAGATCCGAATTCAGTCGGACAATTCCACAGCGGTGGCTTACATCAACCACCAATGAGGAACACGCAGTCGGCAAGCCTTCCAGGAGGTCCGGCGGATTTTGATGTGGGTGGAAGCCACGGCCTCCACCATCTCCGCAGTTCACATCCCGGGCGTGGAAAACTGGGAAGCAGATTTTCTCAGTCGCCAGGGCATGGACGCAGGGGAATGGTCCCTTCACCCGGACGTGTTTCAGGAGATCTGTTGCCGCTGGGGGATGCCGGACGTCGACCTAATGGCGTCCCGGCACAACAACAAGGTCACGGCATTCATGGCACGTTCTCACGATCACAGAGCTCTGGCGGCAGACGCCTTAGTTCAGGATTGGTCGCAGTTTCAACTCCCTTATGTGTTTCCTCCGCTGGCACTGTTGCCCAGAGTGTTACGCAAGATCAGGACCGACTGCCGCCGCGCCATCCTCGTCGCTCCAGACTGGCCGAGGAGGTCGTGGTACCCGGATCGGTGGCATCTCACGGTCGGCCAACTGTGGACACTACCAGACCGACCAGACTTGCTGTCTCAAGGGCCGTTTTTCCATCTGAATTCTGCGGCCCTCAACCTGACTGTGTAGCCATTGAGTCCTGGATCTTAGCGTCTTCAGGATTATCTCAAGAGGTCATTGCCACTATGAGACAGGCTAGGAAACCAACGTCCGCCAAGATCTACCACAGGACGTGGAAAATATTCCTGTCATGGTGCTCTGATCAGGGTCCTTCTCCCTGGCCATTTGCCTTGCCCACTTTTCTGTCCTTTCTTCAGTCCGGATTGGAAAAGGGTTTGTCGCTTGGCTCCCTTAAGGGACAAGTCTCTGCGCTCTCTGTGTTTTTTTTTCAGAAGCGCTTGGCCAGAATTCCACAGGTACGCACGTTCCTGCAGGGGGTTTGTCACATCGTCCCTCCTTACAAACGTCCGTTGGAACCCTGGGATCTGAACAGGGTGCTGATGGTTCTTCAGAAATTGCCGTTCGAGCCAATAAGGGATATTTCTCTCACACGCCTTTCGCAGAAAGTGGTTTTCCTAGTAGCAGTCACTTCACTTCGGAGAGTGTCTGAGCTAGCAGCATTGTCATGCAAAGCCCCTTTCCTGGTGTTTCACCAGGACAAGGTGGTTCTGCGTCCGGTTCCGGAATTTTTACCTAAGGGGGTATTCCCTTTTCATCTCAATCAGGATATCTCCTTACCCTCTTTTTGCCCTCATCCAATTCACCAATGTGAAAAGGATTTGCACTTGTTAGATCTGGTGAGAGCACTCAGACTCTACATTTCTCGTACGGCGCCCCTGCGCCGCTCGGATGCACTCTTTGTCCTTGTCGCTAGCCAGCGTAAAGGGTCACAGGCTTCCAAATCAACCCTGGCTCGGTGGATCAAGGAACCAATTCTCGAAGCTTACCGTTCTGCTGGGCTTCCGGTTCCCTTAGGGCTGAAGGCCCATTCTACCAGAGCCGTGGGTGCGTCCTGGGCTTTGAGGCACCAGGCTACGGCTCAACAGGTGTGTCAGGCGGCTACCTGGTCGAGCCTGCACACTTTCACGAAACACTATCAGGTGCATACCTATGCTTCGGCGGATGCCAGCCTAGGTAGGCGAGTCCTTCAGGCGGCGGTTGCCCACCTGTAGGACGGAGCCGTTACGGCTCTATTATGAGGTATTATTTACCCACCCAGGGACTGCTTTTGGACGTCCCAATTGTCTGGGTCTCCCAATGGAGCGACAAAGAAGAAGGGAATTTTGTTTACTTACCGTAAATTCCTTTTCTTCTAGCTCCAATTGGGAGACCCAGCACCCGCCCCTGTTTTTTTGTGTACACATGTTGTTCATGTTGAATGGTTTCAGTTCTCCGATATTCCTTCGGATTGAATTTACTTTAAACCAGTTTATAATTTTTTTCCTCCTTCTTGCTTTTGCACCAAAACTGAGGAGCCCGTGGGAGCACGGGGGGTGTATACGCAGAAGGGGAGGGGCTTTACACTTTTAGTGTAATACTTTGTGCGGCCTCCGGAGGCATAGCCTATACACCCAATTGTCTGGGTCTCCCAATTGGAGCTAGAAGAAAAGGAATTTACGGTAAGTAAACAAAATTCCCTTCTCTTCTAGCTCCAATTGGGAGACCCAGCACCCGCCCCTGTTCCCTTCGGGCTGTTGTTCTTTGTGTACACATGTTGTTCATGTTGAGTTGTTCTTTTGGTTCATGGTTTCAGTTCTCCGAACATCCTTCGGATTGAATTTACCTTAGACCAATTTATAAGTTTCCTCCTTCCTGCTTTTGCACCAAAACTGAGGAGCCCGTGACTCACGGGGGGGTGTATAGGCAGAAGGGGAGGGGCTTTACACTTTTAAGTGTAATACTTTGTGTGAAAACCATTTAACTACTCTCTAAAACATAACATTTATTATATTCATATTAAAAAACTATAGCAATCAATACAAGATTGGAAAAATTTCCAGATATATCAAGAGACATCAAAGTCGTGATTAGTGATAGTTCAGTGAAGTCCTAATATAGGTCAGTGGGCAAAGGGTGTACACCACCAGTTGTATTTAGTTAGGTATATAGTTATGATAAACTAAGGGGGTCTAAATACTCCCTAATGTTAACCCTACCTGGCAACGGAGGTCAAAAACACCTTAATTTTTTGGGTGCCCCCCGTTCCTCGGCGGCTAGCCCTAATTGCCCCTGTCACTATAATGATAATCTTATCCCACCACCAGAAATTAATGTGCTGGAGTGCAGATTCAGTCATATGTCATAATAAAATTCAATGCACAGGGTTATATCCAAATTTCATGTAAATACTTGAAATTTCAATTCTCAGTCTAGAGATTAACCTGTAAGGCTGTATAACTGAGAACATACATAAATTAATGGGTCTAATCAGAATGATGGACTTATGGTCCCGGTACTTATCCTGCCAGGACTAGCTTGACCGCAGCTTGATCCCGACGCGTTTCCCCCCAACGTCTTGGGGTTCATCAGGGGATATCAGTATATCAAATTATTTTTAATAAATTTGGGCCATCAATCTCCTCATCATATCAATCCACGTATTAGGAATTCTGTATAGTCCTCATGTGGTTCAGTTAGAGTTCAATTAATACTTTGTGTGGCCTCCGGAGGCAGAAGCTATACACACCAATTGTCTGGGTCTCCCAATTGGAGCTAGAAGAAAAGGAATTTACGGTAAGTAAACAAAATTCCCTTCTTTTACTCCCTTCCCTAGGGGGCGAAAATGCAGCTGATGTCAGCTGTATACAATACTATAGTTCCATCAGCCATGATTAGTGTTAGCACTGATCCAGAGTGTTTAAAGAAGTTGTCCAGTTACCAAAACTGATTTTTTTTTTTTTCTGATAAATCTTGCTAATATGTGCCCCTCAACACATCTATTATGTTTTTTCAGCAAAATTACCTTTTATTGTGCACTAGCAGAACATGCTCATTGCTGGCTCCAGCTCTGATGGGGTTAATCTCTCCTCTGACTTCCTGTGTTCAGTTCCTACAAGTCCCAGAATTCTTTGTGGCTCTAGGGCGGTGTCTAGCTTATCTAACACACCCATTGTGTCTAATACACCCACTCTGCTCCCACCCAAACCCTCCTCCCTGCCTCTTCCCTGTGGATGCACTGAGATCAATCATACAGAGACAGCAGCAGCTCTACACAGCCATGGGAAGAAAGTGTGTGTGCGCGCGTATATACAGTGTGTGTGTGTGTGTGTATACAGTGTGTGTGCGTATATACAGTGTGTGTGCGTATATACAGTGTGTGTGTGAGTGTGTATGTGTGTGTGTATGTCATACTCACCTGTCTGCAGGGTCCCGGTGCCATGCCTGCTTCCAGCCCCTGTCTCGGTACCGCCGCTTCGGCTGTGTGCAGTCTCCCCGGGGCACGTACGAAGCTTGCAGGACCTGGCGGTGGATCACCTGATGCAGTCACCTGACGCATCAGCTGATCGATTCTCGCGGTGCCGGCGGCCGGCTATCAGCTGATCCTGCCGTCAGGGGACTTCATCAGCTGATTACCGGCAGCTCCTGCAGTGATGGGCCAGGATCAGACTCCCCTGCAGGAGCTGCCGGAATCAGCACATAAGTGAGTATGTATTTATTTATTTATTTTTTTTCTACTGATGCATCAGCTGATTGTATAATCGGCTATTATACAATCAGCTGATGTGTGATGTGATTCACATCCTTTAACCTGACACATCATCTGATTGCTTTGCCTTCCAGCAAACCGATCAGATGATATTGGATCCAGATTGGACGGCGCGGGACCCTAACCCAGGATTACTGCGGAGGGGGTTTTATTTCAATAAAGATGGAGTCACTAATTGTGTTGTGATTTATTTCTAATAAAAATATTTCTTTGTCGCTCCATTGGGAGACCCAGACAATTGGGTGTATAGCTTCTGCCTCCGGAGGCCACACAAAGTATTACACTTTAAAAAGTGTAACCCCTCCCCTCTGCCTATACACCCTCCCGTGGATCACGGGCTCCTCAGTTTTATGCTTTGTGTGGAAGGAGGCACACATCCACTCATGCATTCTCATATTAGTTATGTCGGTTGGAAGAAAAGAGGGCCCCCACGGGGCCCCCGGCATGTTCCCTTCTCACCCCACTACGTCGGCGGTGTTGTTAAGGTTGAGGTACCCATTGCGGGTACAAAGGCCGGAGCCTCATGCCATCTCCTTCACCATCCCTTAGCGGCTCTGGGAGAAGTGGGATCCTGAGCGGTCATCCATTTACTGGGACCGTGCTCCCTCCGCAGCCCCTGTGGGAATCTGCCGGACCGGAGTCTATTCAACCTCAGGGACCAGGCCCTGCATCTCAAAGGTACTCTGTGTCCCCATTGGGGACTGTGCAGGGAGCGCACCTTCTTCCCGGACGCTGCGGCAGCTGCTGAATTGAGAAGGCCGGCGGACTTCCGCGCCGACCGTGCCTGCTTGTCGGGCGCGGTCTAAAATTTAGTCCCCGGCTTCATCGCGGCCTAGTCGCAAAAATCCCGCCCCCGGGCCTGCCTGTCAGGGGTAAGGGCGGGACTGCCGACCTGACGTCGGATGTGAGGGCTGGAGCATCCTGCATGTTTCCTCCCCCCTCACTGATCACTGTGGGGACCCCAGATTCCCGCACTTTCCTGGCGCCGCCCACGGCTCCACTCCTCCCCTGAAAGCTCCGGCAGCCATTTTTTGGCATTCTGCCGGTGGAGGATTCTCAGTGAAGAGCTCTGCAGCTCCGGGGGACCTAAGGCAGGGAATCTGGAGGACACACACACTCCGCTTGTTAGCGGTCGGTAAGCCACACCGGTCACCCGGTGCTGGTCCCCCTAGGGTGCCGGAATAGATACGTATTTATATATATATTTCTGTTCGGTCGGGCTGTATACCCCTTTCCCATATACCCTCAGTGATCATTCTCCTAGGAGACAACAGCATGTCGTCCACAAGGAGCAAAGCTGCTAAGGCACAGGATTTTTTTGCGGCCTGTACCTCTTGTGGGGCTATGTTACCTGCGGGTTCCACCTACCCTCACTGTGAGCAATGCTCGACCCCTGTTTCGCTTGCTCAGCCGGAGCCTCGGTCACTAGTGGGCCCCTCGGCTCATGTAGACCCCCCTGCTCCCCCTGTCCAGGTGGCAGGGACAGAGTTCGCCTCTTTTGCTGAGAAACTCTCTGAGTCACTTTCACAATCCATGGCTCAGTCTATGGACAAATGGTCTGCCAAGCTGCTTGAAGCTTTGCAGTCCAGACCGGTCCTTACACAGGCCCCGGCCCCTGTTGGATCGTCGCCTCCAGGCCCCTCTCGGTCCGCGCCGCAGCGCGCTCCCAGGTTGGGCCCTAGGTCTCACGTGGTGGACTCCTGCCCGGACCACAGTCCTAGACAGGCTAAGCGGGCTCGCTGGGAATCTTCCCCGACTTCTTCACGCTGCTCGGGTTCCCAGCTTGAGGACTCTCTGGAGGACGAGGCGGACGTCGCAGCTCAGGGCTCTGACCCTGACGTCGCCCTTAACCTTGATACACCTGAAGGGGACGCCTTAGTGAATGATCTTATCTCGTCCATCAACCAGGTGTTGGATCTCTCTCCCCCGCCTCCTACTGTAGAGGAGTCGGCGTCTCAGCAGGAGAAACACCAGTTTAGGTTCCCCAAACGTACACGGAGTCTAACTTCAGAGACGCTGTCCAGAATCCCAGAGCGGTTCCGGACAAGCGCTTTACTAAGCGCCTCACTGACACGCGTTACCCCTTCCCCTCTGAAGTCGTTAAGGGTTGGGCTCAATGTCCCAAGGTGGATCCTCCAGTCTCTAGATTGGCGGCTAGATCCGTGGTATCGGTTGCAGATGGCTCATCGCTAAAGGATGCCACTGACAGGCAGATAGAGCTCCTGGTGAAGTCCATCTATGAGGCCACGGGCGCGTCTTTTGCCCCGGCCTTTGCAGCCGTGTGGGCTCTCCAAGCAATCTCGGCTTGTCTGGCTGAGATTAATGCTGTCACACGGAATTCTGCTCCGCATGTTTCTTCTTTGACCTCTCAGGCGTCAGCCTTTTCATCCTACAACCATGAACGCAGTCCTAGACTCTGCTAGCCGTACAGCTGTGGCATCCGCTAACTCTGTGGCAGTCCGCAGGGCCATGTGGCTGCGCGAATGGAAGGCAGACTCGGCCTCCAAGAGGTTCTTAACCGGTTTGCCGTTTTCTGGCGACCGCTTGTTTGGCGAACGATTGGATGAGATTATTAAGGAATCCAAGGGAAAGGACTCCTCCTTACCCCAGTCCAAACCTAAGAGACCTCAGCAACGGAAAATACAATCGAGGTTTCGGTCCTTTCGTCCCTCCGCCAAGCCCCAATCCTCTTCGTCCAGCAGGCCGGAGAAAGGCCAGAGGAACTCCTATGCGTGGCGGTCCAAGTCACGCCCCCAAAAGGCCGCAGGAGGCACTGCCTCCAAGGCGGCCTCCTCCTGACTCTCGGCATCCCCTAGCCGCATCCTCGGTCGGTGGCAGGCTCTCCCGCTTTGGAAACGCCTGGTGGCCACATGTTCAAGACCGATGGGTGAGAGACATTCTGTCTCACGGTTACAGGATAGAGTTCAGCTCTCGTCCTGCGGCTCGTTTCTTCAGAACCTCTCCGCCCCCCGCTCAGGCCGACGCACTTTTTCAGGCAGTGGACGCTCTGAAGACAGAAGGAGTTGTGATCCCCGTTCCCCTTCAGGAACGTGGTCGCGGCTTTTACTCCAACTTGTTCGTGGTGCCAAAAAATGACGGATCATTCCGTCCCGTTCTGGACCTCAAGCTACTCAACAGACATGTGAGAACCAGACGGTTTCGGATGGAATCTCTCCGCTCGGTCATCGCCTCGATGTCACAAGGAGACTTCCTAGCATCGATCGACATCAAGGATGCTTATCTCCACGTGCCGATCGCACCCGAACATCAACGCTTCTTGCGTTTCGCCATCGGGGACGAACACCTTCAGTTCGTGGCATTGCCTTTCGGCTTGGCGACAGCCCCACGGGTTTTCACCAAAGTCATGGCATCCGTTGTGGCGGTCCTACACTCTTAGGGCCACTCGGTGATTCCCTATTTAGACGATCTCCTAGTCAGGGCCCCTTCTCGGGTGGCGTGTCAACACAGCCTTACCGTCGCTCTGGCGACTCTCCAGCAGTTCGGGTGGATCATCAACTTCCCGAAATCCAAGTTGACACCGACTCAATCACTGACTTACCTCGGGATGGAGTTTCATACACAGTCAGCGGTAGTCAAGCTACCGCGGGACAAACAGCTTTCTCTGCAGGCAGGGGTGCAATCACTTCTTCGGGGTCAGTCACACCCCTTAAGGCGCCTCATGCACTTCCTGGGGAAGATGGTGGCAGCAATGGAGGCAGTGCCGTTCGCGCAATTCCATCTGCGGCCACTCCAATGGGACATTCTCCGCAAATGGGACAGGAGGTCGGCTTCCCTCGACAGGAACGTCTCTCTTTCCCTTGCAACCAAGATCTCACTTCAGTGGTGGCTCCTTCCCAATTCTCTATCGCAGGGAAAATCCTTCCTACCCCCAACCTGGGCTGTGGTCACCACGGACGCGAGCCTGTCAGGGTGGGGAGCGGTTTTTCTCCACCACAGGGCTCAGGGAACCTGGACTCCGATAGAGTCTTCCCTTCAGATCAATGTTCTGGAGATAAGGGCAGTGTATCTAGCCCTATTGGCTTTCCATCAGTGGCTGGAGGGCAGGCAGATCCGTATCCAGTCGGACAACGCCACTGCCGTCGCATACATCAACCACCAAGGCGGCACTCGCAGTCGTCAAGCCTTCCAGGAAGTCCGGCGGATTCTGCAGTGGGTGGAAGCCACAGCCTCCACCATCTCCGCAGTTCACATCCCGGGCGTAGAAAACTGGGAAGCAGATTTTCTCAGTCGTCAGGGCATGGATGCGGGGAAATGGTCTCTGCACCCAGAAGTGTTTCGAGAGATCTGTCGCCGCTGGGGAACGCCGGACGTCGATCTCATGGCGTCACGGCACAACAACAAAGTCCCGGCATTCATGGCACGGTCTCAGGATCACAGAGCTCTGGCGGCGGACGCGTTAGTTCAGGATTGGTCGCAGTTTCGACTACCTTATGTGTTTCCTCCTCTGGCGATGCTGCCCAGAGTGTTGCGCAAGATCAGGTCTGACTGCCGTCGCGCCATTCTCGTCGCTCCAGACTGGCCGAGGCGGTCGTGGTACCCGGATCTGTGGCATCTCACGGTGGGTCAACCGTGGGCGCTTCCAGACCGCCCAGACTTGCTGTCTCAAGGCCCGTTTTTCCATCTGAATTCCGTGGCCCTCAACCTGACTGTGTGGCCATTGAGTCCTGGCTCCTAGTGTCTTCAGGGTTATCTCAGGATGTCATTGCCACCATGAGACAGGCCAGGAAGCCAACGTCCGCCAAGATCTATTACAGGTCTTGGCAAATCTTCTTATCCTGGTGCTCTGATAACGGTTTTCTTCCATGGCCGTTTGCCTTACCCACTTTTCTTTCATTCCTTCAATCCGGAATGGACAAGGGTTTGTCACTCGGCTCTCTCAAGGGCCAAGTATCGGCGCTCTCCGTATTTTTTCAAAAGCGCCTAGCCAGGCTTCCGCAGGTCCGCACGTTCCTGCAGGGAGTTTGCCACATAGTCCCACCTTACAAGCGTCCGCTGGAACCCTGGGATCTTAACAGGGTACTAACGGCTCTTCAGAAACTACCTTTCGAGCCGCTGCGGGATGTCTCTTTATCACGTCTTTCGCAGAAGGTGGCCTTTCTAGTGGCAGTTACATCACTCCGGAGAGTGTCTGAGCTGGCAGCGCTGTCATGCAAAGCCCCCTTCCTGGTGTTTCACCAGGATAAGGTGGTTCTGCGTCCGGTCCCGGATTTTCTCTCTAAGGTGGTATCTCCTTTTCATCTCAATCAGGATATCTCCTTGCCTTCATTTTGCCCTAATCCAATTCACCAATGTGAAAAGGATTTGCACTCTTTGGATCTGGTGAGAGCACTCCGACTCTACGTGTCTCGCACGGTGCCCCTGCGTCGTTCAGATGCGCTCTTTGTCCTTGTCGCTGGCCAGCGTAAGGGTTCGCAGGCTTCCAAGTCAACCTTGGCTCGGTGGATCAAGGAACAGATTCTCGAAGCCTACCGTTCTTCTGGGCTTCCGCTTCCTTCAGGGCTGAAAGCCCATTCTACCAGAGCCGTGGGTGCGTCCTGGGCATTGCGGCACCGGGCTACGGCTCAGCAGGTGTGTCAGGCAGCTACGTGGTCTAGTCTGCACACTTTCACGAAGCACTATCAAGTGCATAGCTATGCTTCGGCAGACGCCAGTCTAGGTAGGCGAGTCCTTCAGGCGGCGGTTGCCCACTTGTAAGAGGGGGCCGTTTCGGCTCTTTTTATTGAGGTATTCTTTTACCCACCCAGGGACTGCTTTTGGACGTCCCAATTGTCTGGGTCTCCCAATGGAGCGACAAAGAAGAAGGGAATTTTGTTTACTTACCGTAAATTCCTTTTCTTCTAGCTCCTATTGGGAGACCCAGCACCCGCCCCTGTTCCCTTCGGGCTGGTTGTTCTTTTGTGTACACATGTTGTTCATGTTGAATTGTTCTTTTGGTTCATGGTTTTCAGTTCTCCGAACATCCTTCGGATTGAATTTACCCTAGACCAATTTATAAGTTTTCTCCTTCCTGCTTTTGCACCAAAACTGAGGAGCCCGTGATCCACGGGAGGGTGTATAGGCAGAGGGGAGGGGTTACACTTTTTAAAGTGCAATACTTTGTGTGGCCTCCGGAGGCAGAAGCTATACACCCAATTGTCTGGGTCTCCCAATAGGAGCTAGAAGAAAAGGAATTTACGGTAAGTAAAGAAAATTCCCTTCTCTTCTGTGTGTTGTGTTTTTTTTTTTTTTATCATTACTAGAAATTCATGGTGGCCATGTCTAATATTGGCGTGACACCATGAATTTCGGGCTTAGGGCTAGCTGATAATATACAGCTAGCCCTAACTCCATTATTACCCAGCTAGCCACCCGGCATCAGGGCAGCTGGAAGAGTTGGATACAGCGCCAGAAGATGGCGCTTCTATTAAAGCGCCATTTTCTGGGGTGGCTGCGGACTGCAATTCGCAGTTGGGGTGCCCAGAAAGCTTGGGCACCCTTCACTGTGGATTCCAATCCCCAGCTGCCTAGTTGTACCCGGCTGGACACCAATATAAGGCGAAGCTCACGTCATTTTTTTTTTTAAATTATTTCATGAAATTCATGAAATAAAAAAAAAAAGGGCTTCTCTTTATTTTTGGTTCCCAGCCGGGTACAAATAGGCAGCTGGGGGTTGGGGGCAGCCCGTACCTGCCTGCTGTACCCGGCTAGCATACAAAAATATGGCGAAGCCCATGTCATTTTTTTTTTCTTTTTGGGTAAAAAACTGCATACAGTCCTGGATGGAGGATGCTGAGCCTTGTAGTTCTGCAGCTTCTGTCTGCTCTCCTGCATACACTAGTGAATGGAGGATGCTGAGCCTTGTAGTCCTGCAGCTGCTGTCTGCTCTCCTGCATACACTAGTGAATGGAGGATGCTGAGCCAAGTAGTTCTGCAGCTGCTGTCTGCTCTCCTGCATACACTAGTGAATGGAGGATGCTGAGCCAAGTAGTTCTGCAGCTGCTGTCTGCTCTCCTGCATACAATGAACATTTTGAATAAGGAAATGACATCAGACCTTTTTTTTTTTTTTTTCATCAACAATCTTTAATGGCATTGTGCACTGATTAAAAACGCAGTGAGCAAAAACGCAGCAAAAAACGCACCAAATCGCTGCAAAAACGTGACATGCAGCACCGCAGATGACAGAGCAGAGCAAGTTGGTGACATGCTCTGCTCTGACACATAGTGTGCTGCATGTCACTGTATCCACTCTGGGACTTGTTGTGCAGGTGACCGGATGATACATGTCACTAACTGCCCCACTCTGTGATTTCTGCTGCATTGTTCCAACTGTATACACTCTCACCTGAACAAGTCTCAGAGTGGGGCAGTTATTGACATGTATCATCCGGTCACCTGCACAACAAGTCCCAGAGTGGAGACAGATAGTGACATGCAGCACACTATGTGTCAGAGCAGAGCATGTCACTGTCTCCACTCTGGGACTTGTTGTGCAGGTGACCGGATGCTACATGTCACTAACTGTCTCCACTCTGGGACTTGTTGTGCAGGTGAGAGTGTATACAGTTGGTACTATGCAGCGGAAGTCACAGAGTGGGGCAGTTGTTGTGCAGGTGACCGGATGATACATGTCACTAACTGCCCCACTCTGTGACTTCTGCTGCATAGTACCAACTGTATACACTCTCACCTGCACAACAAGTCCCAGAGTGGAGATAGTTAGTGACATGTAGCATCCGGTCACCTGCACAACAAGTCCCAGAGTGGAGACAGTGACATGCTCTGCTCTGACACATAGTGTGCTGCATGTCACTATCTGTCTTTACTCTGGGACTTGTTGTGCAGGTGACCGGATGATACATGTCACCAACTGTCTCCACTCTGTGACTTGTGGTGCAGGTGACAGAGTGCAGACAGTTGGTCCCATGCAGCAGGACAGATGGCAGAGCACAGCGGTGACATGCCTGTCAGTGTCTTGCTGCTGGGAGGAGCAGATGATCACACTGCCCGACACCGGCCACTCTCCTGACATCGCAGCAGAGCGGGCGGGTGGAAAGTGTGATCACATACTTACGTGCAGGGGGGATTCAGCTGAAGAACCAGCCCCCCCCGTACTGCACACTGGCGCCCCGTGCCTCACCATCTGCAGGACGCCGGCTCCACACTGACGTCCTCCGGATCCTCCCCTCGATACTGGGCTGTGACGTGCGGTAGTCACCGCCCACAGCCCTGTCACTCAGTGTGAGTGGTGCCAGCCTCCTCTGACGTACCCATCTTGTTTGAGAGCCCGGAAATGCCGGGATGTCAGAGGATGCTGGCGGCCACAGCTCCAGGGGGTCATGTGACCGGCACTGAGCGTGCAGGATAGCGCCGCTCAGTGCCAGAACTGGAAACAGAAGCCAATGGAGAAAACGCCTAGAAAGGTAAGTAGAACTCCTACAGAAAATAAAAAAAATGGGTGAACCACCCCTTTAAATCTCTAAAAAATGTGATTTAAAATGAAACCCCCACGACAGAAGCAGTCACTGTATTGAGGCAGATGGAGTCACTTTAGACTCCGTCCGGCCTCCGCTCCGGCAGTGTTTTGCCTTTTTAGCATTTTTTTGTGATTTTTCTTACCATTCTGAAGAACTCCTTATAACCACCCGCAGAATATTGCCAACTCTTAAGGCCGCCTTACACGCAGCGACATCGCTAGCGATCGCACCCGCTCCCGTCGTGCGTGCGTCACTGGCAAATCGTTGCCCATGCCGCACAATGTCGCTAGTC
This sequence comes from Anomaloglossus baeobatrachus, assembly GCF_048569485.1. Classification (NCBI taxonomy): domain Eukaryota; kingdom Metazoa; phylum Chordata; class Amphibia; order Anura; family Aromobatidae; genus Anomaloglossus; species Anomaloglossus baeobatrachus. Next base: position 39,049,333 of record NC_134362.1, read on the forward strand.
CCCGTCACACATACTTACCTTCTTAAAGGGAACCTGTCATCAGAAATTTACCTGTAAACCTAAAAGTTCCCCCCTCTGCAGCTCCGGGGCTGCATTCTAGCAATGTTCCTAAAGTTTTTGTGGCCCCTTTTATTGCAAAATAAATACTTTATAAACTTGTACCTTTTCGTATGCAAATTTTGAAAATTATCTATGGGGGCGGGCTGCCTGGTGTCGGTTACTGTCCTCCTGCCGATTTACGCTGCCCCCCGAACGCTGAATTTCAAACCTCAGGACGCCGCCCCTGGGCGCCCGTGGTCCCGCGCATGCGCTGTGCGACTGTAGCGGTGCCGTGCACTGTGTGCACGTGTGACCGCTGGTGACGCTTTGCGCGGGGACGAGGTTATGGGCGGCGCTGTGAGTGTCATCAGCAAGTGCCGCCCATAACCTCGTGACCGCACTTTCCCCTTTGCCTCCGGCGTTCTGCGCAAGCGTCTCCTCGTAACCTGTGGTGGCCTGATCCGCTCCTCCCATCTATTTCCTGCTGCAGGGCAGGATGGGAAGAAGGTGACGTCGGATCATTTGGCCAGCGCTTGCGTAGAACGCAGGAGGCAAAGGGGAGAGCGCGGCCACGGTATTATGGGCGGGCACTTGTGATGCATTCACAGCGCCGCCCATAATATCGTGCCTGCGACACGTCACCAGCAGTCCTCGCGTGCGCGGCGTCCTGATCTATGAAAAGAAGCAATGGGGGACGGCGTAAACCAGAAGGAGGGACAGTAACCGACACCACACGGCCCGCCCACATGGAGAATTTACAAGAATTGCAGACAAAAAGGTACAAGTTTATAAAGTGTTTAATTTGGCTTAAAAGGGGGCACAAAAAGTACAGGAACATTGCTAGAATGCAGCCCACGAGCTGTAGAGGGGGAAACTTTTAGGTTTAAAGCAAAATTTCTGATGACAGGTTCCCTTTAGCGACGTCGCTGTGGCCGCTGAACAGCCTCTATGTTAAGGGGGCGGTTCGTGCGGCGTCACAGCGACGTCACACAGCGGGCCATCAATAGAAGCGGAGGGACGGAGAGCAGCCGCATGAAAGTCACGCCCACCTCGTTGCCAGAGGATGCAGGAACGCTGTTGTTCCTCGTTCCCGGGGTGTCACACGTAGCGTTGTGTGCTGCCTCAGGAACGACGAACAACCTGCGTACCAAGCGAGCACCGATATTTGAGAAATGAACGACGTGTCAACGATCAACGAGTTTGGTAAGTATTCGGATCGTTAGCGGTCGCTCGTAGGTGTCACACACAACGACGTCGCTAACGATGCTGGATGGACGAATTCCGTGACCCCAGCGATATCTCGTTAGCGATGTCGTTGCGTGTAACGGGGCCTTTAATGATAGATATGTAGGTTCCTCTTATTCCAGGAACCTGTAAGTTTAGATTTCTGTAAATGTTCTTGTTGAGTTTTCGCATCTTTTGTAAATTAATTTTTTTTTTTTTTTTTTTGTTTCACAGGGAGATCTCTCAGTTGATGTCAAAATCCCCCGGCAGGACGATTCAATGGACACAATAAGTCAGGTAGAGTCGACCGAACCGGTCTTGGATATCAATCCAGTATAAGTGAATTCCACAGCGAAATAAATGTTCATGTTCTGGGTTTGTGACTCTCAAAAAAGTAATAATACAACTGCAATTTTCTGCACTTGGTAACAGTTTTGAGCCACATTTTTGTGATTACATATGCACCTTATCTTTGGGGTAGGCTATATTTTTGGGGAAAACACGATACAGACCTTATTTTTCATTTTATAAGATGCATTTTATTATTAGATGCACCTCAAATTTAGAGAAAAAAAAAAGGGGGTCTATCTTCTAATTCGGTGGTGTCTTAAAAGGTGGGGGCGGCAGCAGTGGTGGAGCGGGGTCACAGGAGGCAGGGGCGGTCGTGGAGCAGGGCGATGGTGTGGCGGGTGCCCCAGATGCTCTGCGGAGCTGTGAGGCAGAGAAAACAGGAACTGTCAGTGGTGCAGGCTTCAAAGAAGTGGTGCCCAGAGGTGGCTCGTGCGCGGATTGAGCCATCGGCTCAATGACAAGCCAAGATCTGATCTGCGCATGTGCCACCTCCGGGTGCAATTTTCCTAAAGTCCGCTGCTGGAAGATAGGGAAAGAGACAGACGGGGAAAGAGACAGACGGGGAAAGAGACAGACGGGGAAAGAGACAGACGGGGAAAGAGACAGACGGGGAAAGAGACAGACGGGAAAAGAGACGGACGGGGAAAGAGACGGACGGGGAAAGAGACGGACGGGGAAAGAGACGGACGGGGAAAGAGACGGACGGGGAAAGAGACAGACGGGGAAAGAGACAGACGGGGAAAGAGACAGACGGGGAAAGAGACAGACGGGGAAAGAGACAGACGGGGAAAGAGACAGCCCTGGAAAGAGACAGCCCTGGAAAGAGACAGCCCTGGAAAGAGACAGCCCTGGAAAGACACAGCCCTGGAAAGAGACAGTCCTGGAAAGAGACAGCCCTGGAAAGAGACAGCCCTGGAAAGAGACAGCCCGGCAAAGAGACAGCCGGGCAAAGAGACAGATGGGCAAAGAGACAGACCTGGAAAGAGAGAGACAGACAGACACAGGGACACAGAGATACAGACAGACAGATTGATACAGAGACAGACAGAGAGATAGAAACAGACAGAGACATAGACACAGACAGACAAGGAAAGAGACAGACAGAGACACACACAGACAGAGACTGGGAGAGAGACAGAGACAGTTACTATTATTATTATTTATTATTATAGCGCCATTTATTCCATGGCGCTTTACAAGTGAAAGAGGGTATACGTACAACAATCATTAACAGTACAAAACAGACTGGTATAGGAGGAGAGAGGACCCTGCCCGCGAGGGCTCACAGTCTACAGGAGGAGAGAGGACCCTGCCCGCGAGGGCTCACAGTCTACAGGAGGAGAGAGCACCCTGCCCGCGAGGGCTCACAGTCTACAGGAGGAGAGAGGACCCTGCCCGCGAGGGCTTACAGTCTACAGGAGGAGAGAAGGCCCTGCCCGCGAGGGCTCACAGTCTACAGGAGGAGCGAGGACCCTGCCCGCGAGGGCTCACAGTCTACAGGAGGAGAGAGGACCCTGCCCGCGAGGGATCACAGTCTACAGGAGGAGAGAAGGCCCTGCCCGCGAGGACTCACAGTCTACAGGGAATGGGTGATGGTACAATAGTACAATAGTATAGATGGTACTATCCCGGGCAACGCCGGGTGCTACAGCTAGTATATGTATATACACTAATGTTCAAAGGTTTAGGGTGACTTAGATATTCCCTTATTTTTGAAAGAAAAGCAATTTTTTTTCCAATGAAGCTAACATTAAAGTAACAGAAATCCCCTCTATACATTGTGTGAGACTGTGACCGGGGTTATCTATGACGGCCGGTATGTCTCGCCCCGGTTGTGCTCACTCCATGATAGAAAGTAAATCCACTCTAGGGTTAATGCTGTTTCCCTACAGGCTGAAGGAAGGGTTAAATAGAATCAGGAACAAGGGCAGGTGTGCCGGGTGTGGGGGAGTGAACACAACTCCCTGAGTTCTCTGCTGGAGAGGCACATGTATATTTTCTTTGTCGCTCCTAATTGGGAGACCCAGACAATTGGGTGTATAGCTATGCCTCTGGAGGCCACACAAAGCATTACACTAAAAGTGTAAAGCCCCTCCCCTTCAGGCTATACACCCCCCGTGCTGCTACGGGCTCATCAGTTTTCTTGCTTTGTGCGAAGGAGGTCAGACATCCACGCATAGCTCCACAGCTTAGTCAGCAGCAGCTGCTGACTATGTCGGATGGAAGAAAAGAGGGCCCATAACAGGGCCCCCAGCATGCTCCCTTCTCACCCCACTCTTGTCGGCGGTGTTGTTAAGGTTGAGGTATCCATTGCGGGTACGGAGGCTGGAGCCCACATGCTGCTTTCCTTCCCCATCCCTCAATTAGGGCTCTGGGTGAAGTGGGATCTCATCGGTCTCCAGGCACAGGAGACCGTGCTCCATCCACAGCTCCTGAGGACCCTGCTGGATAGGAGCCGGGTATCGTTCAGGGACATGGCCCTGCTACTTGGAGGTACTCTGGGTCCCCGTGGGGACCGCGCACAGCAACACTCCAGCATTGCTGGGTGTGCTAGTGCACCGGGGACCGCAGCGCTGACTGCGTTTTGTGCCACTATACACTCAGCGTTGCTGAGTGTGTTTGTGTAGGGGGACTGCCGCGCTGGCCGCCGCTGCCATGGGTATCACTGCGGCGCGGCTGGGACTGTTAGTGCGCCGGGGACTTCCGCGCCGACCGCGCTTATACGGCGGCCGCGCTTATAACTCGAGTCCCCGGCTTCTGCGGCCTAGTCTCTTTTTCTTCCCGCCCTCAGCCCTGCCAGTCAGGGGAAGGGCGGGACGCTGTACAGGGTATGGCTACAGTACAGCAGCACTGAGGGCTGGAGCATGCTTTGCATACTCCACCCCCCTCACTCTGCACAGTGGGGCACCAGTTCCCGCACTTTTCTGGGTCACGCCCACGGCTCACTCCTCTCCTCAGGACGCTGGCAGCCATTACTCTCAGCTCTGCTAACGCTGGAGAGGACAGACAAGCTGAAAGAGACCCAGGCAGGAATTCTGGTGCCCACACAAACGCTTTGCAAGGGCGGTAAGCAGCACCTGTGGTGCTGGCCCCACTAGTGCAGAAGTGTATTTATAGTTTATGGATTATAGTCTATACTTTACACTGTATGGTGCACTGTTGATTTTTGGCTATATCCCCTCCTGTATTGCTCAGAGGAGACAACAGCATGTCGTCCACAAATAGCAAGGGACAGACTTACTATGCTGCCTGTGCAGCATGTACGGCTATACTGCCGGCAGGTTCCACTGACCCTCATTGTGTGCAATGCTCGGCCCCTGTGGCACTTTCTCAGCCGGAGTCTCTGCTAAGGGTGACCCAGGGAGATCCACCTGTTAACGCTGTCCAGGTGACAGGGACGGAGTTTGCAGTTTTTACTGAAAGACTTTCTGAGACTATGGCTAAGATATTAGAAGCCTTGCAGTCAAGGCCAGCATCTCAAGCCAGGGGCACTGTAGAATCATTGTCCCATGGTCCCCCTCAGTTGGAACAGCAATGTCTTCCCGGGGTGTCTCATGGATCCCAGGGTGAGGTCTCTGACACGGACCGCAACCCCAGACCGCCTAAGCGAGCTCGCTATGAAATCCCCTCGACATCATCACAATGTTCAGGGTCTCAGCGAGAGGACTCTCTGTATGATGAAGCGGAGGTAGCTGATCAGGATTCTGACCCTGAAGCCGCTCTCAACCTTGATACTCCTGATGGGGACGCCATAGTGAATGATCTTATTGCGTCCATCAATGAAATGTTGGATATTTCTCCCTCAGCTCCTCCAGTGGAGGAGTCAGCTTCTCAGCAGGAGAAATTCCGTTTCAGGTTTCCCAAGCGTACAAAGAGTATGTTTCTGGACCACTCTGACTTCAGAGAGGCAGTCCAGAAACACCGAGATTGTCCAGATAAGCGTTTTTCCAAGCGCCTTAAGGATACACGTTACCCTTTCCCCCCCTGACGTGGTCAAGGGCTGGACTCAGTGTCCCAAGGTGGATCCTCCAATCTCCAGACTGGCGGCTAGATCCATAGTTGCAGTGGAAGATGGAGCTTCACTCAAGGATGCCACTGACAGACAGATGGAGCTCTGTTTGAAATACATCTATGAAGCTATCGGCGCGTCTTTTGCTCCAGCATTCGCAGCCGTATGGGCACTCCAAGCTATCTCAGCTGGTCAGGCGCAAATTGACGCACTCACACGTACGTCTGCGCCGCAGGTGGCGTCCATAACCTCTCAAACGTCGGCATTTGCGTCCTACGCTATTAATGCTGTCCTGGACTCTGCGAGCCGTACGGCGGTTGCAGCCGCCAATTCGGTGGCAATACGCAGGGCCTTATGGCTGCGGGAATGGAAGGCAGATTCGGCTTCCAAAAAGTGCTTAACTGGTTTGCCATTTTCTGGCGAACGTTTATTTGGTGAGAGATTGGATGAAATCATCAAACAATCCAAGGGAAAGGAAACATCCTTACCCCAAGCCAAACCAAAAACACCCCAACAGAGGAGGGGACAGTCGAGGTTTCGGTCCTTTCGGGGTGCGGGCAGGTCCCAATTCTCCTCGTCCAAAAGGCCTCAGAAAGATCAGAGGAACTCCGACGCGTGGCGGTCTAAATCACGCCTTAAAAAGACCGCCGGAGGTGCCGCTACCAAGGCGGCTTCCTCATGACTTACGGCCTCCTCACACCGCATCCTCGGTCGGTGGCAGGCTCTCCCGCTTTTGCGACACCTGGCTACCACAAGTAAAAGACCGTTGGGTGAGAGACATTTTGTCTCACGGTTACAGGATAGAGTTCAGCTCTCGTCCTCCGACTCGATTCTTCAGAACATCTCCGCCTCCCGAGCGAGCCGATGCTCTGCTGCAGGCGGTGGACATTCTGAAGGCAGAAGGAGTGGTGGTCCCGGTTCCTCTTCAGCAACAGCGTCACGGTTTCTACTCCAACCTGTTTGTGGTTCCAAAGAAGGACGGGTCCTTCCGTCCTGTTTTGGACCTAAAACTGCTCAACAAACACGTAAGGACCAGGCGGTTGCGGATGGAATCCCTCCTCCACTCTCAGGGTCACTCTGTGATACCCTACTTAGACGATCTGCTGGTCAAGGCACCCTCTCAAGAGGCATGCCAACACAGCCTCAACGTCACTCTGGAGATTCTCCAGAGTTTCGGGTGGATCATCAATTTTCCAAAGTCAAATCTGACACCGGTCCAATCGCTGACATATCTTGGCATGGAGTTTCATACTCTTCCAGCGATAGTGAAGCTTCCGCTGGACAAACAGCGTCCGCTACAGACAGGGGTACAATCTCTCCTTCAAGGTCGGTCACACCCCTTGAGGCGCCTCATGCACTTCCTGGGGAAGATGGTGGCAGCAATGGAAGCAGTACCTTTCGCGCAGTTTCACCTGCGTCTCCTTCAAGGGGACTGGGAGGTGGTTACGACGGACGCGAGCCTGTCAGGGTGGGGAGCAGTTTTTCTCCACCACAGGGCTCAGGGTACGTGGACTCAGCAAGAGTCCTCACTTCAGATCAATGTATTGGAGATCAGGGCAGTGTATCTTGCCCTAAAAGCGTTCCAGCAGTGGCTGGAAGGCAAGCAGATCCGAATTCAGTCGGACAACTCCACAGCGGTGGCTTACATCAACCACCAAGGTGGGACACGCAGTCGGCAAGCCTTCCAGGAAGTCCGGCGGATTCTGCTGTGGGTGGAAGACGATTGGTCGCAGTTTCAGCTTCCTTATGTGTTTCCTCCTCTGGCACTGTTGCCCAGAGTGTTACGCAAGATCAGGGCCGACTGCCGCCGCGCCATCCTCGTCGCTCCAGACTGGCCGAGGAGGTCGTGGTACCCGGATCTGTGGCATCTCATGGTCGGCCACCCGTGGGCACTGCCAGATCGACCAGATTTGCTGTCTCAAGGGCCGTTTTTCCATCTGAATTCTGCGGCCCTCAACCTGACTGTGTGGCCATTGAGTCCTGGATCCTAGCGTCTTCAGGATTATCTCAAGAGGTCATTGCCACTATGAAACAGGCTAGGAAACCAACGTCCGCCAAGATCTACCACAGGACGTGGAAAATATTCCTGTCGTGGTGCTCTGCTCAGGCGTTTTCTCCCTGGCCTTTTGCCTTGCCCACTTTTCTGTCCTTTCTTCAATCCGGATTGGAAAAGGGTTTGTCGCTAGGCTCCCTTAAGGGACAAGTCTCTGCGCTCTCTGTGTTTTTTCAGAAGCGCCTGGCCAGGCTCCCACAGGTACGCACGTTCCTGCAGGGGGTTTGTCACATCGTCCCTCCTTACAAGCGTCCGTTAGAACCCTGGGATCTGAACAGGGTGCTGATGGTCCTTCAGAAACCACCGTTCGAGCCAATGAGGGATATTTCGCTCGCACGCCTTTCGCAGAAAGTGGTTTTTCTAGTAGCAGTCACCTCACTTCGGAGAGTGTCTGAGTTGGCAGCGTTATCATGCAAAGCTCCTTTCCTGGTGTTTCACCAGGACAAGGTGGTTCTGCGTCCGGTTCCAGAATTCCTCCCTAAGGTGGTATCCCCTTTTCATCTCAATCAGGACATCTCCTTACCCTCGTTTTGTCCTCATCCAGTTCACCAATGTGAAAAGGATTTGCACTTGTTAGATCTGGTGAGAGCACTCAGACTCTACATTTCTCGTACGGCGCCCCTGCGCCGCTCGGATGCACTCTTTGTCCTTGTCGCTGGCCAGCGTAAAGGGACACAAGCTTCCAAATCAACCCTAGCTCGGTGGATCAAGGAACCAATTCTCGAAGCTTACCGTTCCTCGGGGCTTCCGGTTCTCTCAGGACTGAAGGCCCATTCTACCAGGGCCGTGGGAGCGTCCTGGGCCTTGCGACACCAGGCTACGGCTCAGCAGGTGTGTCAGGCAGCTACCTGGTCGAGCCTGCACACTTTCCCAAAACACTATCAGGTGCATACCTATGCTTCGGCAGATGCCAGCCTAGGTAGGCAAGTCCTTCAGGCGGCAGTTGCCCACCTGTAGGACGGAGCCGTTACGGCTCTATTATGAGGTATTATTTACCCACCCAGGGACTGCTTTTGGACGTCCCAATTGTCTGGGTCTCCCAATTAGGAGCGACAAAGAAGAAGGGAATTTTGTTTACTTACCGTAAATTCCTTTTCTTCTAGCTCCAATTGGGAGACCCAGCACCCGCCCCTGTTTTTTGTATACACATGTTGTTCATGTTAAATGGTTTCAGTTCTCCGATATTCCTTCGGATTGAATTTACTTTAAACCAGTTTATAATTTTTTCCTCCTTCTGGCTTTTGCACCAAAACTGATGAGCCCGTAGCAGCACGGGGGGTGTATAGCCTGAAGGGGAGGGGCTTTACTCTTTTAGTGTAATGCTTTGTGTGGCCTCCGGAGGCATAGCTATACACCCAATTGTCTGGGTCTCCCAATTGGAGCTAGAAGAAAAGGAATTTACGGTAAGTAAACAAAATTCCCTTCTTTGTGGACTTTTGTTTGGACATTAAAACCGTGTGCTGTGAACCTTAATGCCTGGATCCCGTGTCTTCTGCTGCGCAGCCGACCACGCTACCTCACATATGGTGGAGAATCGGCGGGCATGACAGCCGGTGAGGTGTAGCATCCATCCCTGGTGACCCAGCAGCACATGTCCTGGATTCGAGCGGCTATACTACAGCCCAAACCCGGTGACGCCATGGAGGACATACTAAGGCAGCAGCAACAGACTAATGCACAGCTACAAGAGGCTAATGCACAGCAGCAACAGACCAATGCACACCTGCTCCGGGCGTTGGAACGTCAGCAGCAATCCTTGCAAGCGCAGGACACAAGGCACCAAGAACAGCTGGTTCAGGCCAATGCACGTCAGCAGCAATCCTTACAAGCGCAGGAAAAAAGACACCAAGAACAGATGGTTCTCCTGGCCAAGTCGATCCGTGCCGGACCGGCAGCAACAACCCCGGGACCGGGTGACGACGGCAGCGTCCGGAAAGCGGTGAGACAAGCATTACAAAAGATGACCCCGGGGGATGATGTGGAAGCGTTCCTGGCGGTGTTTGAGCGGGTGGCCGAGCGGGAAAAGCTGCCGACCCCCCAGTGGGCTGAGGTATTGTCGCCCTATCTGACGGGGGAACCCCAAAAAGCGTACCTGGACCTCTGTACCGAGGACGCCATTGACTATGTGACCCTGAAAGCCGAAATACTGGCTCGGTTGGGGGTGAATACCTATGTACGGGCTCAGCGGGTAAATCAGTGGTTCTATGAGGAAGTCAAACCCGTACGCTCACAGGCCTATGACTTGTTGCATCTTGTAAAAAAATGGTTGCAGCCTGACACTCTGAGCCCGGCGCAAATGGTGGAAAGGTGGGTAGGACAGGGTGACCCGAGTACCCTGGACCAATTAGTGTCCCTGGTAGAGCGGCATGTGGCTACGCAGGACTTGATACGGGACACTGAGACTTTGCGTACCGCCCGTCGGTCCGGCCCCTCCAAGCCTAGGGCCAAGGACCCACCGCTGACACCGGTGCAGGAGTCCCCTACCGTCCCGTCTGAGGCCGCGGCCGCCATTCCTGAGGTCCGGAAGGTTCTGTACCCTAAACGACAACCCGTCAAGGGGGTTTCCGTCTCCATTAGATGTTGGCGGTGCCAGCGGGTGGGACATATGGAAGCCCAGTGTCCACTCACCACGGAGCCCATGGATTGTGGGGTTACCCGGCGGGGTTCAATGTATGCTCAGGTGGTGTATACCGCTGACCTGGTCTCCCCAGAGACAGAGCCCCACTTGTGCCAAATACAGGTGAATGGATGTCCGGTTACAGGATTGTTGGATTCCGGAAGCTTAGTGACCCTTGTGCGGTCCACCTTGAGGGCTAAAGTAAAGGCCACAGGACGTACCGTGGGGGTGGTTTGCATACATGGGGACTGCCGAGACTATCCCACGGGGATTGTCACCATCACAGCACCTTGCGGTCAGGTGCAACATGAGGTGGGACTTCTTAACACTCTTCCCTATGACGTGATCCTAGGAAGGGATCTGCCCTATTTTTGGACTTTATGGAAGGGACCCCCTAAGTCTCCTCAGATATTGGTCAGTCCGGGACCTGAGCCCTACAATCCTGAATCCGGGACACCTGCCGTAGGGGTCCCCATGATAGGGACAGAATGTGAACCCGATAGGTCGCCCCTAGAGGTATTGGCAGGAGAGGCTGAGACGGTCGAACCCATCCCGGAGTTGGAGGCGTCCCCGGATACGTTTGGGACTGCCCAACTCCAGGACCCTACATTAATACATGCCCGGAGTCGGGTGACAGTAATTGACGGGGTGGCACAGCTGCCCGGTGCCCAGGTAAGGTACCCCCATTTCGCTCTTAAGCAGGATTTACTCTACCGGGTAGATGAAATACGGGGCGTGGGGGTAGAGCAGTTGGTGGTGCCCCAGCCGCATCGTCGGCGGGTCCTCGACTTGGCTCATAAACACCTGATGAGTGGCCACCTAGGGGTCAAGAAAACGCAGGAGCGAATATTGCAAAGGTTCTATTGGCCCGGAGTCTTTGGGGAGGTAAAACGGTTCTGCGAAACCTGCCCGGAGTGTCAGCTTACCGCACCCCTGACCCATTTTCGCAGTCCGTTGGTACCGTTACCCATTATAGAAGTCCCGTTTGAACGGATAGGGATGGATCTGGTGGGGCCCCTCGTAAAGTCCGCTCGAGGGCACCAACACATCCTAGTGATCGTTGACTATGCCACCCGGTATCCCGAGGCGATACCTCTCAGACATACTGCAGCAAAGCTTATAGCTCGGGAGTTGTTTGCTGTGTTCTGCCGGGTGGGGTTGCCCAAGGAGATCCTTACGGATCAGGGGACCCCATTCATGTCTAAAGTGACCAAAGAGCTATGCCGGCTACTCCAGATCAAGCAGTTGCGTACGTCTGTGTATCATCCTCAAACGGACGGTTTAGTCGAGCGTTTCAATAAAACCCTGAAAACCATGCTCAAAAGGGTAATTTCAAAAGACGGGAAAGACTGGGATATGATGCTTCCCTATTTGATGTTTGCCATCCGTGAGGTGCCACAGGCATCCACGGGGTTTTCGCCTTTTGAATTGTTATACGGGCGACATCCCCGGGGATTGTTGGACCTGGCAAATGAAACATGGGAGCAAGAGCCCACCCCCCATAAAAGTGTGATTGAACACATTTTGGGTATGCAGAACCGCATAAACGCGGTCATGCCAATTGTGAAGGAGCATTTACAGGAGGCTCAGGCCGCGCAAAGCGGCCGCTACAATAGACAAGCCACCGTGCGGACCTTTAAACCCGGGGATCGGGTGTTGGTATTAATCCCCACGGCGGAGAGTAAATTCCTGGCTCAGTGGCAAGGCCCCTACGAGATAAAGGAAAGAGTCGGGGTGGTCAACTATAAGGTATTGCAGCCCGGTAGGCGGAAACCTGAACAAATATACCATGTCAACCTATTAAAACCTTGGCAGGAACGGGAAAGCCTGATGGCTGTTTTTTCCCCATCTCCCTCCTCTTCGGGTCGTTCACCTCCGGCTCCAGCGACCTCCGGAGAGGACGAACCGGAAGTAAGGATTGGAGAAGCCCTCACCAAGACTCAGAGGCGAGAGGCCAGACGGTTGGTTCAGCAGAACCCCGATGTCTTCTCAGAGCTGCCCGGTAGGACCAGTCTGATACGACATGATATTGTCACCGAGCCTCACCTGAAGGTACGCCTGAAGTCATACCGGGTACCGGAGGCTCGACGACAAGCCATATCGGAGGAAGTAAAGACAATGTTATGCCTGGGGGTCATCGAAAAATCCCGGAGTGAATGGGCTAGTCCGATTGTCCTAATACCAAAACCCGATGGCTCCTTAAGGTTCTGCAATGACTTTAGGAGATTGAACGAAATATCCAAGTTCGATCTCTACCCCATGCCCCGGGTGGATGAGCTGATTGATAGGCTGGGACAGGCGCGATATTTCACCACGCTCGACCTGACCAAGGGGTACTGGCAGGTGCCACTGACTGAATCCGCTAAGGAGAAAACCGCTTTTGTTACGCCGGAGGGTCTCTTCCACTATGTTGTCTTGCCTTTTGGGTTACATGGCGCTCCGGCCACGTTCCAGAGGTTGATGGACTTAGTGCTGGAACCCCACCAGGCGTATGCATCAGAGTACCTTGATGACATCATTATTTACAGCTCCGATTGGCAGACCCACTTGGAACAGGTACAAGCGGTGGTGGACGCGCTTCGAACAGCCGGATTGACAGCCAATCCCAAGAAATGTGCGTTGGGACTCACGGAAGCCCGCTACTTGGGCTACGTGATAGGCCAAGGAGTGATTAAGCCCCAAATTAACAAGGTTGAGGCGATCCAGAAGTGGCCTAGACCCCTGACCACGAACCAGGTTAGGGCCTTCCTGGGTATCGTGGGGTACTACAGGAGGTTTGTAAAGGATTTTGCGGGACTATCAGCCCCCTTGACGGACCTTCTCAAAGGCAAGAAGTCCGTCATGGTGCGCTGGACTTCGCAGGCCGAGGACTCCTTCCGGGCCCTGAAGGGGGTCCTGTGCGGACAGCCCGTTCTCGTACACCCTGATTTCCGGAAGGAGTTCATAGTACAGACTGACGCCTCAGAGGTCGGCCTGGGGGCAGTGTTGTCTCAGGTGGTTCAGGGGGAGGAACACCCCGTCACCTTCTTAAGTAGGAAGCTCACCCCTCCCGAGCGGAATTATAGCGTAGTGGAGAAGGAGTGCCTGGCGATCAAGTGGGCCTTGGAGTCCCTACGCTATTACCTGCTGGGACGGCAGTTTCGCTTGGTGACGGATCACTCTCCACTGGTCTGGATGAGGTCCGCCAAGGAACGGAATGCCCGGGTTACCCGGTGGTTCCTTTCTCTGCAGAACGTCCGGTTTACGGTTGAACATAGGGCCGGTGGGTTGCAGGGCAACGCCGATGCCTTGTCCCGCGGCCCGTGTTTGATGGCGGGAGTTCAGCCCCGCACGCTTGAACTGAGGGGGAGGGTATGTGAGACTGTGACCGGGGTTATCTATGACGGCCGGTATGTCTCGCCCCGGTTGTGCTCACTCCATGATAGAAAGTAAATCCACTCTAGGGTTAATGCTGTTTCCCTACAGGCTGAAGGAAGGGTTAAATAGAATCAGGAACAAGGGCAGGTGTGCCGGGTGTGGGGGAGTGAACACAACTCCCTGAGTTCTCTGCTGGAGAGGCACATGTATATTGTTGTGGACTTTTGTTTCGACATTAAAACCGTGTGCTGTGAACCTTAATGCCTGGATCCCGTGTCTTCTGCTGCGCAGCCGACCACGCTACCTCACAATTGTAATGTGGTAAATGACTATTGTAGCTGCAAACGTCTGGTTTTGAATGCAATATCTACATAGGTGTATAGAGGCCCATTTCCTTATTTCTTGCCCCGATTACAGGATGTGTCTTTGGATATCTCACAGGACGTAGACACCCTTTCCGAATCAATCACTTTTTCCGTTCCTGAAAAAACAAAATCTGTGAAAAGCCCCAGGTATGAGGATTCTTCCGACACTAATGTTGGCTACTCAGAAAATAAAAAAGCGGACCACTTACTCCGATTTTAAAGGGAACCGGTCATCTGATTTATGTTGCTCAAACCACAGGCAGCATGCATCGGGCATGGGCGCACGGTTGGAGCCAGGTACATTTGTCTCTGAAACGTTCTGGTATTTCAGAGAAAATATAGTTTGGAGATCCGGACAGGGACTATACGAATAGATGAGACTAGTGCAATATTGCCCTTGGCCGGCTTCTCCCAGCATCGCTCCAGGTGATTTACAGATCTCTCCCCATTCAAACACACCACGGAGACTTGTCAATCATCTGGAGCGGTGCGGGGAGAGCCCCCGATCCATGCTGCCCGTGGTTTTCACAGTATGAATCAGCTGACGGGTTCCCTTTAATGTGAATAATGTAAATAATTTCCCTTTAAGTGTGACACCTCAGAGTAAGAGGAACGTCTCCGTCAAGGAAAGACCCTCAAACAAAGGAATGGCCGAGAGAACCCAGAGCACAGAGAGTGACCGGGCCGCGGAGACCGGACAGATGCAGGTACCAGTCCAGCGCCTCCTGCTCTCCGCTATATATCATTAGGATTAATTGTATTGGACAATCTGAAAAATGATGATTTCTGTTATTTCTCACAGATTCCCCGGAAGATCTTACTAGACCAGCTAAATCAGAACCTCTCCGATCAGTCTCTTCCAGAAACTATATTCATTGTGCATACCTCTGATTGGCAAGGACAGGTGATGAACCGCAACATTACATTTCTATTCACCATTTGTAATTTTTCTCCAAAGCTGAACACACCAGATGTTTCTGATCACTTTGCAAAAAGAACCTCCCTGTAGTTGCCTCCTTTAAAACAATATGGGATCAGAAAATTTAAAAATGTTATATATATATATATATATGTGTGTGTGTGTGTGTGTGTGTGTATATACACACATAATATTATTATTATTATTATTATTATTATTATTATTATTATTATTATATTTTTATTTTGTTTTTATTATTATTATTATTATTATTATTATTATTATATATTTCCTTTAAACATATTATGATTTGTATTAAAAAAAATATTAGAAATCTTGCAGGGTTCCCACTGGCCACTGGGGCTATTTTAGATTGCTACTTATTTTTATTATTATTATTATTATTATTATTATTATTATTATTATTAATAATAATGTTAATATTATTATTTTTTTCTTTAAACATATTATGAGTTATATTAAAAAATATTAGAAATCTTGCAGGGTTCCCCCTGGCCACTGGGGCTCTTTTAGATTGCCACTTATTTTATTATTATTATAATTAATAATAATAATAATATTTTATTTTTATATATATTTTTCTTCATACATAGTATGAGTTATATTAAAAAATATTAGAAATCTTGTAGGATTCCCACTGGCCACTGGGGCTATTTTAAATTTTTTATTATTATTATTATTATTATTATTATTATTATTATTATTATTATTATTACAAATACAATAATAATGTATTATTATATTTCTTTATCGTTCCTTTGGGAGACCCAGACCTTGGGTGTTTAGCTTCTGCCTCCGGAGGACACACAAAGTACTACACCTAAAAGTGTAGCTCCTCCCTCTGAGCTTATACACCCCCTGGTGAGCCAGTCCCAGCCAGTTTATCGCTTTGTGTTCAGGAGGCATACATGCACACATGTATTCTCATATGATTTTTTGCTTTTTGGAAAGAGATTGAAGAAGTTAGGGTCCCCGTCTGGACCCCCGGCATGTCCCTTCTCACCCCACTGTGTCGGTGGTGTTGTAAGGTTGATTTCCAAGGCTGGAGCCTTACATGCCGTGCTCCTTCACCATCCCTCCTGGGCTCTGGCTTGAAGTGGGAGCCAGCACGGTCTCCATGCCTGGCAGGAGCCCGGTCTCCGTCCACAGCCCTTTCGGACTCTGCTGGACCGGAGCACTCATCCCCAGGGACCTGGCCCTGCGTCTCAGCAGCTAAGTACCTGAGACGTTCATATGTTGGGGGTCTATGTCCTTTATTGTATGGGGAGAGTATGTTTGCTGTATTTATTTTGGCATTTCCGGCGGGTTCTCTGGCTTTTGTCCGAGAACCGCGCCGATGGTGCCTGCGCGTCGGCCTCGCTGCTCAAATGTAGGCCCCGGCTTCGCCGGAGGCCTAGTTTCTGTTACCGGCCCTCGCATGTCACTCATGCAGAGGGACAGGCACGGCTCCTCCCGGCGGCCGTCCTGCACAGGGTAGGGACACTCCCCACTGCTTGTGCGTGACTCCTCCCCTGCAGGTCTCTATGGCCTTCCAGATCCCGCTTTCCTACAGGGACGCCCCTGTCCTGCCCCCTCTCTTCGCTCCGGCGGCCATTTTTTTGGACAGGGTTCACTCTGCGCTGGGCCATCCTGCACTCTGCATCCCTGCTGAGGTGCTGTGCATTGGGGGTCCGGGCTTCGGGATCTGGAGGGCACACAACACCGCTTCCAGCGGTCTGGTAAGCCACAGCCGGTCTCTCGTTGTGGACCTCTGTATATACTCCCTGGGGTTCATTCTCTTTGTAGAAGCTGTCCCCACTCCAGCAGCATGTCTCACACGAGGAGCAAGGCTCCAAAGCTTTATACTGTATGCGCTGCATGTAAGCTCCTGCTGCCTGAACCGAGCACCTATCCACATTGTGATGTCTGCTCTAACTTGGAGGTGCCACAGCCTGGAGTCTCACCCCCAGTGGTCTCTCAGGCTGCTTCTGCACCTGTGGCTGAACCCCCGGCCTGGGTAGAGTCCTTCTCTAGGTCTATCTCCCAGTCCTTTGCTGAGTCCATGGGACTTCTGTCCAGGACTTTGATGAATATGCATCAGCCCCCTTCACAGGGTGCCTCTAATGCTCTTGCTAAGGGTCCTTTAGGATCCCTATCATCTGACCTCCGTCCACCGGAGCTCACAGAGGATTCATCATCAGGGCACAAACCCCGTCCTCCTAAGAGGAGCCGCAGGGTTTCCTCTCCCTCCTCATCCCGCGGCTCTGATTCAAGAGCTGACTCGCAAGATGAGGAGGATGCCTTTACAGGGGGCTCGGAGGCTAACTCCATGTGCCCCATTGATCTCTCCGAGGGTGACTCAGATCTTAGTGACTTGATTGCTCCCATTAATTCTGTACTGGATCTCAATCCGCCAGTATCAGAGGAGCAACCCTCTCTGGCAGAAAAGCACCAGTTTACCTCGCCTAAGAGAGCAAAGAGTGTGTTCTTTAACCACTCCAGTTTTCAGACCGCTGTGACCAAACCCAGGGCCTGTCCTGACAAACGCTTCCCAAAGCGTGGTTCTGATGACCGTTTTCCCTTTCCACCTGAGGTGGTCAAGGAGTGGGCTCACTCCCCAAAGGTAGACCCTCCGGTGTCTAGGCTCTCAGCCCGGACCGTTGTGTCGGTGGCTGATGGCACTTCCCTTAGGGATTCCACTGACCGTCAGATTGACCTTCTGGCCAAATCCGTGTATGAAGCGGCGGGGGCCGCGTTTTCCCCAACTTTTGCAGCAGTGTGGGCTCTCAAAGCCATCTCTGCTTCTCTAGAGGAGATGCATTCTCTCACCAGGGAATCTATGCCCGAGATGGTTGCCTTAACTTCTCAAGCTTCAGCTTTTTCATCTTATGCCATGTCTGCCATGCTAGAGGCTTCTCACCGCACTGCGGTGGCTTCGGCTAATTCCCTCGTTATCCGCCGGATCTTGTGGCTTCGAGAGTGGAAGGCAGATGCTTCTTCAAAGAAGTACCTTGCTGGGCTCCCTTTTGCTGGTTCCCGGCTGTTCGGTGAACAGCTGGATGAAATTATTAAGGAAGCTACTGGCGGGAAGAGTACTTCCATGCCACAAACCAAGACCAGGAAACCTGCCCAGGGTAGGAATCAGTCGAGGTTTCTCTCCTTTCGTTCCTCCAACTGGTCGTCCTCTAAGCCCTCCGCCTCGTCCGCTAACTCAGCTAAGGACCAGAAATCCAACTGGCACCCAAAAGCGCGTCCACAGAAGACCGCAGGAGGACCTGCCACTAAGGCAGCGTCCTCGTGACTCTCTGCCTGCTCCAGCAACGTCCTTAGTCGGTGGCAGGCTCTCCCACTTTGGCGACGCTTGGTTTCAACAAGTCTCCGATCAGTGGGTGAAAGATATCATCGCTCACGGCTACAGGATAGAATTCTCTTCCAGCCCATCAAACAGATTTTTTCTCTCAACTCCCCCCTGCTCCAAGGCCGCCGCCTTCTCACAGGCTGTGGCAGCCTTGCAGGCCAACGGAGTAATTATACCAGTTCCCGCCCGGGAACGGTTCAGAGGTTTTTACTCAAACCTCTTCCTAGTTCCCAAAAAGGACGGTACCTTCTGGCCCATCCTGGATCTCAAGCTTCTCAACAAGCATGTTCGGGTGCGGCACTTTCGCATGGAGTCTCTGCGATCAGTCATTGCCTCAATGACCCAAGGGGATTTCCTGGCGTCCATCGACATCAGAGATGCCTATCTACATGTGCCAATTGCAGTTTCACACCAGCGTTGGCTACGTTTTGCAATAGGAGAAGATCATTTCCAATTCGTGGCTCTTCCCTTCGGGTTAGCCATGGCCCCTCGGGTATTCACCAAGGTCATGGCAGCAGTGACTGCGGTTCTGCACCTCCAGGGGTTGGCAGTGCTCCCTTACCTGGACGACCTTCTAGTCAAGGCTCCATCCAGCGCAGACTGTCAGCGGAGTGTCTCGCTCACTCTCGCCACTCTAGCCCAATTCGGGTGGCTTGTCAATCTTCCCAAATCCACTCTGACTCCGACCCAGAGTCTCACGTACCTAGGGATGCAGTTCGAGACTTTGCCGGCACTTGTGAAGTTGCCCTTAAACAAACAGCTGTCACTCCAGTTGGCGGTGCGCTCTCTCCTGAGGCCCCGCCGTTATACCCTCAGGCGTCTGATGCAGGTGCTGGGTCAAATGGTGGCGTCCATGGAGGCTGTTCCCTTTGCCCAGCTCCATCTGCGCCTCCTGCAGCTGGACATTCTCCGCTGTTGGGACAAGCGGCCTTCCTCCTTACACAAGTTAGTGGCTCTGTCGCCACGGACCAGGAGCTCTCTTCAGTGGTGGCTTCGGCCCCTCTCCCTGTCCCAAGGGCGCTCCTTCCTGGCCCCGTCCTGGGTGATTCTCACCACGGATGCCAGTCTATCCGGCTGGGGAGCGGTATGTCTCCACCACAGAGCACAGGGCACTTGGACTCCGTCCGAGTCAGCCCTTTCAATCAATGTGCTGGAAACCAGAGCCGTGTTTCTAGCTCTCCTAGTATTTCACCACCTGCCGGCGGGCAGACACATTCGAGTCCAGTCAGTCAACGCGACAGCGGTTGCCTACATCAATCATCTAGGCGGGACACGCAGCCGCCTGGCAATGATGGAGGTACAACGCATTCTTCAATGGGCGGAAGACTCCAGGTCCACCATATCCGCAGTCCACATCCCGGGCGTGGACAACTGGGAGGCAGATTATCTCAGCCGTCAAAGCGTGGACGGTGGCGAGTGGTCCCTGCACCCGGCAGTGTTTCAGTCGATCTGCCGCAAATGGGGCACTCCGGACGTGGACCTAATGGCATCCCGTCACAACAACAAAGTTCCTGTTTACGTGGCTCGCTCCCACGATCCTCAGGCCTTCGCCGCGGACGCTCTGGTTCAGGACTGGTCCCAGTTTCGTCTGTCCTACGTGTTTCCCCCTCTAGCTCTCTTGCCCAGAGTCTTGCGCAAGATCAGAATGGAGGGTCGTCGAGTCATCCTCATTGCACCAGACTGGCCCAGGCGAGCTTGGTATCCAGACCTACTCCAACTGTCCATAGAGATGCCGTGGCATCTCCCGGACCGCCCAGATCTACTCTCGCAAGGTCCGTTTTTCCGCCCGAATTCTGCGGCCCTCAAATTGACGGCGTGGCTCTTGAGTCCTGGATTTTGACGGCTTCTGGTATCCCCCCTGAAGTCATCTCCACTATGACTCGGGCGCGCAAGTCTTCCTCCGCTAAGATCTATCACAGAACTTGGAAAATTTTCCTGTCCTGGTGTCGCTCTACCGGCCATCCTCCTTGGCCATTTTCCTTGCCGACTCTTCTGTCTTTTCTACAGTCCGGTCTGCAGCTAGGACTGTCCCTCAACTCTCTCAAGGGACAAGTTTCGGCTCTGTCAGTTCTGTTCCAGCGGCGTCTCGCTCGGCTGGCTCAGGTCCGCACCTTCATGCAGGGCGCGTCTCACATCATTCCGCCTTACCGGCGGCCCTTGGACCTCTGGGACCTTAACTTGGTTCTCACGGTCTTGCAGAAACCCCCCTTTGAGCCTCTTAGGGAGGTTTCTTTGTATCGTCTTTCACAGAAAGTGGCCTTTCTGGTTGCCATAACTTCTCTCAGGAGAGTCTCTGATTTGGCTGCGCTCTCCTCGGAGTCACCTTTTTTAGTCTTTCATCAAGACAAGGTGGTTCTCCGTCCGACTCCGGACTTTCTTCCTAAGGTGCTCTCTCCCTTCCACCTTAACCAGGACATTACCTTACCTTCCTTCTGTCCGGCCCCTGTTCATCGCTTTGAAAAAGCTCTACATACTCTAGATCTGGTGCGTGCTCTCCGGATCCATGTGTCTCGCACCGCTGCGCTTAGGCGGTGCACCTCTCTTTTTGTGCTAACCACAGGTTGGCTCAAGGGCCTCACTGCTTCTAAGCCGACCTTAGCCCGTTGGATTAGGTCGACCATTTCGGAGGCCTACCAGAGAACGCAGGCGCCTCATCAAAGCACACTCGACCAGAGCTGTCGGTGCCTCTTGGGCTTTTAGGCACCAGGCTACGGCTCAACAAGTCTGTCAGGCTGCCACTTGGGCTAGCCTGCATACCTTCTCGAAGCACTACCAAGTGCATGCTCATGCTTCGGCAGATGCGAGCTTGGTCAGACGCATCCTTCAGGCGGCGGTCGCCCATTTGTGAAGTTAGGTTCTGCCTACTTCTTAGTTTTTCTGTTTATTTCCCACCCAGGGACTGCTTTGGAACGTCCCAAGGTCTGGGTCTCCCAAAGGAACGATAAAGAAAAAAAGTATTTTGTTTACTTACCGTATATTCTTTTTCTTATAGTTCCATCTTGGCAGACCCAGCACCCTCCCTGTTGCCTGTTGGCAATTTCCTTGTTCCGCGTGTTTTCACCGGCTGTTGTCGTGGACAGAGTCTCCGGTTGTTCCGGCTCTTGCTCTGTTCTACTTGTGGGTGGCTATTCTCCTTCAGCTTTTGCACTAAACTGGCTGGGACTGGCTCACCAGGGGGTGTATAAGCTCAGAGGGAGGAGCTACACTTTTAGGTGTAGTACTTTGTGTGTCCTCCGGAGGCAGAAGCTAAACATCCAAGGTCTGGGTCTCCCAAGACGGAACTATAAGAAAAAGAATTTACGGTAAGTAAACAAAATTCTTTTTTTTTTCTCTTTAAACATATTATGATTTATATTAAAAAAATATTAGAAATCTTGCAGGGTTCCCCCTGGCCACTAGGGCTATTTTAGTTTCCTACATAATAATAATAATTAATATAAAAATACATTATTATTATTATTTATTGTTTTGGGTTTTTTTTTAAACATTATGATTTATATTTAAAAATATTAGAAATCTTGCAGGGTTCCCCCTGGCCACTAGGGCTATTTTAGTTTCCTACATAATAATAATAATAATAATAATTAATATAAAAATACATTATTATTATTATTTATTGTTTTGGTTTTTTTTTTAAACATTATGATTTATATTTAAAAATATTAGAAATCTTGCAGGGTTCCCCCTGGCCACTAGGGCTATTTTAGTTTCCTACATAATAATAATAATTAATATAAAAATACATTATTATTATTATTTATTGTTTTGGGGTTTTTTTTAAACATTATGGTTTATATTTAAAAATATTAGAAATCTTGCAGGGTTCCCCCTGGCCACTAGGGCTATTTTAGTTTCCTACATAATAATAATAATAATAATAATAATTAATATAAAAATACATTATTATTATTATTTATTGTTTTGGTTTTTTTTTTAAACATTATGATTTATATTTAAAAATATTAGAAATCTTGGAGGCTTTTCCCTGGCCACTAGGGCTATTTTAGTTTCCTACATAATAATAATAATTAATATAAAAATACATTATTATTATTATTTATTGTTTTGGGGTTTTTTTTAAACATTATGATTTATATTTAAAAATATTAGAAATCTTGCAGGGTTCCCCCTGGCCACTAGGGCTATTTTAGTTTCCTACATAATAATAATAATAATAATAATAATAATAATAATAATTAATATAAAAATACATTATTATTATTATTTATTGTTTTGGTTTTTTTTTTTTAAACATTATGATTTATATTTAAAAATATTAGAAATCTTGGAGGCTTTTCCCTGGCCACTGGGGCTATTTTAGTTTCCTACTTATTATTATTATTATTATTATTATTTTATTTTTTTTTTTTCTTTAAACATTTGATTCATATTAAAAAAAAAATTAGAAACCTTGCAAGATTCCCACTGACTACTGGAGCCATTTTAGACTCCTATTTACTGTTATTTGAGAAAATTCACATGCACATTAGGAGCAATAAAATAACAAACAACCCTATCTTTTCTATTGAAGCATCTAATGAGTGGGTGCAAAAGGTCATTGTGAATTGAGGGAGGTCAACTGTGACATTGTCTATTGTGACTGGTGGATCTATGTATAGATTTATAATACTGGTCATTGTAAACCTGTCTGTGATGATAATGAGATGTCTGAAAAAGCTTCTGTATGAAACAGAAAGTATGAGTTTAAAGTAAAACCTGTGGTGTAAAAATTGTAAGATTCCTATTTTATTTTTCAGAAAAATTATATAAAAACTAAAATTCTAATTGCTTATTTTTAAACAATACGTAATTTTCTGATGACACTTTCCTTTTAAACCCTTTACACCTCTCCAATATACTTTTTAATAATGTATAAGTGAATCCCATACTTGACAGATGGGATTCACTTTCATTGAATGTTTTCTTGATTGTCTGTGATTATTGATGACTCATGTTTTTTCTTTGTCCTTCCCTTTTTATTACAGTTTATCTCCAGTCTATTTCAGCAGCAGCATAAGCCATGTGTGTGTATCTCCTGTTCTTCCGATGTCCAGTGCGCTCTGTCTGCAGTTCTTACCCGAATACAGCGACAGTGAGTATATGCATTTTTTTTTTTGCCCAAATAATATTTCTAAAAGTTTTCAAAACTTTAAAAAAGTTTTGTAAAAAGATGTTAAAAAAAATTCAACCTCCCTTTTATTTCCTTCCTTTCCTTGTTAAAAATAAAGGGAAAAACTAAGTTTATTTTTTATATTTTATCTCTTTATTTTTCAGAAGGGAATTAAGAGGGAAGTTAAGTTGTTTTTCGTTATATCTTTGTTAACTTTTGTTTCTTCATCGTTCCTTATGGGAGACCCAGACCATGGGTGTATAGCTTCTGCCTCCAGAGGACACACAAAGTACTACACTCAAACGTGTAGCTCCTCCCTCCGGGCTATATACACCCCCTGGATGACAATCTAACCAGTTCAATGCTTTGTGTTTCAGGAGGTCACACACACACATGCTTTCTCTGATTTTTAATTTTTAAGATTTTTGATTTCAAAGATATGGAAGAAAAGTGGGTCCAGTCTGGACTCCCGGCATGTCCCTTCTCACCCCACTGTGTCGGCGGTGCTGTTAAGGTTGACTTTACAAGGCTGGAGCCTTCACATGCCGCGCTCCTTCACCATCCTCTGAGGCTCTGGCTTGAAGTGGGAGCCATCACGGTCCTCTCTGCCTTGCAGGAGACCGGTCTCCATCCGCAGCCCTGTCAGGATCCTGCCGGACGGAGCGTTTAACCCCCCCCCCCAGGGACCTGGCCCTGCGTCTCAAAAGCTAAGTATTGAGACGTTTTTTCAGGGGTCCCGGGTACATTTATTAAGGGGAGAGTGTGTCTTTTGACTTTGCTGTGAATTCCGGCCGGTTCTCTGGGTTTTTCCTGAGAACCGCGCCGAGGGTGCCTGCTCGTCGGCCGCATGTCAAAATCTAGGCCCCGGCTTCAGTTGCGGCCTAGTTTCGGTTTCAGTCCCCCTGCATGTCAGTCTTGCAGGGGAGCAGTGCGGCGCCGCCCACCGGCCGTTCAGCAGAGGGGAGGACACTCCTCTCTGAGGAGATGTTTCCCTCCCCTGTATCTCTCCTTGGCCCTCCGGATTCCCGCTCTTAGGCTAAACCCCGCCCCCCCTCCTCTCTCCGGTGCCATTTTATCAGCGTTCACACACTGATCGGCGCTGGCTGCTGCAACTTCTGCATCTACTGGGGGTCCAAGCTGTGGAATCCGGAGGGCACACAAAAAGCGGTCTGGTAAGCCACAACCTCTGGTTGTGGGCTTTATTATACACTCTCAGGGGGTCATTCTATAGGAGTGTATTCTTTACTGCAGAGCCTCCACCTCAGCAGCATGTCTCTCACTAGGAGCAAGTCTGCAAAGCTGTACTCTATATGCACTGCATGTAAGCTCATTCTGTCTGAACCGAGCACATATCCACATTGTGAGGCCTGCTCTAACATGGTGGTGCCTCAGCCTGGAGCCTCTTCAGGGGTCCCCCCGGCTGCTCCGGCCCCGGTGGCTGAACCCCCGGCTTGGGTAGCATCTTTTTCCAGAGCTATCTCCCAGTCTTTTGCCGACTCCATGGGACAGCTGTCCCGGACTCTGCTGACCATGCATCAGCCCCCTTCTCAGGGCGCCTCTGCTGCTCCGAGCTCTTCAGAGCTCTCAGAGCATGTTTTAGGACATCGTCCTCCTAAACGGAGACGCAGGGACCCTTCTCCTTCCTCGTCCCACGGCTCTGATTCACGAGCTGAGGTGCAGGGCGAGGAGGATACTTTTACTGTGGGCTCAGACGCTACCTCTATGTACCCCATTGGCTTATCTGAGGGTGATGCGGATGTTAGTGACTTGATTGCATCCATTAACTCCGTACTGAACCTCAATCCACCAGTGTCAGAGGAACAAGCCTCTCTGGTAGAAATACACCAGTTTACCTCTCCTAAGAGAGCTAGGAGTACGTTTTTTAACCACTCCAGTTTTCAGGCCACTGTTACCAAACCCAGGGCCTGTCCTGACAAACGCTTTCCAAAGCGTAGTTCTGATGACCGTTTTCCCTTTCCACCAGAAGTGGTTAAGGAGTGGGCTCACTCTCCAAAGGTAGACCCTCCGGTGTCTAGAATCTCAGCCCGGACAGTCGTATCTGTGGCCGATGCCACCTCTCTTAAGGATCCCACTGACCGTCAGGTTGACCTTCTGGCTAAATCTGTATATGAGGCGGCAGGAGCCTCGTTCTCCCCGTCCTTTGCAGCAGTGTGGGCTCTTAAGGCAGTCTCTGCCTCTCTGGCGGAGATACATTCCCTCGCCAGGGACTCTATACCCGAGATGGTTGCCTTAACTTCCCAGGCTTCGGCTTTTTCATCCTACGCCATGTCTGCCATTCTGGAGGCTTCTCACTGCACGGCGGTGGCTTCTGCTAATTCTCTCGCGATCCGCAGGATCTTGTGGCTTCGAGAGTGGAAAGCAGACGCTTCTTCTAAGAAGTACCTTGCTGGGCTCCCCTTTGCTGGGTCCCGGCTGTTCGGTGAACAACTGGATGAAATTATTAAGGAAGCTACTGGCGGGAAGAGTACTTCCTTGCCACAAACTAAAATCAGGAAACCTGTCCAGGGCAGGAACCAGTCAAGGTTTCGTTCCTTTTGTTCCTCTAACTGGTCATCCTCTAAGCCCTCAGCTTCGTTCACTACCTCAGCCAAGGATCGTAAACCCAACTGGCGCGCGAAGCCGCGTCCTCAGAAGAACGGAGGAGCCGCTACCACTAAGGCAGCCTCCTCTTGACTATCTGGCTGCGCCAGCAACGTCCTTGGTCGGTGGCAGGCTCTCCCACTTTGGCGACGTGTGGTTTCAACACGTCTCCGATCAGTGGGTGCGGGATATCATCTCCCACGGCTACAGGATAGAATTTTCTTCCAGCCCGCCAAACAGATTTTTTCTGTCCACTCCCCCCTGCTCCAAAGCCGCCGCCTTCTCACAGGCCGTGGCATCCTTGCAGGCCAACGGTGTAATTGTTCCGGTTCCCGTCCGGGAACGGTTCAGAGGTTTCTACTCAAACCTCTT
This sequence comes from Anomaloglossus baeobatrachus, assembly GCF_048569485.1. Taxonomy (NCBI): domain Eukaryota; kingdom Metazoa; phylum Chordata; class Amphibia; order Anura; family Aromobatidae; genus Anomaloglossus; species Anomaloglossus baeobatrachus. The sequence continues at coordinate 39,075,708 of NC_134362.1, forward strand.
CCTAGTCCCCAAGAAGGACGGTTCCTTCCGGCCCATCCTGGATCTCAAGCTTCTCAACAAGCATGTTCAGGTGCGGCGCTTTCGCATGGAATCTCTGAGATCGGTCATTGCCTCAATGACCCAAGGAGATTTTCTAGCATCCATCGACATCAGAGATGCCTATCTGCATGTGCCTATTGCGGTTTCACACCAGCGTTGGCTACGCTTTGCAATCGGAGAGGAACATTTCCAATTCGTGGCTCTCCCCTTCGGGTTAGCCACGGCCCCTCGTGTTTTCACCAAGGTCATGGCAGCAGTGGTTGCGGTCCTGCATCTCCAGGGGTTGGCAGTAATCCCCTACCTGGACGACCTTCTAGTCAAGGCCTCATCCAGTGCAGACTGTCAGCGGAGTGTCTCGCTCACTCTCGCCACGCTTGTTCAATTCGGGTGGCTTGTCAATCTGCCCAAGTCCACTCTGACCCCGACCCAGGAACTTACGTACCTAGGGATGCAATTCGAGACTCTGCCGACACTTGTGAAGCTGCCCTTAGTCAAACAGCAGTCCCTTCATCTGGCGGTGCGCTCTCTGTTGAAGCCCCGCCGTCATTCCATCAGGCACCTCATGCAGGTGCTGGGTCAGATGGTGGCGTCAATGGAAGCGGTTCCCTTTGCCCAGTTCCATCTGCGTCCCCTGCAGCTGAACATTCTCCGCTGTTGGGACAAGCGGACCTCTTCCTTGCACAGGCTAGTGGCTCTGTCGCCGCAGACCAGGAGCTCTCTTCAGTGGTGGCTTCGGCCCCTCTCTCTGTCACAGGGACGCTCCTTCCTGACTCCGTCCTGGGTGATCCTCACCACGGATGCCAGCCTCTCCGGCTGGGGAGCAGTATTTCTCCACCACCGAGCACAGGGCACTTGGACTCCGTCCGAATCAGCCCTCTCGATCATTGTGCTGGAAATCAGGGCTGTTCTTCTAGCTCTCGTAGCCTTTCACCACCTGTTGGCGGGCAAGCACATTCGAGTCCAGTCGGACAACGCGACAGCGGTTGCCTACATCAATCACCAGGGCGGGACTCGCAGCCGACTGGCGATGTTGGAGGTTCAACGAATCCTTCAGTGGACGGAGGACTCCAAGTCCACAATATCCGCAGTCCACATCCCAGGCGTAGAAAACTGGGAGGCCGATTATCTCAGCCGACAAACCGTGGACAGCGGCGAGTGGGCCCTGCATCCGGCAGTGTTCAGGTCAATCTGCCGCAAGTGGGGCACTCCGGAAGTGGATCTAATGGCATCCCGGCACAACAACAAGGTTCCGGTTTACGTGGCTCGCTCCCACGATCCTCAGGCCTTCGCAGCGGACGCGCTGGTTCAAGATTGGTCCCAGTTCCGTCTGGCCTATGTGTTTCCCCCTCTAGCTCTCTTGCCCAGGGTTCTGCGCAAGATCAGAATGGAGGGCCGTCGGGTCATAATCATTGCTCCGGACTGGCCCAGGCGAGCTTGGTACCCAGATCTGCTCCGTCTGTCCGTAGAAATGCCGTGGCATCTCCCGGACCGCCCAGACCTTCTCTCTCAAGGTCCGTTTTTCCGCCAGAATTCTGCGGCTCTCAGATTGACGGCGTGGCTCTTGAGTCCTGGATCCTGACGGCTTCAGGCATTCCTTCTGAGGTCATCTCCACTATGACTCAGGCTCGGAAGTCTTCCTCGGCCAAGATTTACCTCAGGACTTGGAAGATTTTCCTGTCCTGGTGTCGCTCTTCCGGCCATGCTCCTTGGCCGTTCTCTTTGCCGACCATCCTGTCCTTTCTACAGTCCGGTCTGCAGCTAGGACTGTCCCTCAATTCCCTCAAGGGACAGGTGTCGGCTCTGTCGGTATTATTCCAGCGGCGTATCGCCCGACTGGCTCAGGTGCGCACCTTCATGCAGGGCGCATCTCACATCATTCCTCCTTACCGGCGGCCTTTGGATCCCTGGGATCTTAATCTGGTCCTCATGGCCTTACAGAAACCCCCCTTTGAGCCTCTTAGGGAGGTTCCTTTGTTTAGACTTTCACAGAAAGTGGTTTTTCTAGTGGCCATAACTTCTCTCAGAAGAGTCTCTGATTTGGCTGCGCTCTCTTCGGAGTCACCTTTTTTAGTGTTTCACCAAGACAAGGTGGTTCTCCATCCGACTCCGGATTTTCTCCCTAAGGTGGTGTCTTCTTTCCACCTTAACCAGGACATTTCATTGCCTTCCCTTTGTCCGGCCCCTGTGCATCGCTTTGAGAAGGCGTTGCATACCTTGGATTTGGTGCGGGCGCTCCGAATCTATGTGTCACGCACCGCCGCTTTTAGGCTGTGCACCTCTCTTTTTGTGCTAACCACGGGTCAGCGCAAGGGTCTCTCGGCTTCTAAACCGACCCTAGCTCGTTGGATTAGGTCGGCCATCTCCGATGCCTACCAGTGTTCTCAGGTGCCCCCACCGCCAGGGATTAAGGCGCACTCGACCAGAGCTGTCGGTGCCTCCTGGGCTTTCAGGCACCAGGCTACGGCTCAGCAGGTTTGTCAGGCTGCCACTTGGTCTAGTCTGCACACCTTTTCGAAGCACTACCAAGTGCATGCTCATGCTTCGGCAGACGCATCCTTCAGGCGGCTGTCACCCATTTGTGAAGTTAGGTTTTGCCTACTTCTCAGTTTTGTTTATTTCCCACCCATGGACTGCTTTGAGACGTCCCATGGTCTGGGTCTCCCATAAGGAACGAGGAAGAAAAAGAGAATTTTGTTTACTTACCGTAAATTCTTTTTCTTATAGTTCCGACATGGTAGACCCAGCACCCTCCCTGTTGCCTGTTGGCAGTTCTTGTTCCGTGTGTTTCACCGGCTGTTGTTGTAGACAGAGGTTCCGGTTTTTCCGAGTTTTACTCTATCTCTACTTATGGGTGGATGTCCTCCTTCAGCTTTTGCACTGAACTGGTTAGATTGTCATCCAGGGGGTGTATATAGCCCGGAGGGAGGAGCTACACGTTTGAGTGTAGTACTTTGTGTGTCCTCCGGAGGCAGAAGCTATACACCCATGGTCTGGGTCTCCCATGTCGGAACTATAAGAAAAAGAATTTACGGTAAGTAAACAAAATTCTCTTTTTTTAAAATACACAGCGACACCGAATAAGGCTACTTTCACACATCCGGTTTGAGCACTGCGGCTCAATACAACTGTGAAACCTATGCAACGGATGCGACGAAAACACCGCATCCTTTGCATAAGTTTTTACATGCGGCCCGTCCGTTTTTTTCCAGTTGCAGAACGCTACTGAGCATGCGCAGTGGAAGAAACCGCATGCGGCGGCCGGATGCGGTTTTTACGCGCCGCAGCGGACGGATGCGGCGCGGTGCAGTTTTTTTGCCGGAGCAAAAAACGTGCCAGGGAACGTTCCATCCGGCCGCCGCAATGGCTAAATCTGCCGCATGCGGCAAAAAACGGATGGAACGCAAGCCCATGCGGCACAATGCGGCGCCAATGCAAGTCAATGCTGGAAAAAACGAAACCGGCGGCAAAAAAAAACCGGTTTCATTTTTTCAGCAGAGCGCCGGTCTGTGCCGCACTGCTACAACCGGATGTGTGAAAGTAGCCTAAGTCTTCTTTTTTTACTTTTATTTGTAACAAAGAAAAAAGGGGAGAGGTTGAATTTTTATTTATTTATTATTTTTTTTATTTATTTTTTTTTTTTTCTTTAAGGCTACTTTCACACATCAGGTTTTTTCCATCAGGCACAATCCGTAAAAAAACGGGTAAAACGGATCCGGGTACCGCATCCGTTTTATCCCCATAGATTTGCATTGTTACCGGATTGTGCCTGATGGCTTTGCGTTGCATCCGTTTTTTTCCGGATGCGGCAAAATTAATTAATGCGGTGGCCGGATGGAACGTTTCATGTAACGTTTTTTGGCCCTTTAAAAAAAACGCATTGCGCTGTTTTACAATGGAAGCCTAGGGACGCCGGATCCGGCGTAATGCGGCAAAAAACGGATGCGGCTGCCGGATCTGTTTTTGTACACTAAGCATGCTCCAATGTTTTGAAAAAACGGATCCAGCAAAAAAAAAAAAACGGACAAAACGGATGCAAAAAACGGATGCAAAACGAATCTAACGGATCCGTTTTTTAACGCATCCGGCATAACGGATCCGTTAAAAAACGGATCCGGTGGATACGGTTTTTACATTTTTTGCCGGATCCGTTGGATCAGGAAAAAAGAAGGATTTTTGTGTACTCACCGTAAAATCTCTTTCTCTGAGTCTTCATTGGGGGACACAGAACCATGGGTTATGCTGCTGTCACTAGGAGGCTGACACTAAGTAGAGAAAAAAAGAGTTATCTCCTCTCTAGCAGTGTACACCCCGAGCCGGAGGCGGACTCAGATCAGTTTGGTGCACAAGCAGTAGGAGGAGTACCAGAATCACCATACATAAGACAAGGTAATAACTAAAATAATGTAGCCGTGCGAACAAATGGTCTAGGAACATAGACCACTGAAAATGGCAGGCAAAATGCAATGAAACAACCAAAACCAAGCAGGGTGGGTGCTGTGTCCCCCAATGAAAACTCAGAGAAAGAGATTTTACGGTGAGTACACAAAAATCCTTCTTTCTCTTTCGTTTCATTGGGGGACACAGGATCATGGGACGTCCAAAATCAGTCCCTGGGTGGGAATACGTAAGCACCGCAGCTAGGAAGAAAACGGCCTCCCTCGGAGGGCTTGAACAATATCGGAATGCTTTTACCTTCTTACAGGTGTGCAACTGCCGCCTGCAAAACCTTTCTCCCAAGACTTTCATCTGCCGATGCTTGGGGGTGAACATGGTAGAACCTAGTAAAGGTATGCAGGCTAGACCAGGTGGCGGCCTTGCAGACCTGATCGGCCGATGCCTAATCGCCCAAGAGGCTCCCACTGCCCGGGTAGAGTGCACCCTTACTCCCCGCGGCAGAGACCTGTCCCTTATCCGATAGGCCTCAGATATGGCGGAACGGATCCATCTGGCAATCGTGGCCCTGGACGCCGACGTACCCCTCTTGTTACCAGAAGGAAGGATGAACAGACCGTCCGACTTACGGAAAGGTGCGGTTCTGGAGACTTAAATTCTGAGGGTGCGCACCAAGTCCAAGGTGTGCAAGGACTTCTCCAGGCTGTGAGAAGGACCGGGACAGAAGGACGGAAGGACAATATCTTCGTTTAGATGGAACGGTGAGACCACTTTTGGCAGAAAGTAGGGGTCTGGCCGGAGAACCGCTTTGTCCTGGTGAAAGACCAAAAAGGGGGAACGACAAGAGAGAGCTGTCAGCTCTGACGTTCTTCGTATAGAAGTGATGGCAACGAGGAACACCACTTTCCAAGACAGGTGAGAAAGGGAAGAATCTCGTAAGGGCTCGAAGGGAGTGTGACGACATGGACTCTCATGGGTTAAAGTTTCTTAACATTCAGCCAGACTATTGTTCTTATGTGTGCTAAGTCATGTTTGCTTAGCTATTGCTCTCCAGACTTTTCCAGTAACCATTGTATTGTAGTTGTGTATTGATAATGTAATTACCTTAGTAGCCATTGTCTAGTCGGTGACTTGCCGACTCCATGTAGATATACTGAGTCTTTCTATCCACATCATTTAAATGAACATTATCCATGCAGCTTGAAATTCATCCAATGGGAGAAGCAATCTTGTCCAACCAATTGATGAGGACGCAGTGTATCCTAAGGGAAGGTTATGGCTATAAAAGGGACTTCTTTAAGCCACCAGGGTTGATGAAGGTTGATGGATGCTGATGGATCCAGTCTAAGCTCTTTGGAGCTGACTAGAGGATCAGGATATCTTATGGCTTCAATCTAGGGACTCCGGATCCGGTTGGAGACCATATCCACAGCCTAGGGATTTCGACTCCGGCTGCCAGGATTGTAACATCATACCAGGACTACCTAAGGAGGACACTCAGGTTGGGACAGTTCAGTCACTTGTTACAGACTTTGCAGACCTTACACAGCTTCCTAAATCTGGCGTTATTCCTTTCTCGGTGGGTGCCCGCCAAAAGCGGGGTGCTGCTGGACTGGAGTAAGCGGCCCTGGAAGCTCTGAGGCATGGACATTCTTAATCCCTGGTGAGCCAGCGGAAGGGTGAGACTCTGTTGCCTGTTACATTTGTGTGTTTTGCTGGTTATGTGTTATGTGCCGTTAATTGTTTGGGGATCCAATAAAGTCTAATTATTGTGGTTCCCTCACCCTGTGTTGTCTGAGTAGTGTTACGCCCACGGTTAAGGAGGCCGGCGTTCAGTTGGGATGAGCCCTGAGCCACGCTGTCTTTCTAAAGGCGGCGGGTTTTAGTGGACGAGAGCACCCACTGAGCCCCGTGTCTCCACAGGGAGGACCTTGAAGTGAACCTAGGACTAGATTAAGGTCCCACGGTTCTAGAGGACGACGATACGGCGGAGCAAGGTGGGCAACTCCCTGGATGAAGGTTTTATTCTGGGGGCGAGAAGCGAGTGGCCTCTGAAACAGGATTGACAGAGCCGACACTTGGCTCTTAAGAGTGGCAAGCGAGAGACCCGCATCTAGACCTGACTGCAAGAATGCCAGTAATGAAGCAAAGGAGAAAGCGAGAGGAGAAGAGATGCTGTGCTCCTCACACCACCGGAAGAAGACTTTCCACGTGCGGTAGTATATCCTTGACCAAGATGGCTTCCTGACCCTAATCATTGTCTGTATCACCCTTGAAGAAAAACCAGCCTGAGCTAGTACCCAGGATTCAATAGCCAGGCCGTCAAAATAGGATCCCTGAGTTCTGGTGGAAGAGAGGTCCCTGCGACAGAAGATCTGGACGGTCTGGAAGGCGCCTAGGGGTGTCTGCGAGGAGCTGAGTGAGTTCTGCGAACCATGCTCGCCTGGGCCAGTCTGGAGCCACCAGAATGACTGGGATTCCTTCTGCCTTGATCTTCTTGAGACCCCTCGGGATCAGAGGAAGCGGAGGGAAGTTGTACGGGAGTCTGAACTGGCTCCACGACAGGGTGAGGGCGTCGACTCCTAGCGCCAGGCGGTCGCGGCACCGCGCGATGAATTGTGGAACCTGACAGTTGAACCGGGAGGCCATTAGGTCCACATCCGGAGTTCCCCATCTGCCGCAGATCTGGTTGAAGACTTCCCTGTTGAGGGACCATTAGCCTGAGGCGAGGCCTTCCCTGCTGAGGAAGTCCGCCGCCCAATTGTCCACGCCGGGGATGTGTACTGCCGAGATCAGGGAGTGATGAGACTCGGCCCAGTGCAGGATCTTGTTGACTTCTCGCATCGCCTTGACACTCCTTGTGCCTCCCTGGTGGTTGATGTGTGCCACCGCCGTGGCATTGTCCGACTGGATCCTGACTGGGCAACCCTATACTAGGTGCTGAAACTGTTGCAAGGCTAGCCGGATGGCTCTGATCTCCAGAATGTTGATCGGGAGACAACTCTCTCGAGGTGTCCATCGGCTTTGCGCTGTGTGATGCTGGAACACTGCCCCCCAGCCTTGGAGACTGGCGTCGGTGGTCACTATCCTCCAGTGGAGCGGGAGGAATGATCTTCCTATCGCGAGGTTGCGACGACTGGTCCACCAACGAAGTGAGTGGCGGGTCTCTGGTGAAAGATGAAACCTGCGGTCCAGAGAAAAGGGAGATCTGTCCTACTTCTTCAGCAAGGCCAGCTGGGGAGGCCGGAGATGGAACTGGGCAAAGGGTACCGCCTCCATCGCCGCCACCATCAGACCGAGGACTCGCATACCGAACCTGATGGAAACCGGGTGCTGACGGCGGAGAGTGCGGAGGCCTCGTTGCAGGGAAGAGATCTTCTCCTGTGTGAGGAACACCCACCCTTGGGTGGTATCGAATACCATGCCTAAAAAGGTGATCCGTCGGGCCCGGGTCAGAGAGGACTTCTTCCGATTGATCAGCCACCCCAGCTGCGAAAGGGTGTCGATCGTGACTTGAACCCCCAAGACGACAGTCCTCGAAAGAAGAAACTTTGACCAACATGTCGTCCAAGTACGAAATTACCATAACGCCACTGGAATGTAGAACGGACATGGCAGCCGCCATGACCTTTGTGAAGACTCTGGGGGCAGATGCGAGGCCGAAGGGAAGAGTCGTGAACTGGAAGTGGTCCTCTGCTATCGCAAAGCGGAGGAACTGTTGGTGGGATAGGGCTATCGGAACGTGAAGATAGGCGTCTTGAATATCCAGCGATGCCAGGAATTCGCCAACCTCCATGGACGCGATCACAGAGCGGAGGGACTCCATGCAAAATGGCCGAGACCTCACCGACCTGTTGAGAAGCTTTAGGTCGAGGACAGGGCGGACAGAGCCGTCCTTCTTGGGGACCACAAAGAGGTTGGAATAAAACCCCTTGAAGCGTTCTGAGGGAGGGACTGGTACCACGACTCCGGCTTGGAGGAGAGATTCTATGGAGAGAGAGAACGCGCGAGCGACTCGGGAGGGCGAGATTGGAAAAAACGTCTCGGTGGCTTTGAATCGAATTCTATTTTGTAGCCTGAGACGACGATCTCTCTGACCCAGGCATCCGCGGTTAAAGGAAGCCACACATGCTGGAAATGAGACAGACGCCCTCCCACGAGTCTGGCGCTGCTGCGCACAGACTGCGAGTCACTTGGAGGAGCGACGTCGGTAAGCGGAGGAGGACTTCGTGGGCTGGCGGGGACGTGAACGCCAGGCGGGATTAGTCTTGAATGACGGGGCCGTCCTGTCCCTCGGAGGGGAGCGTTTTTTCTGAGGTTGAGGTGGGGAGTTGAAGCTGCGAAAGGCCTGGAAACGAGCGGTGGGGCGCCGATTCTGGACGCGCTTGGGGCGAAATTGGGGGAGGGATGTACTCTTTCCTCCCGTCGCCTCGGAGATCAACTGGTCCAGCCTATCTCCGAAAAGACGTTCCCCCAAGAAGGGCAGGGAAGTCAGCGATTTCTTAGAGGCCGCACCGCATTCCAGGTCCGGAGCCAGAGGGCTCGACGGATAGCCACACTGTTGCTAGAGGCCTGGGCCGCGCAATTAGCAGACGCCAGGGCTGAGTTGAGAAGGTACTCACCCGCGAGTGAAATCTGCGAAGAGATGTGGACCAGATCCGGATTGGCAGAAATGGCACGGAGTCCGCTGCGTAGAGTGTCCGCCCAGGACATCAGTGCCTTCGCAACCCAAACCGAGGCAAAGGCCGGGGAGAGGGATGTTCCCGCTGCCTCGAAAGCGGAACGGGCCAACCTGTCAATGGTATGGTCCGTGAAGTCCTTGAGAGACGTACCGTTAGGGAGAGGAAGGACTGTGTGAGAAGTCAGGCGGGAGACTGGAGGGTCGACCACAGGGGAGCCCGTCCATTCCTTTCAGAGCCCTTCAGGAAAGGGATAATGTAAATCAATGGACTTACCGCTGGTAAACACCCTGTCTGGCTGTTGCCTGTGGTTGCGTAGTAACTCAGCGAACTCTGGATGTCCACTGAATGCGCTATGGGCCCGCTTCATCCGCTTAAAGGAGACCTGGGTGCTCTGAGAGGAGACGACGTCCACCTGTACCTTTAGGGTCTGGTTTACTGCTTCTACCAGGCTATTCACCATGCGCCAAACATCAGCCGCCTGCTCTGAATCCAGCAGAGGTGCCGCATCTGAATCGTCATCGGAGCAGTCGGAGGACTCCCGGGAGGAGTGGTAGTCTGGACCTGGGGATGAGGGTGAAGCCTGGGAGGACGCTGAAGACGAGACCTGGCTTCTGAGCAGTAGATGAGGTCCCTGGGACGGGGCTCACTTCCTCATGAGGAGATTGCGTCAGGCCTGCGGGAGTATGGGTGAGCGACGGCAGAAGGTGCAGCGCTTGCGCAATGGTCCGAGAGGCCTCAGAGAGGGAATCTACGGACTTCGACAGGGACACCAGCCAGTCGGGAGGGGGCAGAACGCAGGGCCCTGCAGTATCTGACGCTGCGGCGGCATCGGAGGCATTGGCGGATGAGTCCTGCGGAGGCTGCGAGTCCGCAGAACAGCCGGAGCATAGCGGGACATCCTGGCCTAGGGGGAATTTGGTCTTGCAGGAGGAACATGCAAAAAACAAGGCAAATGGGGCCTGCTTGGATCGGGCGGACCTAGAATTAGGCATGGTGCAATGGTACTCTCACTGGGGCTGCTAGGAAGGAGACAGGAGAGGACTAAACAGTCACTAAACTAAGTGAGGGCTACCTAGTGAGGGCTACTCTGTAGGAGCAGAGCTTACCCGGGTCCTGTGTGCTGCCCACCAGTCCAGAGAGAGGGAGTCCAGGAGTGAGCGTGGCCAGGGAGAGAACGTCGGCGCACTGCAGCCTCAGGAGACCAGGAGCAGGCTAAGATGGCGAAAGGACGCTGGAGGAGGCTGGGGGAGGGGCCGCGTTAGAGCGCGAAAAACGGGGCATCCACTGCCCACACAGTAAAGCCAGGAGGCAGAGCGGTGGGAGGAGTCGGGGTGGGACGGCCGGCGGCCAATAGCGCTGCAGCGGGGCGGCGTGGCTGAGACGCAGGGGCGACTAGGCCGAGACCGGGGCCTAAATTTGCAACAGCCGAGGGGGAGAAGGTAGGAGGTCGATCCTACCTGTTCTCGGCGGCGCCGCTCCGGCGATGGATGATGTGCAGGCAGGGCGCTCTGCACATGCCTGTGTGCAGCGCACACCTCATGGTAGGGCTGCGGGCTCCAGGGAAGCAGAGTGGAGAGGCAGGGAGGTGGACGCTAGGAGGGGGGAAAGGAGCCCCCCTGCAGGAGAAGGCAGCGATGTGGGCCCCATCAGATTCCAGACGCGCTGCGGAGGTCCAGTCCCTGCTGCACGTCCCTGTGCACCCTTTGGGGTAATACCGCAGGGTGGATCAGGGGTGCCCACGAAGGTTCTGCCCCACGTGCAAACCCGGGAGTGGTACCACGGGAATGGACGGGGGAGAGGGCCCGACGTCTCAAGCCTCTGCGACCCTGGGGAGTGGTACCCACAGGGCTGGAGAGGATGAGGGATGAAAAGAAGATACCTGCAGTAACGAGAAAAGACAGGCATGAGAGCGATGAGCGGCGCCGAGAAAAAAGGAAAAATGCGCAAAAAAATCAAATGGCTGAGGGGGCCGAGACGGCCCACATCAGCCTCCTACGACACTAAGCAAAAACTGATCTGTGTCCGCCTCCAGCTCGGGGTGTATACTGCTAGGGAGGAGCTAACCTTTTTTTGTGTACTTAGTGTCAGCCTCCTAGTCACAGCAGCATAACCCATGGTCCTGTGTCCCCCAATGAAACGAAAGAGAAAAAGGATTGTGCCTGAATGCAGAAAACTGATGTGTGAAAGTAGCCTTAATCTACTTTTTACATTTTTTTTCCACTTTATTTTTACCAAGAAAAAAAAGGGGGGTAGGATGAATTTTTTTCAAAACTATTTTTTAAATATGGAGCAATAACAAATAAGTTTATTTGGTATCACTGGATATTTTTTAAAAACAGTTTTTAAGAAAATATGTAAAAAAGTTCAACCTACCCTCCCCCCTTTTTTTTTCCTTGCTAAAAATAAAGGGAAAAAAAGTAAAAAAAATACTCTTATTCGGTATGGCTGTGTATTTACAAAACAGTTTTTGAAAAATGATGAAAAAATAAAAATTCAACCCCCTTTTTTCCCTGTTTTAAAAATAAAGGAAACATAGAAAAAATAGTCTTAATCAATATCACCCTGTTTTTAAAAAAATAATCAATTGTTAAAAGTAAAGAAAAAAAAATGTAAAAAGGTAAAAAAAATACCCTTATCAGTATGGCTATGTATCTACAAAAACGTTTTTGAAAAATGATGAAAAAATAAAAAAAAATTCAACCCCCTTTTTTTCCGTTTAAAAATAAAGGAAACATATAAAAAATATGTTTATTCAATATCACCCTGTATTAACCCCTTAACGACCCATGACGTACTGGGTACGTCATGGATCGTGTGCCGGTAAGCCCCGCCCCCTGCCGCCGGCAGGCGGCGGCGATCCGCGCACATATCTGCTGTTATCAACAGCTGACATGTGTGCCTGCTAGCCGCGGGTGGAATCGCTTCCACCCGCTGCCATTAACCCCTTACATTTCGCTGCCAAAATCTTGGCAGCGATATGTATATGGGCGCCGCCATAACAGTCACTTACCCCGCCCCCACCGGAAGTCACGTGACATGATCACGTGACTTTCGGCGGTTGCCATGGTAGCACAGGGTCATGTGATGACGCCTGTAGCTAACATGACTCACTTCCTCTCAATGCCAGAATACAGCCGGCATTGAAAGTGAAGCAGCAAATCTGCAGTTCTCAGCTCTGTAGCTGAGATCTGCAGATAGTGCAGAGCGATCTGATTGCTGATCGCTATAGCCCCCTAGGGGGACTAGTAAAATAAAAAAAAAAAGTTTTAAAAAATTTAAAAAAAAATAAAAAAAACCTAAAAGTTCAAATCACCCCCCTTTCACCCCATTGAAAATTAAAGGGTTAAAAAAATAAAAAATACACACATATTTGGTATCGCCACGTTCAGAAATGCCCGATCTATCAAAATATAAACTCAATGAATCTGATCAGTAAACGGCGTAGCGGCAAAAAAATTCCAAACGCCAAAATTTACGTTTTTTGGTCGCCGCAAATTTTGCACAAAATGCAATAACAGGCGATCAAAACGTAACATCTGCGCAAAAATGGTACCGTTAAAAACGTCAGGTCGAGACGCAAAAAATAAGCCATCACTGAGCCTCAGATCCTGAAAAATGAGAACGCTACGGGTTTTGGAAAATGGGCCAAAACGTGCGCCACGTTTTTTGGACAAGCTTGTGAATTTTTAACCCCTTAGATACAAGTAAACCTATACATGTTTGGTGTCTACAAACTCGCACCGACCTGAGGCATCACATAGATACCTCAGTTTTACCATATAGTGAACACAGTGAATAAAATATCCCAAAAACTATTGTACGATCACACTTTTTTTGCAATTTTTCCGCACTTGGAATTTTTTAGCCGTTTTCCAGTACACTATATGGTAAAACTTATGGTTTCATTTAAAAGTACAACTCGTCCCGCAAAAAACAAGCCCTCATATGGCAAGATTGATGGAAAAATAAAAAAGTTACGCCTCTCGGAAGAAGGGGAGCAAAAACAAAAACGGAAAGTGCCCGGGGGCTGAAGGGGTTAAAAAAAAAAATAAAAATCAATTGTTAAAAGTAAAGGAGAAAAAAATGTAAAAAAGGAAAAAAGGTAAAAAAAAAATAAAAATACTCTTATTCGGTATGGCCGTGTATTTATAAAACGTTTTTGAAAAATGATGAAAAAATAAAAATTCAGCCCCCCTTTTGTCCCTGTTTAAAAATAAAGGAAAATATAAAAAATAGACTTATTCAATATCACCCTGTATTTAAAAAAGAATTAAAAAAAAATCAGTTGTTAACAGTATAGAAAAAAATGTAAAAAGGTAAAAAAATACCCTTATTCAGTATAGCTCTGTATTTACAAAAAGGTTTTGTAAAATGATGAAAAAATAAAAATTCAGCCCCTCCTTTTTCCCTGTTTAAAAATAAAGGAAACATAGAAAAAATAGACTTATTTAATATCACCCTGTATTTAAAAAAGAAAAAAATAATTGTTAAAAGTAAAGAAAAAAAATGTAAAAAGGTAAAAAAAAATACCCTTATTCAGTATGGCTGTGTATTTACAAAAGTTTTTGAAAAATGATGAAAAAATAAAAAAAGTTCAACCCCCTTTTTTCCCTGTTTAAAAATAAAGGAAATATATAAAAATAGACTTATTTGATATCGCCCTGTATTTAAAAAAAAAAAATCAATTGTTAAAAGGAAAAAATTGTAAAAAGGTAAAAAAATACTCTTATTTGGTATGGCCGTGTATTTAAAAAAGGTTTTTGAAAAATGATGAAAAAAATAAAAATTCAGCCCCTCTTTTTTACCGTTTAAAAATATAGGAAAATATAAAACATAGACTTATTCAATATCACCCTGTATTTTAAAAAAATAAAACAAATCAGTTGTTAAAAGAAAAAAAAATGTAAAAAAAATACTCTTATTCGGTTTAGTTGTGTATTTACAAAAAAGTTTTTGAAAAATGATGAAAAAAAAATAAAAATTCAGCCCCTCCTTATTTTTCCCCGTTTAAAAATAAGGAAACATATAAAAAAAATAGACTTATTCGATATCGCCCTGTATTTTAAAAAAAAAAAATAAAATCAATTGTTAAAAGTAAAGGAAAAAAAAAATGTAAAAAATAAAGTTATTGATATTGCGGTGCTTGTAAAAGTCCGTTCTGTTAAAAGATGGATTTATTTAACCTGATCGGTGAATACCGTAAGGAGAAAATAAAAATCAAAACACCAGAATTGCGGGTTGTTTTTTTTTTTTGTTTTTTTTTACACCTAGCCCTCTCTCCGGGGTCCTTCAGTCGCCTTTTGGAGGGAGGTGAGGAAAAAGCAAAATCAAAATAAAAATCCCTGGTCCTTAAGGAGTTAAATAAAGTGAACCTCAAACTTTTGCAAGCACGTTTAAAAAGAAGGGAATTTTGTTTACTTACCGTAAATTCCTTTTTCTTCTAGCTCCTATTGGGAGACCCAGACAATTGGGTGTATAGCTTCTGCCTCCGGAGGCCACACAAAGTATTACACTTTAAAAAGTGTAACCCCTCCCCTCTGCCTATACACCCTCCCGTGCATCACGGGCTCCTCAGTTTTGGTGCAAAAGCAGGAAGGAGGAAACTTATAAATTGGTCTAAGGTAAATTCAATCCGAAGGATGTTCGGAGAACTGAAAACCATGAACCAAAAGAACAATTCAACATGAACAACATGTGTACACAAAAGAACAACAAGCCCGAAGGGAACAGGGGCGGGTGCTGGGTCTCCCAATAGGAGCTAGAAGAAAAGGAATTTACGGTAAGTAAACAAAATTCCCTTCTTCTTTGTCGCTCCATTGGGAGACCCAGACAATTGGGACGTCCAAAAGCAGTCCCTGGGTGGGTAAAAGAATACCTCGATAAAAAAAAGCCGAAAAACGGCCCCCTCTTACAGGTGGTCAACCGCCGCCTGAAGGACTCGCCTACCTAGACTGGCGTCTGCCGAAGCATAGGTATGCACCTGATAGTGTTTCGTGAAAGTGTGCAGACTAGACCAGGTAGCTGCCTGACACACTTGCTGAGCCGTAGCCCGGTGCCGCAATGCCCGGGACGCACCCACGGCTCTGGTAGAATGGGCTTTCAGCCCCAAGGAAGCGGAAGCCCAGAAGAACGGTAGGCTTCAAGAATCGGTTCCTTGATCCACCGAGCCAAGGTTGACTTGGAAGCCTGCGAACCCTTACGCTGGCCAGCGACAAGGACAAAGAGAGCATCTGAACGGCGCAGGGGCGCCGTGCGAGACACGTAGAGCCGGAGTGCTCTCACCAGATCCAATGAGTGCAAATCCTTTTCACATTGGTGAATTGGATTAGGGCAAAATGAAGGTAAGGAGATATCCTGATTGAGATGAAAAGGAGATACCACCTTAGGGAGAAATTCCGGAACAGGACGCAGAACCACCTTATCCCGGTGAAAAACCAGGAAGGGGGCTTTGCATGACAGCGCTGCCAGCTCCGACACTCTACGGAGCGATGTAACTGCCACTAGAAATGCCACCTTCTGCGAAAGACGTGATAAAGAGACATCCCGCAGCGGCTCGAAAGGTGGTTTCTGAAGAGCCGTTAGCACCCTGTTAAGGTCCCAGGGTTCCAGCGAACGCTTGTAAGGTGGGACTATGTGGCAAACTCCCTGCAGGAACGTGTCCCTTGAGAGAGCCGAGAGACAAACCCTTGTCCATTCCGGATTGAAGGAATGAAAGAAAAGTGGGTAAGGCAAAGGGCCAGGGAGTAAAACCATTATCAGAGCACCAGGATAAGAAGATCCTCCAAGACCTGTGATAGATCTTGGCGGACGTTGGTTTCCTGGCCTGTCTCATAGTGGCAATGACATCTTGAGATAAACCCGAGGACGCTAGGAGCCAGGACTCAATGGCCACACAGTCAGGTTGAGGGCCGCAGAATTCAGATGGAAAAAACGGCCCTTGTGACAGCAAGTCTGGGCGGTCTGGGAGCGCCCACGGTTGACCCACCGTGAGTGGAGACCACAGCCCAGGTGGGGGGTAGGAAGGATTTTCCCTGCGACAGAGAGTTGGGAAGGAGCCACCACTGAAGTGACGTATTGGTTGCAAGGGAAAGAGAGACGTTCCTGTCGAGGGAAGTCGACCTCCTGTCCCATTTGCGGGGAATGTCCCACTGGAGTGGCCGCAGATGGAATTGCGCGAAGGGCACTGCCTCCATCGCTGCCACCATCTTCCCCAGGAAGTGCATGAGGCGCCTCAAGGGGTGTGACTGACCCCGAAGAAGAGATTGCACCCCTGCCTGCAGCGAAAGCTGTTTGTCCAGCGGTAGCATGACTACTGCTGACTGAGTATGAAACTCCATCCCAAGGTACGTCAGTGATTGGGTCGGTGTCAACTTGGATTTTGGGAAGTTGATGATCCACCCGAACTGCTGGAGAGTCGCCAGAGCGACGGAAAGGCTGTTTCGACACGCCATCTGAGAGGGTGCCCTGACCAGAAGATCGTCTAAGTAGGGAATCACCGAGTGGCCCTGAGAGTGTAGGACCGCCACAGCAGATGCCATGACCTTGGTGAACACCCGTGGGGCTGTCGCCAGGCTGAAAGGCAATGCCACGAACTGAAGGTGTTCGTCCCCGATGGCGAAACGCAAAAAGCGTTGATGTTCGGGTGCGATCGGCACATGGAGATAAGCATCCTTGATGTCGATCGATGCTAGGAAGTCTCCTTGTGACATCGAAGCGATGACCGAGCGGAGAGATTCCATCCGAAACCGTCTGGTGCTCACATGTCTGTTGAGCAGTTTGAGGTCCAGAACGGGACGGAACGAGCCGTCCTTCTTTGGCACCACAAACAAGTTGGAGTAAAAGCCGCGACCATGTTCCTGGGGGGGAACAGGGATCACAACTCCTTCTGTCTTCAGAGCGTTCACCGCCTGAAAAAGTGCATCGGCTCGCTCGGGGGGCGGAGAGGTTCTAAAGAAACGAGTCGGGGGACGAGAACTGAACTCTATCCTGTAACCGTGAGACAGAATGACTCTCACCCATCGGTCTTGAACATGTGGCCACCAGGCGTCGCAAAAGCGGGAGAGCCTGCCACCGACCGAGGATGCGGTTCGGGGATGCCGAGAGTCATGAGGAGGCCGCCTTGGAAGCAGTGCCTCCTGCGGCCTTTTGGGGGCGTGACTTGGACCGCCACGCATAGGAGTTCCTCTGGCCTTTCTCCGGCCTGCTGGACGAAGAGGATTGGGGCTTGGCGGAGGGACGAAAGGACCGAAACCTCGATTGTATTTTCCGTTGCTGAGGTCTCTTCGGTTTGGACTGGGGTAAGGAGGAGTCCTTTCCCTTGGATTCCTTAATAATCTCATCCAATCGTTCGCCAAACAAGCGGTCGCCAGAAAACGGCAAACCGGTTAAGAACCTCTTGGAAGCCGAGTCTGCCTTCCATTCGCGCAGCCACATGGCCCTGCGGACTGCCACAGAGTTAGCGGATGCCACCGCTGTACGGCTAGCAGAGTCTAGAACTGCGTTCATGGCGTAGGAAGAAAAAGCTGACGCCTGAGAAGTCAAAGACGCAACCTGCGGAGCAGAATTACATGTGACCGCATTAATCTCAGCCAGACAAGCTGAGATAGCTTGGAGTTCCCACACGGCTGCAAAAGCCGGGGCAAAAGACGCGCCCGTGGCTTCATAGATGGATTTCACCAGGAGCTCTATCTGCCTGTCAGTGGCATCCTTTAGCGATGAGCCATCTGCAACCGATACCACAGATCTAGCCGCCAATCTAGAGACTGGGGGATCCACCTTGGGACATTGAGCCCAACCCTTAACTACGTCAGAGGGGAAGGGGTAACGTGTGTCAGTAAGGCGCTTAGTAAAGCGCTTGTCCGGAACCGCTCTGGGCTTCTGGACAGCATCTCTGAAGTTAGAGTGATCGAAAAACGCACTCCGTGTACGTTTAGGGAACCGAAACTGGGGTTTCTCCTGCTGAGAAGTCGACTCCTCTACAGGTGGCGGCGGGAGAGATATATCTAACACCTGGTTGATGGACGAGATAAGGTCATTTACTATGGCGTCCCCTTCAGGTGTATCAAGATTGAGAGCAACGTCAGGGTCAGAGCCCTGAGCTGCGACGTCCGCCTCATCCTCCAGAGAGTCCTCAAGCTGAGACCCCGAGCAGCGTGAGGAAGTCGGGGAAGATTCCCAGCGAGCCCGCTTAGCCGGTCTGGGACTGTGGTCCGTGCAGGAGTCCTCCACGTGAGACCTAGGGGCCACCCCGGGAGCACGCTGCGGCGCAGACCGAGAGGGGCCTGGAGGCGATGACCCAACAGTGCCCGGGGCCTGTGTAAGGACCGGTCTGGACTGCAAGGCTTCTAGTAGCTTGGCAGACCATTTGTCCATAGACTGAGCCATGGATTGTGAAAGCGACTCAGAGAGTTTCTCAGCAAAAACTGCAAACTCTGTCCCTGCCGCCTGGACAGGGGAAGCAGGAGGTCTGCTTGAGCCGAGGGGCCCACTAGTGACCGAGGCTCCGGCTGAGCAAGTGCAACAGGGGTCGAGCATTGCTCACAGTGAGGGTAGGTGGAACCCGCAGGTAACATAGCCCCACAAGAGGTACAGGTTGCAAAAAAAACCCTTTGCCTTAGCGCCCTTGCTCCTTGTGGACGACATGCTGTTGTCTCCTAGGAGAGTGATCACTGAGGGTATATAGCCAAAAGCAAACAACCCAGCTGAACAGAGAAAATATATACAAATATATATATATATATACTCCGGCACCCTAGGGGGACCAGCACCGGGTGACCGGTGTTCCACCAGATTCCCTGCCTTAGGTCTCCCAGAGCTCGT
Source organism: Anomaloglossus baeobatrachus (assembly GCF_048569485.1). Taxonomy (NCBI): domain Eukaryota; kingdom Metazoa; phylum Chordata; class Amphibia; order Anura; family Aromobatidae; genus Anomaloglossus; species Anomaloglossus baeobatrachus. The sequence goes on from NC_134362.1 coordinate 39,094,640, forward strand.
TCCTGAAATCCTCCACCGGCAGAATGTGTGTAAAAATGGCTGCCGGAGCTCTCAGGGGAGGAGGGAGCCAGTAAAGTGCGGGAATCTGGGGCCCTACAGTGATCAGTGAGGGGAGGGGAGGAAACCTAAAGTATGCTCCAGCCCTCACTGCCGACGTCAGGTCGACCGTCCCGCCCTTACCCCTGACTGGCAGACCCGGGGGTGGGAGTTATGGTACTAGGCCGCAATGAAGCCGGGGACTAAATTTAATACCGCGGCCGACAAACAGGCGCGGTCGGCGCGGAAGTCCCGGTCTTCACAAACCAGCAGCTGCTGCAGCGTCTGTGAAACAAGCGCTCCATACACCGTCCCCATGGGGACACAGAGTACCTTTAGATGCAGGGCCCTGTCCCTGAGGATACATAGACTCCTGTCCGGCAGATTCCCACAGGGGCTGCGGAGGGAGCCCGGTCCCAGTGAATGGATGACCGGTTAGGATCCCACTTCTCCCAGAGCCTCTAAGGGATGGTGAAGGCAAACGGCATGTGGCTCCAGCCTCTGTACCCGCAATGGGTACCTCAACCTTAACAGCACCGCCGACGTAGTGGGGTGAGAAGGGAGCATGCCGGGGGCCCCGTGGGAGCCCTCTTTTCTTCCATCCGATAAAATCAGCAGCCGCTGCTGACTAAAATGGGAATGCATGAGTGGATGTGTGCCTCCTTCCACACAAAGCATAAAACTGAGGAGCCCGTGAGGCACGGGAGGGTGTATAGGCAGAGGGGAGGGGTTACACTTTTGAGTGTAATACTTTGTGTGGCCTCCGGAGGCAGAAGCTATACACCCAATTGTCTGGGTCTCCCAATGGAGCGACAAAGAAAAATAAATTCACAATATTGTGTTCTTTTTTTTTTTTGTTTGTTTCCAGCTGTCACATGGCCCCGGGACCACCGCGACCTCTGAAAGTTGTGTGTGTAGGGGGGCACACCTTCCTCAGCTTTCTGCTCGGAGCATATGTTACAAATTTAGCCGGACGGACCCCGGACTGGTTGGGCTACCTGCGCTTCCTCTTAGTTCCCCTCGGTGAGTGACTGATCAGGATATTGTCACTGAGCCTTGTTTTTGTGGATATTATTTTATGCATATTTTATGGGGTTTTTTTGTCTTTGTTTACTTTTCTCGCAGGGTCTCATCCCGTATGTAAATACATCTCTTCTTTGGATTCGCGATATGCATCTTTGTTCTTTGACCCTTCTTGGAGAGAGATGTTCAGTAAATCTGAGGTTCCATCTGTAGGTGAGTGCGTGAGGTTGGTTGTAATTTTTTTTTCATCTACCTTTTGGGGCATATTTTTACTTATATGCCAGTATTTTGGTCTAAAAAACATTTTTACAATTGGATGTCATTAAAAAATTTGCACCGTTTGCCTGTTATAGGCTTGTTTGTCGGCTGCAGAATAAGTTAACTGAGGATCCATTAGTGAGCTCCTTCTAAAGGACTTTGTAACTCTCTATTCTGTTTAACATCCAATTTATTACCCCATTAAAGTTCAGCTCAACTATGATGTGGTCTGTGTTCATCAATCATAGCAGAGGAGCTCATAAAAAAGACAAAGGAGTTAGAAGTTCTCATCAGAAAGAGCTCGCTGATGGAGTCTCAGTTAACTCCTCACTCAGGAAATTGTAAGCAAACAAATATTTCTTTCAATGAAACCCAAATGCAAAAGTGATTTTTAGTCCAAAATACATGCATATAAGCAATAAAATATGCCCATATCCTTTTAAGTGGAAATTGAAAGGGTTTTTTCAGTTCTGATGGGAATCAATGTTTCTAAAAGAAAAAAAAATCATCCTTTCCCGCGAAATCCACCACCTGCAGAAGAGCAGCCGCTCCAGCAGTTTCCATCGAACCAAAAGGGATGACCTCATGGCCGATAGTGATGCCAAAACTGTCTGTAGCAAGAAGGGGTTAAAGGGAACCTGTCACCGGATTTGGCGACTATAAGCTTCAGGATCCACCAGTGGGCTCTCATATACAGCATTCTAACATGCTGTATATAAGAGCCCAGGCCTCTGTATAGAACATAAAAATCACTTTATAATACTCACCTAAGGTGCGGTGCAGACTGGTCAGATGGGCGTCTCCGTTCTCTAGGTCCGGTGCCTCCTCTTTCGTCCATCTTTGTCCTCCTTCTTCTGAAGCCTGGGTGCATGACGCGTCCTACGTCATCCACACTATCCGGCATTGAGGTCCTGCGCAGGACAGATCAAAGTATTGTAGTGCGCCTGCGCAGGACCTCAATGCCGGCTAGTGTGGATGGCATAGGATGTGTCATGCACCCAGGCTTCAGAAGAAGGAGGACAAAGATGGACAAAAGAGGTGCTGGTACCGGAGAACAGAGACACCCATCTGACTAGTCGCACCGCACCGCACCTTAGGTGAGTATTAAGTGTTTTTACATTATACAGCGCGGCCTGGGCTCTTATATACAGCATGTTAGAATGCTGTATATAAGAGCCCACTGGTGGTGGCCGCAGCTTATAGGGACCAAATCTGGTGACAGGTTCCCTTTAACAACTGCTAATTGTGTATGGAATATTTCAGCCTTCCACAATATTTTCACTTTTTTTTGTCCTCTATGAAGAACCCTCCTTTGACATCCTCGGGCGAATCATGCAATATGTGAACGGAGCCAACAACTCCCAGCAGCTGCCAATTGCGGAAGCCATGTTAACCTGCAAACATAAACTGTGAGTAGTCCGAATATTGCAGGTAACGGTTGCTTATTTTAGGGCTTGTGAAGTTTTGTTTTTTTTTGTTTTTTTTTAATTTAATGTACATTTTTCGTGAGATAAGATGTCACACAAAAGAGGTTCTCTACTCCTTTTTTTTTTTTTTTAAATAAAGGAATAAGAGGAGCCATACTTACCCCTGGAATCCGTCCTCCGGTTTAGTGCTGATGTCGTAGTTATAATAAGTTTGCGCTTCCAGTGTTTTTTTTTCTTATTCACATAACGAAAATAAGACAGGGACTTATATTCTTTTCTTCTATGAAAAATGTGCTAGGGCTTCTTTTCGGGGGGTGTCTTATATTTGTTTGCTGTATTAGTGCCCGAGGATCGCACCACAATCTTCGGTATATCTCATGAGCTGAGAGTGACAAATGCACAGACATTCATGCTGTCACTCTCCGGTCAGGAGTACCGCCGATGATTGCGGTGAGCAAGTGCATGGCTAGTTAAGTGAATGAATATTCACTCTTCTCTCTCGTAATCCCGCCCATCGCTCTGAGTCCTGCACTACACCCGAAATCTGCCTGCTGTATTACTAGTACTGTCAGCTCAAAGATCGCATCACTCTCATCCACATATCAACAGCTGCATAGACATACACACTGTCACTTTCAGATGAGGAGAGCCGCCGATGAGTGTGGTGCAATTCTTGGGCTGACAGTAGCGTTAATACAGCAGGAAGAGTGCGGGTGCAGTCCAGGACTCAGAGCGGTGGATAGGCTTACGAGAGAGGAGAGTGAATATTCATTCCCTTAATTAGCCATGCGCTTGCTCACCGCAATCATCGGTGGTACTCCTGATCTGAGAGTGACAGCGTACATATCTATGCAGCTGTTACAACCAGCTGAGGAGAGTCGCTGATGATTATGACGTGATTCTTGGGCCAGCAGTACCCGTTATACAGAGTGCGGGTGTAGTGCAGGACTCAGAGCGATGGGTGAGATTATGGGAGAGGAGGGTGAATATTCATTCCCTTAATTAGCCATGCGCTTGCTCACCGCAATCATCAGTGGTACTCCTGATCTGACAATCACCTGAGGAGCGTCCATTGATGATTACGATGCGATCCTTGGGCCAGCAGTACCGGTTATACAGAGTGCGGGTGCAGTGCAGGACTCAGAGCGATGGGTGAGATTATGGGACAGGAGGGTGAATATTCATTCTCTTAACTTACCAGAGCTTAGAGCAACACAAGAGGACAATAAAGGTTACGTATCCTGAAACAGAGCTGCACAAGTCCTATTTCAGGATACTGTTTGTTTGTGTATGCAACTAGGGCTTATTTTTGGAGTAGGGATTTCAAGCCTACTCCAAAAAGTCTGAAAAATCCTGCTAGGCCTTATTTTCGTGGGGAAACATGGTAGTTCTGAGTTGTTTTTTTTTCCAGGTTTGGCCAACCCTTCTTTCAAACTGCAGTTTGCTTTATTAAAAGTGTGCTTTACTCACACTCCCCGGATCCAGCATTGAGTATTCGCCGCTGTTCCCGGTGTCTGTTTTTGGCTGCAGCGCTGCAGCCAATGACTGAGATCAGCGACTGTGAGCGGCACGTGCTCGAGATGGTGGCACCTGCCGCTCACAGTCGCTGATCTCGGTCATTGACAGCGACTGTGAGCAGCACGTGCCTCCATCTTGAGCACATGCCGCCAACTCAGGCCAAGCTGCTGATCTCAGTTATTGTCTGCAGCGCCAAGTAATGATAATGACACTAACTATTGCATTTTGGAATATTATCGGTGACTTTCTGCCTTCTCTTTTCGCAGTCAGGAGGATGATTCCTATCAGAAGTTCATACCGTTCATTGGGGTAAGCGGCTCATTTTCCTGTCACCGTAGTGTTAAAAATATACTTTTTTTTTTGCAAAATAAAAAAGTTTTTCAAGGGGTCAGATTATTAATGTCTAAAAAAAAAAACCCCGACTCGCCCCTCCCCAATAGATGATTTCTGGAGAAATAAGGATTGGGCAATTGGAGTTCCACTGTCCGATCCCTCTGTTTTCCGATGTGATCAGCAGCAGCATTCTCTCTTCTTCTGGTCGATCTATTGGTATCCTGCATGTGCGACCAGCGGTAACTTTAGGCTTCATCCGGTCGTTTGTCTTTTTTTAAAAAAGTTTTTTTTCTTTCTTTTTTTGCATGCAAAAAAATTGATCCTTCGTCATCAGTGCGCTCCATATTTGGTCCCTGTGTCCATTTTTATCATCACGGTGTCATCTGTTTTCCTCGCATGCAAAAACTAAAAAAAATACCGTATTTTTTGTTTTTTTAAGACGCACCGGATTATAAGACGCACCCCAAAATATGGGGTCCGTTTTATAATCTGGTGGTGTCTTACCAGGGAGAGGGGGCAGCAGCGAAGCGGGGTGATGCAGCCCAGATACTCACTGCGGTCTCTGCTCTGTGCGGGGCCGGTGACGCCGCTCTGTGTGTGCGGATCTGGTGACGCCGCTCTGTGCAGGGCCGGTGACGCCGCTCTGCTCTGTGCGGGGCCGGTGAGGCCGCTCTGTGCGGGGCCGGTGACGCCGCTCTGTGCTGGGCCGGTGACGCCGCTCTGTGCGGGGCCGGTGACGCCGCTCTGTGCGGGGCCGGTGACGCCGCTCTGCTCTGTGCGGGGGGCAGGGAGTCACCGGCCATTCTGAAGATGGTGGCGGTCTACGGTGAGGGCTTCAAATAATGTCGGTCATAGTCGGCGCGTGCACAGATAACAGCTTGAGCTGAGAGCTTCATCTGCGTAGGCGCTGACTCTAGGCGCCATTATTTGAATCCCTGATATCTTCAGAATGACTGCCCGCTCGCCGAGCAGCACAAAGCAGCCGCGCACCAAGCGGCACAAAGCAGCCGTGCGCCGAGCAGCACATAGCAGACGCGTGCCGAGCAGCACATAGCAGCCGAGCAGCACATAGCAGCCGCGCGCCGAGCAGCACATAGCAGATGCGCGCCGAGCAGCACATAGCAGCACAAAGCAGCCGCGCGCCGAGCAGCACATAGCAGCCGTGTGCCGAGCAGCACAAAGCAGCCGCGCGCCGAGCAGCACATAGCAGCCGTGTGCCGAGCAGCACATAGCAGCCGTGCGCCGAGCAGCACAAAGCAGCCGCGCACCGAGCAGCACAAAGCAGCCGTGCGCCGAGCAGCACATAGCAGACGCGTGCCGAGCAGCACATAGCAGCCGAGCAGCACATAGCAGCCGCGCGCTGAGCAGCACATAGCAGACGCGTGCCGAGCAGCACATAGCAGCCGAGCAGCACAAAGCAGCTGCGCGCCGACCAGCACATAACAGCCGTGTGCCGAGCAGCACAAAGCAGCCGCGTGCCGAGCAGCACATAGCAGCCGTGTGGCGAGCAGCACATAGCAGACGCGTGCCGAGCAGCACATAGCAGCCGAGCAGCACAAAGCAGCCGCGCGCCGAGCAGCACATAGCAGCCGTGTGCCGAGCAGCACAAAGCAGCCGCGTGCCGAGCAGCACATAGCAGCCGCGCGCCGAGCAGAACAGACAAGCCGCGCAGAGCAGAGCCAAACAGAGTGGAGCCGATGCACACAACAGCGCCGTACTGACAAGCGCTGGCAGCACCCGGTAAGCTACATTTGGATTTTAAGACGCACCCCTCATTTCTTTGTCGCTCCATTGGGAGACCCAGACAATTGGGTGTATAGCTTCTGCCTCCGGAGGCCACACAAAGTATTACACTCAAAAGTGTAACCCCTCCCCTCTGCCTATACACCCTCCCGTGCCTCACGGGCTCCTCAGTTTTATGCTTTGTGTGGAAGGAGGCACACATCCACTCATGCATTCCCATTTTAGTCAGCAGCAGCTGCTGATTTTATCGGATGGAAGAAAAGAGGGCTCCCACGGGGCCCCCGGCATGCTCCCTTCTCACCCCACTACGTCGGCGGTGCTGTTAAGGTTGAGGTACCCATTGCGGGTACAGAGGCTGGAGCCACATGTCGTATTTCCTTCACCATCCCTTGGGGGCTCTGGGAGAAGTGGGATCCTGAGCGGTCATCCAGGTACTGGGACCGTGCTCCCTCCGCAGCCCCAGTGTGGAATCTGCCGGACCGGAGTATTTTCTTTATCAGGGACCGGGCCCTGCATCTGTCAGGTACTCTGTGTCCCCATGGGGACGGTTCATGGAGCGCCTGGCACCCGGACGCTGCAAGGGCTGCTAGGCCGTGAAAGCCGGGGGACTTCCGCGCCGACCGCGCCTGTTTGTCGGCCGCAGTCATAAATTTAGTCCCCGGCTTCAGTTGCGGCCTACTTGCAAAATCTCGCCCCCGGACCTGTCTGTCAGGGTAGGGGCGGGACAGCCGACCGGACGCTGCCTGGGACACACAGCGGCTGCTGATCCGTGAAAGCCGGGGGACTTCCGCGCCGACCGCGCCTGCTTGTCGGCCGCGGTCATAAATTTAGTCCCCGGCTTCAGTTGCGGCCTACTGGCAAGACTCCCGCCCCCGGACCTGTCTGTCAGGGTAGGGGCGGGACAGCCGTCCTGACGTCGGCAGTGAGGGCCGGAGCATCCTGTATGCTTCCTCCCCCCTCTTTGATCACAATAGGGACCCCAGATTCCCGCACTTTTTCCTGGTGCCGCCCACCGCTCCACTCCCCCTCTGAGAGCTCCAGCAGCCATTTTTTTCAGACCTTCTGAGCTGGAGATTCATCAGGAAAGAGCTCTTCACCGCTGGGAGACATGGAGCAGGGAATCTGGAGGACACACACGCCGCTTTTTAGCGGTCGGTAAGCCACACCGGTCATCCGGTGCTGGTCCCCCTGGGTTGCCTGAATAGATACGTATTATATATCTTTATATATATATAGATCTCTGTTCGGCCGGGCTGTATACTCTTCCCTTTTACCCTCTGTGATCACTCTCCTGGGACACAACAGCATGTCGTCCACAAGGAGCAAGAGCGCTAAGGCACAGGGTTTCTTTGAGACCTGTACCTCTTGTGGGGCTATGTTGCTTGCGGGTTCCACCTACCCTCACTGTGAGCAATGCTCGACCCCTGTTACACTGACTCAGCCGGAGCCGGGACCACTTGTGGGCCCCTCGGCTCAGGTAGACCCCCATGCTACCACTGTCCAGGCGGCAGGGACAGAGTTTGCAGTGTTTGCTGAGAAGCTCTTTGAGTCACTTTCACAATCCATCGCTAAGTCTATGGACAAATGGTCTGCCAAGCTGCTAGAAGCCTTGCAGTCCAGACCGGTCCTTACACAGACCCAGGACACTGTTGGATCGGCGCCTCCAGGTCCCTCTCGGTCCACGCCGCAGCGCGCTCCCGGGGTGGGCTCTAGGTTTCACGTGGAGGACTCCTCCACGGTCCACAGCCCCAGACCAGCTAAGCGGGCCCGCTTGGAATCATCAGCTTCATCACGCTGCTCAGGTTCCCGGCTGGAGGACTCGCTGGAGGACGAGGCGGAGGTCGCAGCTCAGGGCTCTGACCATGACGTTGCCCTCAACCTTGATACACCTGAAGGGGACGCCTTAGTAAATGATCTTATCTCGTCCATCAACCAGGTGTTAGATCTATCTCCCCCGCCTCCAACTATAGAGGAGTCGGCTTCTCAGCAGGAGAAACACCAGTTTCGGTTCCCCAAACGTACACGGAGTGCGTCTTGCGACCACTCTAACTTCAAGGATGCTGTCCAGAAACCCAGAGCGGTTCCGGACAAGCGCTTTACTAAGCGCCTTGCTGACACACGTTACCCCTTCCCCTCTGACGTAGTTAAGGGTTGGGCTCAGTGTCCCAAGGTGGATCCTCCAGTCTCTAGATTGGCGGCTAGATCTGTGGTATCGGTTGCAGATGGCTCATCGCTAAAAGAGGCCACTGACAGGCAGATAGAGCTCCTGGTGAAATCCATCTATGAAGCCACGGGCGCGTCCTTTGCCCCGGCTTTTGCAGCCGTGTGAGCACTCCAAGCTATCTCGGCTTGTCTAACCGAGATTAATGCGGTCACACGTACTTCTGCTCCGCAGGTTGCGTCTTTGACTTCTCAGGCGTCGGCGTTTTCTTCATACGCCATGAAGGCAGTCCTAGACTCTGCTAGCCGTACAGCGGTCGCATCCGCTAATTCTGTGGCAGTCCGCAGAGCCATGTGGCTGCGCGAATGGAAGGCAGACTCGGCTTCCAAGAGATTCCTAACCGGTTTGCCGTTTTCTGGCGACCGATTGTTTGGAGAACGATTGGATGAGAGGGAAAAGACTCCTCCTTACCCCAGTCCAGACCGAAGCGACCTCAGCAACGTAAGATACAATCGAGGATTCGGTCCTTTCGCCCCTCCGCCAAGTCCCAATCCTCTTCGTCCAATAGGCCGGAGAAAGGTCAGAGGAACTCCTACGCGTGGCGGTCTAAGTCACGCCCCCAAAAGGCTGCCGGAGGCACTGCCTCCAAGGCGGCCTCCTCATGACTCTTGGCATCCCCGAACCGCATCCTCGGTCGGTGGCAGGCTCTCCCGCTTTTGCGACACCTGGTGGCCACATGTTCAAGACCGATGGGTGAGAGACATTCTGTCTCACGGTTACAGGATAGAGTTCATCTCTCGTCCTCCAACTCGTTTCTTCACAACCCCCCCCCCCCCCCCGCTCGGGCCGACGCACTTCTTCAGGCAGTGGCCGCTCTGAAGACAGAAGGAGTTGTGATCCCCGTCCCCCCTCAGGAACAGGGGCGCGGCTTTTACTCCAACTTGTTCGTGGTGCCAATGAAGGACGGTTCATTCCGTCCCGTTCTGGACCTCAAACTGCTCAACAGACATGTGAGAACCAGACGGTTCAGGATGGAATCTCTCCGCTCGGTCATCGCTTCGATGTCACAGGGAGACTTTCTCGCATCGATCGACATCAAAGATGCTTATCTCCATGTGCCGATCGCACCCGAACATCAACGCTTCTTGCGTTTCGCCATAGGGGACGAACACCTTCAGTTCGTGGCATTGCCTTCGGCTTGGCGACAGCCCCACGGGTTTTCACCAAAGTCATGGTATCCGTTGTGGCGGTCCTACATGAGGCGCCTCATGCACTTCCTAGGGAAGATGGTGGCAGCGATGGAGGCAGTGCCCTTCGCGCAATTTCATCTACGCCCACTCCAATGGGACATTCTCCACAAGTGGGACAAGAGATCGACTTCCCTCGACAAGAATGTCTCTCTTTCCCTGGCAACCAAGACGTCTCTTCAGTGGTGGCTTCTTCCCACTTCTCTATCGCAGGGAAAATCCTTCCTGCCCCCAACCTGGGCTGTGGTCACCACGGACGCGAGCCTGTCAGGGTGGGGAGCGGTGTTTCTCCACCACAGGGCTCAGGGGACCTGGACTCCGAGGGAGTCTTCCTTTCAGATCAATGTTCTGGAGATAAGGGCAGTGTATCTAGCCCTATTGGCGTTCCATCAGTGGCTGGAGGGCAGGCAGATCCGCATACAGTCGGACAACGCCACTGCAGTCGCCTACATCAATCACCAGGGCGGCACTCGCAGTCGTCAAGCCTTCCAGGAAGTACGGCGAATTCTGCAGTGGGTGGAAGCCACAGCATCCACCATCTCCGCAGTTCACAGAGCTCTGGCGGCGGATGCATTAGTACAGGATTGGTCGCAGTTTCAACTGCCTTATGTGTTTCCTCCTCTGGCGATGCTACCCAGAGTATTACGCAAGATCAGGTCCGACTGCCGCTGCGCCATTCTCGTCGCTCCAGACTGGCCAAGGCGGTCGTGGTACCCGGATCTGTGGCATCTCATGGTGGGTCAACCGTGGGCCCTTCCAGACCGCACAGACTTGCTGTCACAAGGGCCGTTTTTCCATCTGAATTCTGCGGCCCTCAACCTGACTGTGGCCATTGAGTCCTGGCTCCTAGCATCGTCAGGGTTATCTCAGGATGTCATTGCCACTATGAGACAGGCCAGGAAACCGACGTCCGCCAAGATCTATTACAGGACTTGGCGGATATTCTTGTCCTGGTGCTTTGTGAATGGGTTTACTCCCTGGCCTTTTGCCTTACCCATTTTTCTTTCCTTCCTTCAATCTGGAATGGACAAGGGTTTGTCACTCGGCTCTCTCAAGGGACAAGTATCGGCGCTCTCAGTATTTTTTCAAAGGCGCCTGGCCAGGCTCCCGCAGGTCCGCACGTTCCTGCAAGGAGTATGCCACATAGTCCCACCTTACAAGCGCCCACTAGAGCCCTGGGACCTTTACAGGGTGCTAACGGCTCTTCAGAAACCACCTTTCGAGCCGCTGCGAGATGTCTCCTTATCACGTCTTTCGCAGAAGGTGGCATTTCTAGTGGCAGTTACATCACTCCGAAGAGTGTCGGATCTTGCAGCGCTGTCATGCAAAGCCCCCTTCCTGGTTTTTCACCAGGATAAGGTGGTTCTGCGTCCTGTTCCGGAATTTCTCCCTAAGGTGGTATCCCCTTTTCATCTCAATCAGGATATCACCTTAACTTCTTTTTGCCCTAATCCAATTCACCAATGTGAAAAGGATTTGCACTCATTAGATCTAGTGAGAGCACTCCGGTTCTACGTGTCTCGCACGGCGCCCCTGCGCCGTTCAGATGCACTCTTTGTACTTGTCGCCGGTCAGCGTAAGGGTTCGCAGGCTTCCAAGTCAACCTTGGCTCGGTGGATCAAGGAACCAATTCTTGAAGCTGACCGTTCTTCGGGGCTTCCGCTTCCTTCGGGGCTGAAAGCCCATTCTACCAGAGCCGTGGGTGCGTCCTTGGCATTGCGGCACCGGGCGACGGCTCAGCAGCTGTGTCAGGCAGCTACCTGGTCTAGTCTGCACACTTTCACGAAACATTATCATACCTATGCTTCGGCAGATGCCAGTCTAGGTAGGCGAGTCCTTCAGGCGGCGGTTGCCCACCTGTAAGAGGGAGCCGTGTCGGCTCTATTATCGAGGTATTCTTTTACCCACCCAGGGACTGCTTTTGGACGTCCCAATTGTCTGGGTCTCCCAGTGGAGCGACAAAGAAGAAGGGAATTTTGTTTACTTACCGTAAATTCCTTTTCTTCTAGCTCCAATTGGGAGACCCAGCACCCGCCCCTGTTCCCTTCGGGCTTGTTGTTCAATTGTTTCTTTGGTTTCAGTTCTCCGAACATCCTTCGGATTGAATTTACCTTAGACCAATTTATAAGTTTCCTCCTTCCTGCTCTTGCACCAAAACTGAGGAGCCCGTGAGGCACGGGAGGGTGTATAGGCAGAGGGGAGGGGTTACACTTTTGAGTGTAATACTTTGTGTGGCCTCCGGAGGCAGAAGCTATACACCCAATTGTCTGGGTCTCCCAATTGGAGCTAGAAGAAAAGGAATTTACGGTAAGTAAACAAAATTCCCTTCTTTCCTCCCAAATTTTTGGGAGGAAAAGTGCGTGTCATAATCCGAAAAATACGGTAATTAAAATTTACAAGCTTCTCTTACCCATTAGACAGCGAACCCCCCGCCCCCCGAAGAACGTCAGTACTCTCATGACCCGTAGAGGTCGGCTTCCACGTACCGTCTGTTTGTTTCACTGATCCACTGACTTGACAGGGCAATATTGATCAGCAAGTCTGATCTTGTCTCCTGTTCTACGGTCAGTCGGCAATAAAAAAAAACAACAAATCTCCCCCCTCCCCCCAAAAAAAAAATTAAAAAAAATTGAAAAGTATTGAACATGTCCTCAATTTCCTAAGTTAATTTATTTCTAAAGGTGCTATTGACATAAATGATTACCAGATGTCGAAAACAACCCATCCAATTCACACAGGCAAAGAAATCAAACCAGAGATGTCCATAAAATTGATTATATGTAATAATGAGAAATGAGACGGGGGAAAAATATTTAACACGTCACTGAAATTTTTTAATACTTCGTACAAAAGCCTTTGTTGGTGATGAAGCTTCAAGATGCCTCCTGTATGGAGACACTAGTCACCTGCATTGCTCAGGTGGATTTTTGGTCCATTCTTCCACACAAGCATTTCTCCCTCTATGAACTCTGAGCTTTAGTTCCTTCCATACATTTTCTATTGGATTCAGCTCTGGTGATCGGCTCGGCCATTCTAGCAGCTTTATTTTCTTGCTCTGAAACCAGTTGAGAGTTTCCTTGGCTGTGTGTTTGGGATCATTGTCTTGCTGAAATGTCCACCCTCATTTCATCTTCATCATCCTGGTAGACGGCAGCAGATTTTTATGAAGAATGTCTTCGTCCATTCATCCTTCCTTCAATAATACAAAGTTTGCCAGTGCCGTATGCTGAAAAACATCCCCACACCATGATGTTCCCACCTCCAACCTTCACAGTTGGTGTGTATGGGGGGATATAAAACCTGGTGTGTAATATGGCATCCAAAGGGTTCAGTTTTGGTGTTATCTGACCAGACTATATTCTCCCAGTATTTCACACTATTGTCTAAATGTTGTTGCGCAAACGCTAAACGCTCTTGAATGGAGTCTTGCTTGATGAGGTGCATACAGGCCATGGAAATGGTTCTTGGCTCTTGGACAACTCTTCTGATAATTATTTTCACTCCTCTGTCTGAAATATTGCGGGGAGCGCCACAACCCAGTGATCCCCGCAGGATTTCGGACAAAGGAGAGAAAACAATTATCTGAAGAGTTGTCCAAGAGCCAAGAACCACCTGTGGAGAGCTACAGAAAGACCTGAAATCAGCAGGTACAATTGTTTCAAAGAAAACCGATTTATGGTGAAATTATGTCCTTTCCACTTCCGGATTATGGCCCCTACAGTGCTTGGTGGAACCTTCAGTAATTTAGAAATTCTTTTGTAACCAATGCCATCACTATGTCTTGCAAGAATAAGGTTGTGAAGGTCTTGAGACAGCTCTCTGGTTTTACCCATCATTAGATGTTTCTTATGTGGCACCTTGATAATGAGACACATTTTTATAGGGCATCAGTTGTACCAGCTGATATTATTTTTCACTAAGTAGCAGGATTGCTTTCTGATTAGTGATAGATTTCAGCTGTTATCATGACTATCTATGGCTTTTTGCACCTCTCTTTCTTTATGTGCTCAATACTTTCTTCCTGAGTCATATCTCATTATTGCAACTAACTTAATTTACGGACATCTGTGGTTTGATTTCTTTGCCTGTGTAGATTGGATGGGTTGTTACCGACATCTAGTGAGTAATTCATGTGAATAGCACCTTTTAGAAATATATTTACTTAGAAAATCGGAAATGTGTTCAATACTTATTTCTTGCTGCTCTGGTGTATCTAGGACGACAGCAGCAGAGTACAGTTGCCATTACATGGGTTGTCTGCCACAGTGGCCCGTGTGGAAACTGCAATATATATATATATATATATATATATATATATATATATATATATATATATATATATATATATATATATATATATATATATATGTACAGTGTGTCCACCCATATCGTGTCCACCGCCATTAACTTGAGAACGGCGGCAGCTATAGGCATAGAAGTGGTGTTTAAGTATAGTACAGTAGCCATGCGCTACGCACTGAAACCACCTATAGCGCCACCTGGTGGAAAACAACAGAGTTAGCATTTTTATCTTGAAAATGGAACGAGATAGAGGGAAAAAAAGTTAATTTAAAAGATTGTAGGACATCATCAATTCAATACGAATCGGCACCTTGCATACAGAAATGCTATGATATGAAACCCATGACCCCCCCCCCAAAACACTGAATGCTGGTTACGCATATGGCGCTCATTTAACTTTGATGCTCAAAGTGGCCCCCGTCAGCTGCAATGCACATCTGGACTCTGGACAGCGTACTGTATCTTGCTGCACGTTGTGCAATATGGTAGGTGACACGTTTGCACAAGCATCACGTCGTCTTAGGTCCTGCAATGTTGGTGGAGGGGTCGCATACACCTGCTGTTTGATGTGACCTCACAGAAAGAAGCCCAATGGGGTCAGGTCAGGTGAGTGTGGAGGCCAGTCCACACAGCCACCATACCCAATGACTTGTAGGAAGGTCTCCATGAGGTATCGCTTCACGTCCGCAGCCTTGTGAGTTTTACACGTTCATATCATAGCATTTCTGTATGCAAGGTGTCGATTCGTATTGAATTGATGATGCCCTACAACTTTGTAATTCACTTTTTCTTTATCGTTCCTTTGGGAGACCCAGACCATGGGTGTTTAGCTTCTGCCTTCGGAGGACACACAAAGTACTACACTTAAAAGTGTAGCTCCTCCCTCTGAGCTTATACACCCCCTGGTAGCCAGTCCTAGCCAGTTTATTGCTTTGTGTCAGGAGGTCATACATCCACACATGCATTCTCATCTGATTGTTTGACTTTTGGAAAGAGTTTGAAGAAAAGCGGGTCCATGTCTGGACTCCCGGCATGTCCCTTCTCACCCCACTGTGTCGGCGGTGTTGTTAAGGTTGATTTACAAGGCTGAAGCCTTACATGCCGCGCTCCTTCACCATCCCTTCTGGGCTCTGGCTTGAAGTGGGAGCCAGCACGGTCTCCATGCCTGGCAGGAGTCCGGTCTCCATCCACAGCCCCTTGAGGATTCTGTTGGACCGGAGCACTCATCCCCAGGGACATGGCCCTGCGTCTCAGCAGCTAAGTACCTGAGACGTTTATGTTGGGGGTCCCGGTTCTTTATTGTAAGGGGAGAGTATGCTGTATGAGATTGTTTTAACTTTTCCGGCGGGTTCTCCAGCTTTTGCCTGAGAACCGCGCCGATGGTGCCTGCTTGTCGGCCTCGCCGCTTAAATTTAGGCCCCGGCTTCGCCGGAGGCCTAGTTTCATTTTCCTGCCCTCGCATGTCACTCATGCAGAGGGACAGGTTCGGCTCCTCCCGGCGGCCGTTCTACACAGGGGAGGGACACTCCCCACTGCTGGGGCGTCCCTCCTTCCCTGCAGGTCTCTATAGCCGTCCAGTTCCCGCTCTTTTATAGGAACGCCCTCTTCTCAGGCAGAGTTCACTCTGCTCTGGGACATCCTGCATTCTGCATCTCTGCTGAGGTGCTGCGACTGGGGGACCGGGCTTCGGGATCTGGAGGGCACACAACACCGCGCTCAGCGGTCTGGTAAGCCACAGCCGGTCTCCGGTTGTGGACCTCTGTATATTCTCCCTTGGGTTCATTCTCTGCAAAGCCCCCACTCCAGCAGCATGTCTCACACAAGGAGCAAGGCTCCAAAGCTTTATTCTGCATGCACTGCATGTAAGCTCCTGCTGCCTGAGCCGAGCATTTATCCACATTGTGATGTCTGCTCTAACTTGGCGGTGCCACAGCCTGGAGTCTCACCCCCAGTGGTCTCTCAGGCTGCTGCTGCACCTGTGATTGAACCCCCGGCCTGGGTAGAGTCCTTTTCTAGGTCCATATCCCAGTCATTTGCTGAGTCCATGGGGCTTTTGTCCAGGACTTTGATGAATATGCATCAGCCCCCCTCACAGGGTGCCTCTAATACTCTTGACAGAGGACTCCTATCCTCTGACCTCCGTCCATCGGAGCTCATGGAGGATTCATCATCTGATCCCAGACGTCGTCCTTCTAAGAGAAGGCGCAGGGTTTCCTCCCCCTCCCCATCCCACGGCTCTGCCTTAAGAGCTGACTCGCAAGATGAGGAGGATGCCCTCACTGGGGGCTCGGAGGCTATGTATCCCATCGATTTCTCTGAGGGTGACTCAGATCTTAGTGATTTGATTGCTTCTATTAATTCTGTGCTGGATCTTAATCCGCCAGTGTCAGAGGAGCAACTCTCTTTGGCAGAAAAACATCAGTTTACCTCGCCTAAGAGAGTGAAGAGTGTGTTCTTTAACCACTCCAGTTTTCAGACCGCTGTGACCAAACCCAGGGCCTGCCCTGACAAACGCTTTCCAAAGCGTGGTTCTGATGACCGGTTTCCATTTCCACCTGAGGTGGTCAAGGAGTGGTCTCACTCCCCAAAGGTAGACCCTCCGGTGTCTAGGCTATCAGCCCAGACCGTTGTGTCGGTGGCTGACGGCACCTCACTTAAGGATTCCACTGACCGTCAGATTGACCTTCTGGCCAAATATGTGTATGAAGCTGCGGGGGCCGCGTTTTCCCCGACTTTCTTTGTCGCTCCTAATTGGGAGACCCAGACAATTGGGTGTATAGCTACTGCCTCCGGAGGCCACACAAAGTATTACACTTAAAAGTGTAAAGCCCCTCCCCTTCTGCCTATACACCCCCCGTGGGATCACGGGCTCCTCAGTTTTCATGCTTTGTGCGAAGGAGGTCAGACATCCACGCATAGCTCCACTGTTTAGTCAGCAGCAGCTGCTGACTATGTCGGATGGAAGACAAGAGGGCCCATAACAGGGCCCCCAGCATGCTCCCTTCTCACCCCACTTTTGTCGGCGGTGTTTGTTAAGGTTGAGGTACCCATTGCGGGTACGGAGGCTGGAGCCCACATGCTGCTTCCTTCCCCATCCCCCTTAGGGCTCTGGGTGAAGTGGGATTTTACCGGTCTCCAGGCACTGAGACCGTGCTCCATCCACAACCCCTTGGGAATCTGCTGGATATGGAGCTGAGTATCGTCAGGGACAGGGCCCTGCTACGTCAAGGTACTCTGTGTCCCCGTACTGACCGCGCGCTGACACACTACAGCATGGCTGGGTGTGTTAGTGCGCCGGGGACAACAGCGCTGCGCGCTTGTGCCTTTACTCACTACAGCTCTGCTGAGTGAGTCAATGTATTGGGAACGGCCGCGCCGGCCGCTGCTGTCAGTTTTACACTGCGGCGCGGCTGGGACTTGTGGTGCGCCGGGGACTTCCGCGCTGGCCGTGCATATATGACGGCCGCGCTTATTACTCGAGTCCCCGGCTTTTGCGGCCTAGTTTCGTTTCGTTCCCGCCCCCAGGCCTGCCAGTCAGGGGAAGGGCGGGACGCTGTACAGAACGTCAGCGCCGAGGGCTGGAGTCTACTTTACATACTCCAGCCCTCACACTGGGCACAGTGGGACGCCAGTTTCCCGCACTTTGTCTGAGGCACGCCCACGGTCCGCCCCTCTTCACAGAACGCCGGCAGCCATTCCTGTGTGCAGTCTGAGCTGGAGAGGGGAGACAAGTTCTGGGAGACCCAGACACGGGATTCTGGCGACCGCACACCCGCTTTTGTGCGGGCGGTAAGCGGCACCTCTGGTGCTGACCCCACTAGCGCCGAAGTGCACATTTGTATTTTTATGCTTGCATGCTATACATTGCACTGTACGGTCGCTGGTGATTCCTGGCTATATACCCTCCTAGATTGCTCAGAGGAGACAACAGCATGTCGTCCGCAAAAAGCAAGGGTGCCAAGGCACAGGCTTTCTATGCTGCTTGTACCGCATGTGAGGCTACTCTACCGGCAGGTTCCACTGACCCCCATTGTGTGCAGTGCTCGGCCCCTGTGGCACTTGCTCGGCCGGGGCCTCTGCTAGAGGTGACCCAGGGAGAACCACCTGTGAATACTGTCCAGGTGACGGGGACGGAGTTTGCAGTTTTTGCTGACAGATTGTCTGTGACTATGACTAAAATTCTAGAAACTTTGCAGTCTAGACCAGTAACTCAGACCATGGGCACTGTTGAATCATTGCTCCCTGGTCCCCCTCATTTGGAACAGCTCCGGGCTCCGGGGGTGTCCCATGCATCCCAGGGTGAAGGCTCTGACACGGACGACAGTCCCAGACAGCCTAAGCGAGCTCGCTATGAGCGGCCCTCGACTTCCTCACACTGGTCAGGATCCCAGCAGGAGGACTCTCTGTATGATGAGGCGGAGGTTGCTGATCAGGATTCTGATCCTGAGACCGCTCTCAATCTGGATACACCTGATGGTGTCGCCATAGTGAATGATCTTATAGCGTCCATCAATAGAATGTTGGATATTTCTCCTCCGGCTCCTCCAGTGGAGGAGTCAGCTTCACAGCAAGAGAAATTCCATTTCAGGTATCCCAAGCGTAAATTAAGTACTTTTCTGGACCACTCTGACTTTAGAGAGTCAGTCCAGAAACACCACGCTTATCCAGATAAGCGTTTCTCCAAACGGCTTAAGGATACACGTTATCCCTTTCCCCCTGACGTGGTCAAGGGCTGGACCCAGTGTCCCAAGGTGGATCCTCCAATTTCCAGGCTTGCGGCTAGATCCATAGTGGCAGTGGAAGATGGGGCTGCACTTAAAGATGCCACTGACAGACAGATGGAGCTCTGGTTGAAATCCATCTATGAAGCTATCGGCGCGTCGTTTGCTCCAGCATTCGCAGCCGTATGGGCACTCCAAGCTATTTCAGCTGGTCTTACACAGATTGACACGGTCACACGTACATCTGTTCCGCAGGTGGCATCCTTAACCTCTCAAATGTCTGCATTTGCGTCTTACGCGATTAATGCTGTCCTGGACTCTACGAGCCGTACGGCAGTACGGTCCTCTCTTTGAATATTGCATATAAGTTGCAGGAATGTGCAGCCTTATGTAATTAATTGCATTGACTGAACTATGATATTTTCCGCTGTATGTATACATTGGCGTATGTTTGTTCTGCCCACACTCACACTTGTTATATTTATATGAAAAATAAAATATTAATAAAAAGTACATTGTACTGTAATTCCTGTCTATTGGTCTTTTGGGCTTTCATGATCGCCTCTTTCTCTCTTTTTTCTGAGCCGTACGGCAGTGGCGTCTGCCAACTCCGTGGTTTTACGCAGAGCCTTGTGGTTAAGGGAATGGAAGGCAGATTCTGCTTCCAAAAAGTGCTTAACCAGTTTGCCATTTTCTGGTGACCGACTGTTTGGTGAGCGTTTGGATGAAATCATTAAACAGTCCAAGGGTAAGGATTCATCCTTACCTCAGCCCAGACAAAACAAACCCCAACAGAGGAGGGGACAGTCGGGGTTTCGGTCCTTTCGAGGCTCGGGCAGGTCCCAATTCTCCTCGTCCAAAAGGACTCAAAAAGATCAGAGGAGCTCAGATTCTTGGCGGGCCCAGTCACTCCCAAAAAAGACAGCCGGAAGACCCGCTACCAAGGCGGCTTCCTCATGACTTTCGGCCTCCTCTCTCCGCATCCTCGGTCGGTGGCAGGCTCTCCCGCTTTGGCGACATTTGGCTGCCACAGGTCAAAGACCGTTGGGTGAGAGACATCCTGTCTCACGGGTACAGGATAGAGTTCAGTTCTCGTCCTTCAACTCGATTCTTCAGAACTTCTCCACCTCCCGACCGAGCCGATGCTCTTCTGCAAGCGGTGTGCACTCTAAAGGCAGAAGGAGTGGTGACCCCTGTTCCTCTTCAGGAGCAAGGTCACGGTTTTTACTCCAATTTGTTTGTGGTGCCAAAAAAGGACGGGTCTTTCCGTCCCGTTCTGGATCTAAAACTGCTCAACAAGCACGTGAAAACCAGGCGGTTCCGGATGGAATCCCTCCGCTCCGTCATCGCCTCAATGTCTCAAGGAGATTTCCTAGCATCAATAGACATCAAGGATGCTTATCTCCACGTGCCGATTGCTCCAGAGCACCAGCGTTTTCTACGCTTCGTTATAGGAGACGAACACCTTCAGTTCGTAGCTCTGCCTTTCGGGCTGGCGACAGCCCCACGGGTCTTCACCAAGGTCATGGCAGCAGTAGTAGCAGTCCTGCACTCTCAGGGTCACTCTGTGATCCCGTATTTGGACGATCTACTTGTCAAGGCACCCTCTCAAGAGGCATGCCAACACAGCCTGAACGTTGCGCTGGAGACTCTCCAGAGTTTCGGGTGGATCATCAACTTTTCAAAGTCAAATCTGACCCCGACCCAATCGCTAACATATCTTGGCATGGAGTTTCATACTCTCTCAGCGATAGTGAAGCTTCCGCTGGACAAACAGCGTTCACTACAGACAGGGGTGCAATCTCTCCTTCAAGGCCAGTCTCACCCCTTGAGACGCCTCATGCACTTCCTAGGGAAGATGGTAGCAGCAATGGAGGCAGTCCCTTTCGCGCAGTTTCATCTGCGTCCACTACAATGGGACATTCTCCGCCAATGGGACGGGAAGTCGACGTCCCTCGACAGGAACTTCTCCCTTTCTCAGGCGGCCAAGGAATCTCTTCGGTGGTGGCTTCTTCCCACCTTATTGTCAAAAGGAAAGTCCTTCCTACCCCCATCCTGGGCGGTGGTCACGACAGACGCGAGTCTATCAGGGTGGGGAGCAGTTTTTCTCCACCACAGGGCTCAAGGTACGTGGACTCAGCAAGAGTCCACCCTTCAGATCAATGTTCTGGAAATCAGAGCAGTGTATCTTGCCCTACAAGCCTTCCAGCAGTGGCTGGAAGGCAAGCAGATCCGAATTCAGTCGGACAACTCCACAGCGGTGGCATACATCAACCACCAAGGAGGAACACGCAGTCGGCAAGCCTTCCAGGAAGTCCGGCGGATTCTGACGTGGGTGGAAGACACGGCATCCACCATATCCGCAGTTCACATCCCAGGCGTGGAAAACTGGGAAGCAGACTTCCTCAGTCGCCAGGGAATGGACGCAGGGGAATGGTCTCTTCACCCGGACGTGTTTCAGGAGATCTGTCGCCGCTGGGGGATGCCGGACGTCGACCTAATGGCGTCCCGGCACAACAACAAGGTCCCGGCTTTCATGGCACGGTCTCACGATCACCGAGCTCTGGCGGCGGACGCCTTAGTTCAAGATTGGTCGCAGTTCCGGCTACCTTATGTGTTCCCACCTCTGGCACTGTTGCCCAGAGTGCTGCGCAAGATCAGGTCCGACTGCCGCCGCGCCATCCTCGTCGCTCCAGACTGGCCGAGGAGGTCGTGGTACCCGGATCTGTGGCACCTCGCGGTAGGCCAACCGTGGGCACTGCCAGACCGACCAGACTTGCTGTCTCAAGGGCCGTTTTTCCATCTGAATTCTGCGGCCCTCAACCTGACTGTGTGGCCATTGAGTCCTGGATCCTAGCGTCTTCAGGATTATCTCAAAAGGTCATTGCCACCATGAGACAGGCTAGAAAACCATCCTCCGCCAAGATCTACCACAGGACGTGGAAGATATTCTTATCTTGGTGCTCTGCTCAGGGAGTTTCTCCCTGGCCATTTGCATTGCCTACTTTTCTTTCCTTCCTGCAATCCGGTTTGGAAAAAGGTTTGTCGCTCGGCTCCCTTAAAGGACAAGTCTCAGCGCTATCTGTATTTTTTCAGAAACGCCTAGCACGACTTCCTCAGGTGCGCACGTTCCTGCAAGGGGTTTGTCATATCGTCCCTCCTTACAAGCGGCCGTTAGAGCCCTGGGATCTAAACAGGGTTCTAATTGCTCTCCAGAAGCCGCCTTTCGAGCCTATGAGGGATGTTTCCCTTTCTCGCCTTTCACAGAAAGTGGCCTTTCTAGTAGCGGTCACGTCTCTTCGGAGAGTGTCCGAGTTAGTAGCGCTATCATGCAAATCTCCCTTCCTGGTGTTTCACCAGGACAAGGTGGTTCTGCGCCCGATTCCGGAGTTTCTCCCTAAGGTGGTATCCCCCTTTCATCTCAATCAGGATATCTCCTTACCTTCTTTGTGTCCTCATCCAGTTCATCAATGTGAAAAGGATTTGCATTTGTTGGATCTGGTGAGAGCACTCAGAATCTACATTTCCCGCACGGCGCCCCTGCGCCGCTCGGATGCACTCTTTGTCCTTGTCGCTGGTCAGCGTAAAGGGTCGCAAGCTTCCAAATCCACCCTGGCTCGGTGGATCAAGGAACCAATTCTTGAAGCCTACCGTTCTGCTGGGCTTCCGGTTCCCTCAGGACTGAAGGCTCATTCTACCAGAGCCGTGGGTGCGTCCTGGGCATTACGGCACCAGGCTACGGCTCAGCAGGTGTGCCAGGCGGCTACCTGGTCGAGTCTGCACACTTTTACCAAGCATTATCAGGTGCATACCTACGCTTCGGCGGACGCCAGCCTAGGTAGACAAGTCCTTCAGGCGGCGGTTGCCCACCTGTAGGAAAGGACTGTTTTACGGCCCTATCACGAGGTGTTATTTTACCCACCCAGGGACTGCTTTTGGACGTCCCAATTGTCTGGGTCTCCCAATTAGGAGCGACAAAGAAGAAGGGAATTTTGTTTACTTACCGTAAATTCCTTTTCTTCTAGCTCCAATTGGGAGACCCAGCACCCGCCCTGTTTTCTTAGGGATTTTTGTTTTTTCGGGTACACATGTTGTTCATGTTAAATGGTTTCAGTTCTCCGATGTTTCTTCGGATTGAATTTGTTTTTAAACCAGTTATTGGCTTTCCTCCTTCTTGCTTTTGCACTAAAACTGAGGAGCCCGTGATCCCACGGGGGGTGTATAGGCAGAAGGGGAGGGGCTTTACACTTTTAAGTGTAATACTTTGTGTGGCCTCCGGAGGCAGTAGCTATACACCCAATTGTCTGGGTCTCCCAATTGGAGCTAGAAGAAAAGGAATTTACGGTAAGTAAACAAAATTCCCTTCTTTGCAGCAGTGTGGGCTCTCAAAGCCATCTCTGCTTCTCTAGAGGAGATACATTCCCTCACCAAGGAATCTATGCCTGAGATGGTTACCTTAACTGCTCAGGCTTCAGCCTTTTCATCTTATGCCATGTCTGCCATGCTAGAGGCTGCTCACCGCACTGCGGTGGCTTCAGCTAATTCTCTTGTTATCCGCAGGATTTTGTGGCTTCGAGAGTGGAAGGCAGATGCTTCGTCCAAGATGTTTCTTGCTGGGCTCCCTTTTGCTGGTTCACGGCTGTTTGGTGAACAGCTGGATGAAATCATTAAAGAAGCTACTGGCGGGAAGAGTTCTTCCATGCCACAAACCAAGACCAGGAAACCCGCCCAGGGTAGGAATCAATCGAGGTTTCGTTCCTTTCGTTCCTCCAACTGGTCATCCTCTAAGCCTTCCGCCTCGTCCGCTAACTCAGCCAAGGATCAGAAATCCAACTGGCGCCCAAAAGCGCGTCCGCAGAAGACCGCAGGAGGTTCTGCCACTAAGGCAGCTTCCTCATGACTCTCGGCCCGCTCCAGCCACGTCCTTAGTCGGTGGCAGGCTCTCCCACTTTGGCGACGCTTGGTTAAAGCAAGTCTCCGATCAGTGGGTGAGAGACATCATATCTCACGGCTACAGGATAGAATTCTCTTCCAGCCCTCCAAACAGATTTTTTCTCTCAACTCCCCCCTGCTCCAAGGCCGCCGCCTTCTCGCAGGCCGTGGCGTCCTTGCAGGCAAACGGAGTGATTGTCCCAGTTCCCGCTCAGGAACAGTTCAGAGGTTTTTACTCAAATCTCTTCCTAGTTCCAAAAAAGGACGGTACCTTCCGGCCCATCCTGGATCTCAAGCTTCTCAACAAGCATGTCCGGGTGCGGCATTTTCGCATGGAGTCTCTGCGATCAGTCATTGCCTCTATGACCGAAGGGGAGTTCCTGGCGTCCATCGACATCAGAGATGCCTATCTCCATGTGCCAATCGCAGTGTCACATCAGCGTTGGTTACGTTTTGCGATAGGGGAGGATCATTTCCAATTCGTGGCTCTCCCCTTCGGGTTAGCCACGGCCCCTCGGGTATTCACCAAGGTCATGGCGGCAGTGATTGCGGTCCTGCACCTCCAGGGGTGAGCAGTGCTTCCTTATCTGGACGACCTTCTGGTCAAGGGTACATCCAGCGCAGACTGTCAGCGGAGTGTTTCGCTCACTCTCGCCACCCTAGCCCAATTCGGGTGGATTGTCAATCTTCCCAAATCCACTCTGACTCCGACCCAGAGTCTCACGTACCTAGGGATGCAGTTCGAGACTTTGCCGGCACTTGTGAAGTTGCCCTTAATCAAACAGCAGTCTCTCCGGCTAGCGGTGCGCTCTCTCCTGAGGCCCCGCCGTTATTCCCTCAGGCGCCTGATGCAGGTGCTGGGTCAAATGGTGGCCTCCATGGAGGCGGTTCCCTTTGCCCAGTTCCATCTGCGTCCTCTGCAGCTGGAAATTCTCCGCTGTTGGGACAAGCGGCCTTCCTCCTTACAGAGGTTAGTGGCTCTGTCGCCACGGACCAGGAGCTCTCTTCAGTGGTGGCTTCGACCCCTCTCCCTGTCCCAAGGGCGCTCCTTCCTGACTCCGTCCTGGGTGATTCTCACCACGGATGCCAGCCTATCCGGCTGGGGAGCGGTACATCTCCACCACAGAGCACAGGGCACTTGGACTCCGTCCGAGTCAGACAACGCGACAGCGGTTGCCTACATCAATCACCAAGGCGGGACACGCAGCTGCCTGGCAATGTTGGAGGTCCAACGCATTCTTCAATGGGCGGAGGAGTCCAAGTCCACCATATCCGCAGTCCACATCCCTGGCGTAGAAAACTGGGAGGCAGATTATCTCAGCCGTCAATCCGTGGACGGTGGCGAGTGGTCCCTGCACCCGGCAGTGTTTCAGTCAATCTGCCGCAAGTGGGGCACTCCGGACGTGGACCTAATGGCATCCCGTCACAACAACAAGGTTCCGGTTTACGTGGCTCGCTCCCACGATCCTCAGGCCTTCGCCGCGGACGCTCTGGTTCAAGACTGGTCCCAGTTTCGTCTGTCCTACGTGTTTC
Organism: Anomaloglossus baeobatrachus; assembly: GCF_048569485.1. Classification (NCBI taxonomy): domain Eukaryota; kingdom Metazoa; phylum Chordata; class Amphibia; order Anura; family Aromobatidae; genus Anomaloglossus; species Anomaloglossus baeobatrachus. The sequence goes on from NC_134362.1 coordinate 39,119,874, forward strand.
CCCCTCTAGCTCTCTTGCCCAGAGTCCTGCGCAAGATCAGAATGGAGGGCCGTCGAGTCATCCTTATTGCACCGGACTGGCCCAGGCGAGCTTGGTATCCGGACCTGCTCCAACTGTCCGTGGAGATGCTGTGGAGATGTCCGTGGAGATGCTCTCGCAAGGTCCGTTTTTCCGCCCGAATTCTGCGGCACTCAAATTGACGGCGTGGCTCTTGAGTCCTGGATTTTGACGGCTTCTGGTATTCCTCCTGAAGTCTTCTCCACTATGACTCGGGCCCGTAAGTCTTCCTCCGTCAAGATCTATCACAGGACTTGGAAAATTTTCCTGTCCTGGTGTCGCTCTTCCGGCCATTCTCCTTGGCCATTCTCGTTGCCGACCCTTCTGTCTTTTTTACAGTCCGGTCTGCAGCTAGGACTGTCCCTCAACTCTCTCAAGGGACAAGTCTCAGCTCTATCAGTGCTGTTCCAGCGGCGTCTCGCCCGGCTGGCTCAGGTCCGCACCTTCATGCAAGGTGCGTCTCACATCATTCCGCCTTATCGGCGGCCCTTGGATCCCTGGGACCTTAACTTGGTCCTCACGGTATTGCAGAAACCCCCTTTCGAGCCCCTTAGGGAGGTTTCTTTGTATCGTCTTTCTCAAAAGGTGGCCTTTCTAGTTGCCATAACTTCTCTCAGGAGAGTCTCTGATTTGGCTGCGCTCTCCTCGGAGTCACCTTTTTTGTTTTTTCACCAAGACAAGGTAGTTCTCCGTCCGACCCCGGACTTTCTTCCTAAGGTGGTCTCTCCCTTCCACCTTAACCAGGATATTTCCTTGCCTTCCTTCTGTCCGGCCCCTGTTCATCGCTTTGAGAAAGCGCTGCATACTCTAGATCTGGTGTGTGCTCTCCGGATCTATGTGTCTCGCACCGCTGCGCTTAGGCGGTGCACCTCTCTTTTTGTGCTAACCACAGGGCGGCGCAAGGGTCTCTCTGCTTCTAAGCCGACCTTGGCCCGTTGGATTAGATCGACCATTTCGGACGCCTACCAGAGTACTCAGGTGCCTCCCCCGCCGGGGATCAAAGCACACTCGACCAGAGCTGTCGGTGCCTCTTGGGCTTTTAGGCACCAGGCTACGGCTCAACAAGTCTGTCAGGCTGCCACTTGGACTAGCCTGCATACCTTTTCGAAGCACTACCAAGTGCATGCTCATGCTTCGGCAGATGCGAGCTTGGGCAGACGCATCCTTCAGGCGGCTGTCGCCCACTTGTGAAGTTAGGCTCCGCCTACTTCTTGGTTTTTTCTGTTTATTCCCACCCAGGGACAGCTTTGGAACGTCCCATGGTCTGGGTCTCCCAAAGGAACGATAAAGAAAAAGAGAATTTTGTTACTTACCGTAAATTCTTTTTCTTATAGTTCCGTATTGGGAGACCCAGCTCCCTCCCTGTTGCCTGTTGGCAATTTTATTGTTCCGTGTGTTATCACCGGCTGTTGTCGTGGACAGAGTCTCCGGTTGTTCCGGTTCTTACTCGGTTCTACTTGTGGGTGGCTAGTCTCCTTCAGCTTTTGCCCTAAACTGGCTAGGACTGGCTACCAGGGGGTGTATAAGCTCAGAGGGAGGAGCTACACTTTTAAGTGTAGTACTTTGTGTGTCCTCCGGAGGCAGAAGCTAAACACCCATGGTCTGGGTCTCCCAATACGGAACTATAAGAAAAAGAATTTACGGTAAGTAACAAAATTCTCTTTTTTCTCTATCTCGTTCCGTTGTCGAGATAAAATGCTAACGCCGTTGTTTTCCACCAGGTGGCTCTATACGTGGTTTCATTGCGTAGCGCATGGCTACTTTACTATACCTAGACACCACTTCTATGCCTATAGCTGCCGCCATTCTCAAGTTAATTGCGCTGGTCAGGATATTGGTGGACACACTGTATATGTTTGTGTGTGTGTGTGTATATATATATATAGATAGATAGATATATATATATATACATTTTTATATATGAATATACAAATCTAAATTATATATAAAAAATTGTTTAAAAGAACTGAAGTCCTCAGTGGTTGATACCTGTTAATGGCTAACTGAAAAGATGGTAATAATAGCAGCTTTCGAGACTACTCGGGTCTCTTCTTCAGGCTCAATATAACACAAAATCTGAAGAGTCACATATTTATACACAACAGGACGTAGAATGGGGCAGTATATAAAACAAGTTATGTGAAGCAGAACTATCAGTATGGCAAGAGGACAAACTGTTGTGGCCATAAATATTGCTGCAATTCAGTGTGAAAGTTTTATTGTCCTCCGATGGAGGTCTGGTCCAGTCTGTGATGCCCACGGATGGTCTGAGGAGCACATCTCTTAATTGATGTAGAAAGACCTTAATCCATGAGACACATTCATTCCTGCTCTGAATGTGTCTATATATATATATATATATATATATATATATATATATATATATATATATATATATAATACATATACATATATATTTTATAAAGAAATGAAAGATTAAAAAAACAACATATTTATAATAAAAAGAGATTTAACAAAATAATGTCAGTTTCTGATGATTTGTTCTCTTTGAAGACCGCTATAATCCATTTAATGCAGGGCATATTAGTAATCTCTGTGAATGACTACATTTGTTCCCATCCATGTCTCCTGCTCCCTTTTTTTAGAAAATACCTTCTCACATTGAGACTTATTCCTTTTCTCCTTGCGCCTCCCTGTTCTTCTATCCTCGGGGGTTTCCTTCCTCTCACTGGCCCTCATGTCCTCCTGCAGGTGGTGAAAGTCGGACTGGTGGAGACGTCCCCCCCAAATACTGGTATGTGAGGAAGAAGAGCTCCCTAATCTGCACCAACCCTTCAATCCTAACAGATCTCCCCTTCTCTGTCCGTCCTGTGTATCTGCGATGGCCGCCGGCTGCACTAACCGGTTGAGTTCTGTGTCCCCACAGATGCGGAGGATTCTCTGACTCTTGGTGTCGGTCTCCCGTCTACGTCTCCCCCTTCTTCAGCGGGGATCCTCCGTGATTGCTCAGCGACCCCTCCATCTTCGCCGTCTTTAAGTGCCAATCTACAGGGAAACACAGGGTCAGAGGAAATGTTCTGCACTTCTTTCTTTTGCATAAGTATATATTGAAATGCTAGGGGCAAAAATGTACAGGTAAACCTTTCCAAAATATCGTTTTTGAGAGAGCCACACTTTTTTTTTTACTGCAATTTTGGATGGTTGTTTCAGAGAGGCTTCACTGAACATTATTATTATTATTATTATTATTATTATTATTATTATTTATTTATAGAGCACCATTAATTCCATGGTGCTGTACATGAGAAGGGGTTACATACAGAACACATATACAAGTTACAATAGATAGACTAGTACAGAGGAGGGACCCGCCCTTGCGGGATTACATTCTATAGGATTTTGGGGAGGAGACAGTAGGTGGGGTGTAGATTGGGCGGCAGCTCCGCACGGTGATCGGGGGCAGCTCGGCACGGTGATCGGGCGGAAGCTCCGCACGGTGGTCGGGCGGCAGCTCCGCACGGTGGTCGGGCGGCAGCTCCGCACGGTGGTCGGGCGGCAGCTCCGCACGGTGGTCGGGCGGCAGCTCCGCACGGTGGTCGGGCGGCAGCTCCGCACGGTGGTCGGGCGGCAGCTCCGCATGGTGGTCGGACGGCAGCTCCGCACGGTGGTCGGGCGGCAGCTCCGCACGGTGGTGAAGCAGGGAGGTAATTGTAGTTTATAGGCATTTCTGAACAGATGGGTTCCGTTTGAAGCTTGCAAGGGTAGCAGATAGTCTGACGTGTTGAGGCAGCGAGTTCCAGGAGACTGGGGATGCTCGGGAGAAGTCTTGGAGTTGGTTGCGAATGAGAGAGGAGGAGAGGAGGAGATCTTGGGAGGACCGGAGGTGACGTGTTGGAGCGTAGTGGGAGATTAGTTCAGAGATATATACGGAAGAGACAGTTTATGCACAGCTTTGTAGGTCCGTGTTAGTAGTTTGAATTGGATACGGTGGAAGATTGGGAGCCAACGGAGGGACTTGCAGAGAGGAGAAGCAGGGTGGTATTGAGGAGAGAGGTGGATCAGTCGGGCACCAGAATTAAGGATGGACTGGAGAGGAGCGAGCGTGTTAGCAGGGAGACCACAGAGGAGGATGTTACAGTAATCGAGGCGGGAGATTATGAGAGCATGCACTAGCATTTTTGTAGATTGCGAGTTGAGGAAAGGACGGATTCTGGAAATATTTTTGAGGTGGTGAGGGATTAGATGTGTGGTATAAAGGACAAGGCGGAGTCAAAGGTCACTCCGAGGCAGCGAACTTTGGGTACTGGCGAGAGCCTGGTGTTATTTATTGTAATAGATAGATCAGGTGGAGAGTAGGTGAGATGGAGGAAAGATGATCAGTTCAGTTTTGGCCACATTGAGCTTTAGGAAGCGAGAGGAAAAGAAGGAAGATATAGCAGATAGACACTCTGGGATTCTGGACAGCAGAGAAGTGACATCTGGGCCAGAGAGGTAGATCTGAGTGTCATCGGCGTCCCAGGCCAAATGTATAGATAGAAAAAAGTAAGGGTCCCAGGACAGAGCCTTGAGGGGACGCCAACAGAGAGAGGGCGGGATGAAGGGGTTGTGTGGGAGACACTAAAAGTGCGGTTGGAAAGGTATGAAGAGATCCAAGAGAGGGCGAGATCTCTGACACCAAGGGAAGAGAGGATCTGTAGTAGCAGGGAGTGGTCGACGGTATCGAAGGCTGAGGACAGGTCTAGAAGTAGGAGTATAGAGAAGTGGTTGTTAGCTTTGGCAGTAAGTCATTTGTGATTTTTAGTCAGGGCAGTTTCGGTGGAATGATGTGGACGGAAGCCGGACTGTAGGTTGTCAAAGTGAGAGTTAGAGGAGAGGTGTGAGGAGAAAGTTCAGCATGGACGTGCTGTTCCAGGAGTTTTGAGGTGAACGGGAGTAGTGATATGGGGCGATAGCTGGTAGTAGAGGTTGGGTCGAGGGAAGGTTTCTTTAGGATAGGTGTGACTGATGCATGTTTAAAGGCAGAAGGGAAGGTACCAGTCGTTAGAGAGAGGTTGAAAAGATGGGTTAAGGCTGGAATAAGGATAGGGGCGAGGTTGGGGAGGAGGTGGGATGGGATGGGATGGGATGGGGTTAAGTGCGCAGGTGGTGAGGTGCGCTTTTGAGAGAAGACGTGCAAGCTCTTCTTCGGGGATGGTGGGGAGGAAGTTTATGGGGGAGGGGCAGTGGTCAGTTATATGATGGGGTTGTGGTGGCCGTGCAGAGAAGACTGTGGTCGATTTTTTTCTTTGAAATAAGAGGCAAAGTCATCTGCAGAAATGAGGGAGGTTGGAGGGGGCAGTGGTGGGCGAAGGAGGGAGTTGAAAGTATTGATAACTGTTTGGGGTTGTGTGTTAAAGTGGATATGAGGTTTCTGAAGTAATCCTGTTTAGCGGAGGTGAGAACATTGAGCCTTATCTTAAAGAACAGCAGTGAAATGATATTACAACATGACCTGCAAACATTAAAAAAAAAAGATCATTTGGACCAGATAAGGTTGGTGTATTTATATTAAAAGTCCACGTTAGAATGGCTATATATTCATTTCTGAAACTTTAAACTCCGTCTTTACCCACCTAGCCTGAACCACAAATCCTCAGCGTCCCTTCTCCATGCTGAATCTCCACCCTCCAAGCATGATTAACAGCTCCTTAGTGTCACTCCTCCCAGCTGAATCTCCATTCATCTGACCTGAGTGACAGCTTTTCCCTTTTTCTACTTAGCCTGAGCCACAGCCCCTCAGTGTCCCTCCTCCCTGCTGAACACAACCCACTAAGTGTGATTGACAGCTCCTTAGTGTTACTCCTCCCTGCTGAACACAACCCACTAAGTGTGATTGACAGCTCATTAGTGTCCCTCCTCCCTGCTGAACACAACCCACTAAGTGTGATTGACAGCTCCTCAGTGTCCCTCCTCCCTGCTGAACACCACCCACTAAGTGTGATTGACAGCTCCTTAGTGTTACTCCTCCCTGCTGAACACAACCGACTAAGTGTGATTGACAGCTCATTAGTGTCCCTCCTCCCTGCTGAACACAACCCACTAAGTGTGATTGACAGCTCCTTAGTGTTACTCCTCCCTGCTGAACACAACCCACTAAGTGTGATTGACAGCTCATTAGTGTCCCTCCTCCCTGCTGAACACCGCCCACTAAGTGTGATTGACAGCTCTTTAGTGTTACTCCTCCCCGCTGAATCTCCATCCATCTGATCTGAGTGATCGCTTTTCCTTTTTCCTACTTAGCCTGAGCCACAGTTCCTCAGTGTCCCTCCTCCCTGCTGGACTCCACCCATTGAGCATGATTGAGAGCTCTTTAGTGTCAATCCTGTCCTCTGAATCTCCATCTATCTCACCTGAGTGACAGCTTTTCCCATTTCCTTCCTAGCATAATTGACAGCTCCTCAGTGTACCTCCTCCCTGCTCAATGTCCACGTGCCTAACCTGATTGACAGCTCTTCTGTTTTACTCCTCCCTGGTAAATCTGCAACTAGCTAGCCTTTCTGACAGCTCTTCATGGTCGCTGCTGAATCTCCATCCATCTGACCTGAGTGACATCTTTTCCCTTTTTCTACTTAGCCTGAGCCACAGTTCCTCAGTGTCCCTCCTCCCTGCTGAACACCGCCCACTAAGTGTGATTGACAGCTCCTTAGTGTTACTCCTCCCTGCAGAATCTCCATCCATCTGACCTGGGTGACAGCTTTTCCCTTTTTCTACATAGCCTGAGCCACAGTTCCTCAGTGTCCCTCCTCCTTGTGAACACCGCCCACTAAGTGTGATTGACAGCTCCTTAGTGTTACTCCTCCCCGCTGAATCTCCATCCATCTGATCTGAGTGATCGCTTTTCCTTTTACATACTTAGCCTGAGCCACAGCTCCTCAGTGTCCCTCCTCCCTGCTGAACACCACCCACTAAGTGTGATTGACAGCTCCTCAGTGTCCCTCCTCCTTCCTGAACACCACCCACTAAGTGTGATTGACAGCTCCTTAGTGGTACTCCTCCCTGCTGAATCTCCATCCATCTGACCTGAGTGACAGCTTTTCCTACATAGCCTGAGCCACAGTTCCTCAGTGTCCCTCCTCCCTGCTGGACTCCACCCATTAAGCGTGATTGAGAGGGCTTTAGTGTCAATCCTGTCCTCTGAATCTCCATCTATCTCACCTGAGTGACAGCTTTTCCCATTTCCTACCTAGCATAATTGACAGCTCCTCAGCGTACCTCCCCCCTGCTCAATGTCCACGCGCCTAACCTGATTGATAGCTCTTCTGTTTTACTCCTCCCTGGTAAATCTGCAACTACCTAGCCTTTCTGACAGCTCTTCATGGTCACTGCTGAATCTCCAGCTATCTCACCTTCTCAGTGTCCTTCCTCCTTGTCCAACTGCTGCTGAATGTGCACCTACTTACTATAATTAACAGCTCCTCAGTGTACCTCCTCCCTGCTCAACTACCACTTGCCTAGCCTGATTCGCAGCCCTTCCTTTTTACTCTTCCCTGCTGATTCTGCACCCACCTAGCCTTAATGTTAGCTCCTCATTGTCACTCCTCTCTGCTGAATCTCCATTCGTCTCAACTGAGTGTCAGCTCTTCCCCTTTTCTCCTCCTTGCTGAATCTCCGCACACGTAGTCAAACTAACAGCTTCTCCCTGCTGAATCTCCATCTTCTTAGCCTGATTGAAAACACTTCAATTTTTACTCCTCCCTGCTGAATATCCTCCCATCTAACCTGATTGACAGCTCCTCAGTGTCCCTCCTTCCTGCTGAGATCTCACACTTCTCAGTATAAGCTGCAGCTGCCATTCAGGCTGGGTGGGAAAAGACTGAATACATGTTGACTCATCAGCTCTCTCACTCTATAGCTGACCTCATAAAATGCTGATTTTATGATCAGGATTATACAGCCATTCTGACCATGATTTTCACAATAAGTACAGCAGCCTCATCAAGTCTAAAATATCTATTTAGTATTGTATACCATTTGTATTGTGAAAACTAGTGACAGATCCCCTTAAAGTAATTTTTTTTCAGGTGAATTAGTGTTTTTTGTTTTTGTTTGTAACAGATTTTACATTTGTGACTTCCTTTGTTAGGAAATTTGAGGTGTTTTCTGAGATAAAGGCATTCTGATCTGACCGTTGCTGCTTTTTATGTAGGACGACTTCAGATGCTTTAGGATTGCAAGTGGATTATTGGCTGACGTGTGACCGCAGAAAAGAGAGGGAAGGAGGAGGGAAGAACACTCTGCGGAGTATATTCCGCTCTGTTGTTGTGTCACGTCTGCCCGGTCCGGATACACCGCCTGGTAGTATGAGCCTGAGCGTGGTAACTACTGAGTCACGAAACAAGAAAGGTAACTTACCTCTATTTTGTATAAATAACATTAAAAGGGGCTACCAATTTTGGAAAATCCTTGTCCTCTTTATAAACAAACTGCAGACAATTTTATTAATTGCATCACCCTCCCCAGGTCCAGTGCTGAGCCTCTGCCTCTACTCCCAGTGTCTGTTATTGCCTGCAGCCAATAGCTGAGCTCAGCACAAGCGGCACAAGCTTCTGAGCTCACTGATTGGCTGCAGTGCTGTCGGTCTGATGACAGCACTGTAGACAATATCTGACTCCTGAAGTAGCGGAAAAGACTCAGCGCTGGACCCAATGAGGGGGTGTAAGGCAGAGAAGAGAAGTTTTTTTAAAATGTTTAAAATAAAAAAAACTTTGTGGCAAATTGATACGAGCAGGAGGTTTGATATTTGTACGTCATGTACTTTTTTATATATTATTTCTTCTTATTTCTTTATCGTTCCTTTGGGAGACCCAGACCTTGGGTGTTTAGCTTCTGCCTCCGGAGGACACACAAAGTACTACACTTAAAAGTGTAGCTCCTCCCTCTGAGCTTATACACCCCCTGGTGAGCCAGTCCCAGCCAGTTTATCGACCTTCTAGTCAAGGATCCATTCAGCGCAGACTGTCAGCGGAGTGTCTCGCTCACTCTCGCCACTCTAGCCCAATTCGGGTGGCTTGTCAATCTTCCCAAATCCACTCTGACTCCGACCCAGAGTCTCACGTACCTAGGGATGCAGTTCGAGACTTTGCCGGCACTTGTGAAGTTGCCCTTAATCAAACAGCAGTCACTCCAGCTAGCGGTGCGCTCTCTGCTGAGGCCCCGCCGTTATACCCTCAGGCGTCTGATGCAGGTGCTGGGTCAAATGGTGGCGTCCATGGAGGCTGTTCCCTTTGCCCAGTTCCATCTGCGCCCCCTGCAGCTGGACATTCTCCGCTGTTGGGACAAGCGGCCTTCCTCCTTACACAGGTTAGTGGCTCTGTCGCCACGGACCAGGAGCTCTCTTCAGTGGTGGCTTCGGCCCCTCTCCCTGTCCCAAGGGCGCTCCTTCCTGGCCCCGTCCTGGGTGATTCTCACCACGGATGCCAGTCTATCCGGCTGGGGAGCGGTATGTCTCCACCACAGAGCACAGGGCACTTGGACTCCGTCCGAGTCAGCCCTTCCAATCAACGTGCTGGAAACCAGAGCCGTGCTTCTAGCTCTCCTAGCTTTTCACCACCTGTTGGCGGGCAGGCACATTCGAGTCCAGTCAGACAACGCGACAGCGGTTGCCTACATCAATCACCAAGGCGGCACACGCAGCCGCCTGACAATGATGGAGGTACAACGCATCCTTCAATGGGCGGAGGACTCCAAGTCCACCATATCCGCAGTCCACATCCCAGGCGTGGAAAACTGGGAGGCAGATTATCTCAGCCGTCAAAGCGTGGACGGTGGCGAGTGGTCCCTGCACCCGGCAGTGTTTCAGTCAATCTGCCACAAATGGGGCACTCCGGATGTGGACCTAATGGCATCCCGTCACAACAACAAAGTTCCTGTTTATGTGGCTCGCTCCCACGATCCTCAGGCCTTCGCCGCGGACGCTCTGGTTCAAGACTGATCCCAGTTTCGTCTGTCCTACGTGTTTCCCCCTCTAGCTCTCTTGCCCAGAGTCCTGCGCAAGATTAGAATGGAGGGCCGTCGAGTCATCCTCATTGCACCGGACTGGCCCAGGCAAGCTTGGTATCCGGACCTGCTCCAACTGTCCGTGGAGATGCCGTGGCATCTCCCGGACCGTCCAGATCTACTCTCGCAAGGTCCGTTTTTCCGCCCAAATTCTGCGGCCCTCAAATTGACGGCGTGGCTCTTGAGTCCTGGATTTTGACGGCTTCTGGTATTCCTCCTGAAGTCATCTCCACTATGACTCGGGCCCGTAAGTCTTCCTCCGCTAAGATCTATCACAGGACTTGGAAAATGTTCCTGTCCTGGTGTCGCTCTACCGGCCATCCTCCTTGGCCATTCTCTTTACCGACCCTTCTGTCTTTTCTACAGTCCGGTCTGCAGCTAGGACTGTCCCTCAACTCTCTCAAGGGACAGGTCTCAGCTCTGTCAGTTCTGTTCCAGCGGTGTCTCGCTCGGCTGGCTCAGGTCCGCACCTTCATGCAAGGCGCGTCTCACATCATTCCGCCCTATCGGCGGCCCTTGGATCCCTGGGACTTTAACTTGGTCCTCATGGTATTGCAGAAACCCCCCTTTGAGCCTCTTAGGGAGGTTTCTTTGTATCGTCTTTCTCAGAAAGTGGCCTTTCTGGTTGCCATAACTTCTCTCAGGAGAGTCTCTGATTTGGCTGCTCTCTCTTCAGAGTCACCTTTTTTGGTTTTTCATCAAGACAAGGTGGTTCTCCGTCCGACCCCGGACTTTCTTCCTAAGGTGGTCTCTCCCTTCCACCTTAACCAGGACATTACCTTACCTTCCTTCTGTCCGGCCCCTGTTCATCGCTTTGAAAAAGCGCTGCATACTCTAGATCTGGTGCGTGCTCTCCGGATCTATGTGTCTCGCACCGCTGCGCTCAGGCGGTGCACCTCTCTTTTTGTGCTAACCTCAGGTCGGCGCAAGGGCCTCCCTGCTTCTAAGCCGACCTTAGCCCGTTGGATTAGATCGACTATTTCGGACGCCTACCAGAGTACTCAGGTGCCTCCCCCGCCGGGGATCAAGGCACACTCGACCAGAGCTGTCGGTGCCTCTTGGGCTTTTAGGCACCAGGCTACGGCTCAGCAAGTCTGTCAGGCTGCCACTTGGACTAACCTGCATACCTTCTCGAAGCACTACCAAGTGCATGCTCATGCTTCGGCAGATGTGAGCTTGGGCAGACGCATCCTTCAGGCGGCTGTCGCCCACTTGTGAAGTTAGGCTCCGCCTACTTCTTAGTTTTTCTGTTTATTCCCACCCATGGACTGCTTTGGAACGTCCCATGGTCTGGGTCTCCCAAAGGAACGATAAGGAAAAAGAGAATTTTGTTTACTTACCGTAAATTCTTTTTCTTATAGTTCCGTATTGGGAGACCCAGCTCCCCTCCCTGTTGCCTGTTGGCAAATTCTTGTTCCGCGTGTTATCACCGGCTGTTGTCGTGGACAGAGTCTCCGGTTGTTCCGGTTCTTGCTCTGTTCTACTTGTGGGTGGCTATTCTCCTTCAAATTTTGCACTAAAGTGGCTGGGACTGGCTACCAGGGGGTGTATAAACTCAGAGGGAGGAGCTACACTTTTAGTGTAGTACTTTGTGTGTCCTCCGGAGGCAGAAGCTAAACACCCATGGTTTGGGTCTCCCAATACGGAACTATAAGAAAAAAAATTTACGGTAAGTAACAAAATTCTCTTTTTTTTATATTTATTTTTTATTAGAATATATTTATGATTTTATATATATTTTTTTTATACTTGTTACTATTGTGATTATTGTTATTGTATAATGCATATATTTATTATTATATGTACACTAGCTGTAGTACCCGGCGTTGCCCGGTATAGTAACTAAGTGTCTGTCTCTCTCCCCTCTCCCTCTCTCTGTCTCTCTCTGTCTGTCTCTTTTTGTGTCTTTCTGTCTGTCTCTCTCTGTCTCTTTCTTTCTGTCAGTCTGTCTCTCTCTGTTGTTCTATGTCTGTCTCAGTTTCTTTCTGTCTCTTTCCGTGTCTCTCTATCTGTCTCTCCACTGATATTATATTACCTCACACATAAGCTTCTTATACTAATAATGTCCTTTGTTGCCTATAGCAACCAATCACAGCTCCTATTAATGACCTGTAGCTCCCAGGTGCATTGGCTTTAGTGTAAGCAGGTTTTTTGGTGTATAACTGTAATACACGAGGTTAAAATTTCCCCTCAAAACATAGTCTATGATGTTCCCTGAGTCAAATGAGGTGTCTGTGCAAAATTTTGTAACTACAAGTGCAACGGTGCGAATTCCTTTAGCGGACATACATACATACATACATACAGTACATACACATATACATATACACACACATACATACATATGCGCACACACACATACATATGCGCACACACACATACATATACATACATAATACATATACACACATACATACATACACACACACATACATACACACACATACATATGCGCACACACATACATACATATGCACATACATATGCACACACACACATACATACATACACACACACACATACATACACATACATACATATACTCACATACATACATACATACATACACACTCAGCTTTATATATTAGATGTATGTTATTATTATTTTATAAATGTATTATATATATACATTTATATTATTTCTTTTATTTTTTTGTAGTGCCGACCATTTTCCTTAGTAAGAAACCAAAGGAAAAAGAAACTGATGCCAAAAGTCAAATCATAGAAGGAATCATAAGACTTATTTGTTCTGCTCGGCAGCAGCAGACCATGTTACGAGGTGAGGACGGGCACTGTGCAAGGGAAGGGAAGTCAGCTTCTTAAGTCAAGGCAAAGAAAAAACACAAAGCTGCTAATTTTCCCCAATATCCTTGAGCATCATCACATAAACTTACAAGATATGGGACCTTCTTTTAGCCCAAAATACAAGTAAAAAAAGATTTTTATTTTTTTTTTTTGTAATTTGGTTTATTTAAGAATAGTGCACCTTCTATATAGTGCACTGTGACTCCCTATAGCCATGGAGCTGCTGACTCACGATCTGTGCAGCTTCTGACTCACGATCTCTGCGCAGCTGCTGACTCACGATCTGTGCGCAGCTGCTGACTCACGATCTGTGCGCAGCTGCTGACTCACGATCTGTGCGCAGCTGCTGACTCGCTATGTCCCCACAGCTGCTGTGACTCACAATTACTGCGCAGTTGCTGACTCGCGATTTCTGTGCAGCTGCTGACTCACTATATCCACGCAGTTGCTGACTCGCGATCTCTGTGCAGCTGCTTGCTCACAATCTTTGCTCATCTGCTGACTTATGATCTCTGCTCATACTCATCTGCTGACTGAAAATCTTTGCGCAGCTACTGCCTCACGATCTCCGTGCAGCTGCTTACTTGTGATTTCCGCGCAGCTACTGCCTCATGATCTCTGCTCATCTGCTGACTTACAAGCTCCACGCAGCTACTAACTCACGATCTCCATGCAGCTGCTTACTCATGATCTCCGCGCAGCTGCTTACTCATGATCTCTGCGCAGCTGCTTACTCATGATCTCTGCGCAGCTGCTCACTCATTATCTCTGCGCAGCTGCTTACTCATGATCTCTGCGCAGCTGCTTACTCATGATCTCTGCGCAGCTGCTTACTCATGATCTCTGCGCAGCTGCTTACTCATGATCTCTGCGCAGCTGCTTACTCATTATCTCTGCGCAGCTGCTTACTCATGATCTCTGCGCAGCTGCTTACTCATGATCTCTGCGCAGCTACTAACTCACAATCTCCATGCAGCTACTAACTCATGATCTCTGCGCAGCTGCTTTCTATTGTAAAATCTGTGACGTGGCTTTTATCTTTCTTACTAGTCCTCGTCCGTCCTGTGCATTACACTATTATGTCCTCACATTGTTATATGCCATTATTTATGCTCTTTTCTACTTTCTGTCTTTCAGTCACAGTTGACGGCCGGCTCTTCAGTGATGTGAAGTTTTTCCAGGTGGCGTCCCAGTGGCCCACTCACGTAAAATACTTTCCTGTTGGGGTGTTTAGTCCGGCCGGAAAGCCCTGAATATCCTTCCCTGAAGCCGTCACACGGGGGCGCTATCTGCACACTCTCGACATTCACTTTCACACATGCAACTCTCGTGAGCCGTGACGCCGTGTCATATTTCAGTGCATAGTGGTACCTTTCTCATCACATCTCCCCGATGGACGTGCTGGTGACGAAGCGCTGATACCATCTGTTACATTGTACCCGTGTGATCATCATCATCACATCGGCCATCACGTGCCACATGTTACATATCTATGTCACATAACATAGACCTGAAAAGCTAAAATTTATGGGAAAAACAAGCAAACGTGGTGTTTGTGTGCTCCGCTGACATTCCCTTTGCACATACGCTGCATTTTATGTGCGGTTTTGCACATACATTGCGGCAGCCGTAATGTCAGCTCCTCATATTAGGTGCCATGGGTCCACATCTGTCCATAGCTTGTGTCCTAGTGTAGTTGGATCCTTGTGTCGTATTGATTAGTATCTCCATATTGTGTCTCGTCTCTGCTGCTTCTAAGCTGGACTTGATCAGCTTCCCTACGGAGGAATCTCCGTGCTTCATTTCGTGGTTCATTTTCCATTAGTGCAAATCCTTCCCACGCTCATTGTACTGTGCGTAGCCAATGATTAGCGGCCAATCCGCCACATCTGAACGTAGCCGATGGATTAGTCCTCCCCCTTCACCTTTCTTAGCAAAAATCTGCTTTCAGATTCCCTTTATGTAATCTGAGAGCAGCATGATGCCGGGACTGAGACCCTGATTCCAGCAATGTGTCACTTACTAGGCTGTGTGTTGCGGTTTTAATAAAATATCAGTGTTTTATCAGCAGGAGATTATCACTATAGGACTAGATGTCTCGTGCCTCCTAGTCCCCCTCTGTGTAATTCTACTCCCACCACTGATTGGCACTGGGCTGTGTGTTACTGTTTCAATTAAAATCAGTGTTTTATCAGCAGGAGATCATCAATACAGGACTAGTTGTCTTATGCCTTCTAGTCCTCTTCTGTGTAATTCCACCCCACCACTGATTAGCACTGGGCTGTGTATTCCTGTTTCCATAAAATATCTGTTTTATCAGCAGGAGATTATCAATACAGGACTAGTTGTCTCGTGCCTCCTAGTCCTTCTCCTCTGTGTAATTCCACCCCACCACTGATTAGCACTAGGCTGTGTGTTCCTGTTTAAATAAAATCAGTGTTTTATCAACAGGAGATTATCAATACAGGACCAGATGTCTCGAGCCTCCTAGTCCTGTTCTGTGTAACTCCACCCCCACCACTGATCAGCAGCTTCCTGTCAATATACAGTATACACAGAAAGCTGCCTATCAGTGATGTGAGCGGGGTTATTCAAGTCTCTGCATTCTTAGATCTGCCACAGAGAAAACAGGCATTGTATCAAAATGACAGCAAGCAGCCCAGTAAGTGACACATCGCAGGAATCAGGCTCTCAGCCTCTACATCATACTGCTCTCAGATAGGGCAGCAAAATCTCTTTAAATATACAGTGTGTCCACCCATATCCTGTCCACCGCCATTAACTTGAGAACGGCGGCAGCTATAGGCATAGAAGTGGTGTCTAGGTATAGTAAAGTAGCCATGCGCTATGCAATGAAACCACCTATAGCGCCACCTGGTGGAAAACAACGCAGTTAGCATTTTTATCTCGAACACGGAACGAGATAGAGAAAAAAAGTGAATTACAAAGTTGCAGGGCATCATCAATTCAATACGAAGCGACACCTTGCATGCAGGAATGCTATGATATGAAACCCATGACCCCCCAAAACATTGAATGCTGGTCACGCATATGGCGCTCATTTAACTTTGATGCTCAAAGTGGCCCCCGTCAGCTGCAATGCACATCTGGGCTCTGGACAGCATACTGTATCTTGCTGCACGTTGTGCAATATGGTAGGTGACACGTTTGCACAAGCGTCTGTGATACGTCGTCGTGGGTCCTGCAATGTTGGTGGAGGGGTCGCATACACCTGCTGTTTGATGTGACCTCACAGAAAGAAGTCCAATGGTGTCAGGTCAGGTGAGCGTGGAGGCCACTCCACACAGCCACCATACCCAATGACTTGTAGGAAGGTCTCCATGAGGTATCGCTTCACGTCCGCAGCCTTGTGAGTTTTACACGTTCATATCATAGCATTTCTGTATGCAAGGTGTCGATTCGTATTGAATTGATGATGCCCTACAATTTTGTAATTCACTTTTTTCTCTATCTCGTTTCTTTTTCCAGATAACAATGCTAACTCCTTTGTTTTCCACCAGGTGGCGCTATAGGTGGTTTCATTGCGTAGCGCATGGTACTTTACTATACCTAGACACCACTTCTATGCCTATAGCTGCCGCTGTTCTCATATTAATGGCGGTGGACAGGATATGGGTGGACACACTGTATGTGACGTTTAGAAATTAATTCTTGACAGGTAAATATAAGGGTCGTTCATGAATTCAGCCCCCAATTTATTAGGTCAGCATGGGGGGATTTCAGAAAAATACCTCCTGATCTTTGATGGGGTCTGCAAGTGACTATCAGATAGGTAAAGTGTGCAGGATGGCAATTAAAGGTTTATTCTGATGTAGTCTTCAGCAGCGCACCACTCCCCAATCCCGATTTCCATCTCGCCTGGTTCGGGCGGCGCGCTCCCGAATGACCAACATGGAAGACCACCGACATGTCTGCACCGTTCTGAGCTATGCTACTACTGCAAAAATAGGTAGCTCCATCTGCTCCATCAGAGGAGTGCAAGGGGACTGAAGCTTGCTGGATCCAGTGATCTGATCAGCTTCAGAGCAGCGCTTACAAGCTCTATAGCAAAGAGTTTGCAAGCGCGTTGCTACCTATCATAGATTGCCATATTAGGCTCCAATTGGCTCCTATTAAAATAAAGACTAATGCGAATGCGTTCAGATCCACATAACTAGCGAAGCGGAATAACTTAACAATATGCAACAGTTTTGCGTGGACAAGGCTGATATATCCCTGTCCGGGAACTGACAAAAAGAAGAATGTACTGCGATGTGTCAGGGGGTTTTATTGCTCGATGAATGGGGTCCATAGCGTTATATCGGAAATGCTCGACCCCTTTCTTCATGAAGCAAAAGACTATCGCGCACAGGTAAACACGCATCCTCTATAGCGCTCATGTCAGATCTTAGCTCCATTAGCTTCTATTGGAGAAGAATGAATGTATCTGTTATATTTATAGAAATTAAGCTTATAGTCTTAGTGACATGGTGTGGCGGCATTACTATCCCCTATGTGACATGGGGCAGCACATTTTTTTTCTCTCTTCTTTTGGTGCGACGTATTAAAAATCCAAAAGAAGAAGGTTGTGGGGAGTGTTCTCAGCTTCTTAAATAGGTAAAATGTCAAAAAGCAATTTACCGCTTAAAGGGAATCTGTCACGCTTTTGTGTTTTTTAAGTTATTAATATGGACATACAGGTGACATAAAGGTGAAATTAGCCATTCCTGTATGCCTCCTGTATGAGGGGCCGTTTTGGAAAAAACCCTCTTTTATATGTTCTGTCTTCCGGGCTATGGGGCGTGCGCTGCTAGGAAGTTAAGTCGGACTCCAGTTTTCATTATTCCCAATATCTCCTCTTCTGTTTAGTATGCGCCTGTGATGGCAGGAGCGCAGCCGAAAATCCAGCGCATGCGCATTCTGACTGCCGACTCTCCCCTGCACTGTGATACCGCTGGCGCCTGCGCACATCCAAATTGAAGACTGTGCCCACGGAAGGGTGAAAAAGTACAAGGGGAGAGACGGCAGGCAGAATGCGCAGGTGCGGGATTTTCGGCCGTGCTGCTGACATCACAGGCACATACTAAAGAGAACAGGAGAAATTGGGATAATGAAGACCAGAGGCAGGCTTATCTTCCGGGTAGCACGCGCCCCATAGTCTGGAAGATAGAAGATATCAAAGAGGATTTTTCCAAAATGACCCCTCATCCAGGAGGCTAATTTCACCTCTATGTCATCTGTATGCCCATGTTAATAACTAAAATACCACAAAAGCGTGACCAGTTCGGAGGGATTTTTGGTTCTGTAGTTTACTGCTCCTTGCCCAGATTACCGGCCAGCGCTGCAGTCTTATCATAGGTGGCCAGTTTTCTAAGCAAGGATCGCAGCGCTTACAAGGTTTTTGCTTTAGAGCTTGTCAGCGCTGCTCTGAATCTGGCTGGATTCGGCTACATTCAGTGCCATTGCACCCCTCTGATGCTGTGTCCGCTTGCAGCAATGAAGAGGATGCAGTTTGGGTCAGTGACACAGCCATGCAGCTAATCTGAACTGCTAGTCTTCAGGAGTGCACTGGCCCCCGGCAAGCAGGAGGCAGGGGAGCTGTGTGCTCCTGATCGCAATAGATGACAATACTCCTAGCCGAACTGCCAGTCTTCAGGAGTGCACCGCCCCCCCGGCTAGCAGGAGGCAGAGGAGCTGTGTGCTCCTGATCGCAGAAGATGACAATACTCCTAGTCCGAAGGGCCAGTCTTCAGGCGTGCACCGTCCCCCGGCAAGCAGGAGGCAGAGGAGCTGTGTGCTCCTGATCGCAGAAGATAACAATACTCCTAGTCCGAAGGGCCAGTCTTCAGAAGTGCACTGTCCCCCGGCAAGCAGGAGTCAGAGGAGCTGTGTGCTCCTGATCGCAGAAGATGACAATACTCCTAGTCCGAACTGCCAGTCTTCAGAAGTGCACTGTCCCCCGGCTAGCAGGAGGCAGAGGAGCTGTGTGCTCCTAATCGCAGAAGATGACAATACTCCTTAAAAATGTGAAAGACACCCCGTATATATTGTTACATGCATACACCCGACCTGTCAAACACTGTTACACTGTGATGTAAACTGTTACATGTTTTATGTGTGGCAAATGTATAAGAATAGCCATCATTCAGAAATGGCCTGATTCCAGACCAATATGTTACGTGCTATATGTTGCCTACTAAACGCCATTACATCTATACCGATTGTTACATGTGCATTTGTATATCCAATGTGCCTGTTACACAATTTCTTGCAAAATGTATATACCCTGTTACATAGAAACAATGACCATGAATTGTTGGTGCTCTGAAACTGAGAAGAAGACATAGTACACGATGTCAGGAGCAAACGAATGCCCATAAATCATACAAATATAAAGATGGAAGTCGTAAACTCCAACTCCTGGAGGTCACACACACTCCATGGTCCTGTACTGCCTTTCTCGTCTGTCAGTCTTGTTTTTTTATTATTTGCTTCACTCATTTTTAATGTCTTAATATGAAACAATCTATTCTACTACTAGTAAAGCACAATATAACTCACCCCTCGATGGGTTTCGGTCAAATTTCTGCCCTACAAAATGCCATACTTTTTCCAGATGCCCCATGCTGTTCTTCAGCCTTTTGTCTGATGTTGCACAAATGTATATAATTTGCTTTACAGCTTATTTTTATGGTTTTTATTATTGTTCTTATTGTTTTCATTAAAGTTTTTTGTGGTTTACATATTACAGTGTTCTGTTTCTGTCGAACGTAGGAGATGAGCAGTTTGATTTGCGCTGCCCTGGTCTGGCGTTCAGTCCGGTCCTCCGCTATGATTAGGCTGAAGCAACACCATGATTTTGAAAGTCCAAGGATACAGGGTGCAGAAGTGAACGACCGGCTGCAGGATCGGTATCATGGGTATGATACGGTAACTAGGAGTGGCCCTCAGACTAGGGACCCTAAACTGACCCTTATTCCAGAGGTACGCTCGATGGTGGCAAGGTCTGGACCCCCAGCGTAGCCCTGACTCCTGAATTGTCTTGGTCTAACCCCCCCAGGGAGGGCTGGGACAGGAGTAATGAATCTCATAAATACGAACAGACGGGAAAACCAAGACTCTAACCCACAGAAAGCGCACACAGGGGAAAAGACAATACGTGCTCAGGGAGAAATAAAGTGCAGGAAGGAAATAAACAAACAAGGATATTTTCACCACTTACCAATTAGCATTCCACAGTTCACCAATAACTGGATCACGACGCAAAAAGACCGGTATTGCAGGAGCAAATCTAGAGCTATAATCGGCATGAGGGACCAGGATCCACTTTCTTTTAAACGGTGGAGGTGGCTGTGGTAGGTCTTCAGCAATCAGTGACCCCAGTAGCAATTCATAAGCCAGCAGGAATTAACTCCTGCTAGACCGATCACCAGTGAACACTTCATTGATTAGAATCAATGGCTTCGGCTCCATTTGGGTTAGCACTCTGAATCATTGAGAAGAGCTTAGAGGTGTCA
Organism: Anomaloglossus baeobatrachus; assembly: GCF_048569485.1. Taxonomy (NCBI): domain Eukaryota; kingdom Metazoa; phylum Chordata; class Amphibia; order Anura; family Aromobatidae; genus Anomaloglossus; species Anomaloglossus baeobatrachus. The sequence continues at coordinate 39,140,249 of NC_134362.1, forward strand.
CACGTGCACAGTAAGTAGTCACCTGGCAGATCAAAAATGGCTACCACGAGCAGGCTTGGTACAAGCTACTCCATTTCCTAGAACCCAGGGGTTGCTGTGGCCTTTACCCTTTAACTCATGTACAGGGATCTCGACTTAAGGGGGCTTTACACGCTACGATATCGCTAATGCAAAGTCGTTGGGGGTCACGGAATTTGTGATGCACATCCGGCCGCATTAGCGATGCCGTTGCGTGTGACACCTATGAGCGATTTTGCATCGTCGCAAAAACGTGCAAAATCGCTCATCGGTGACATGGGGGTCCCTTCTCAAATATCGTTACTGCAGCAGTAACAAAGTTGTTCCTCGTTCCTGCGGCAGCACACATCGGTACGTGTGACACTGCAGGAACGAGGAACCTCACCTTACCTGCCTCCCGGCCACAATGTGGAAGGAAGGAGGTGGGCGGGATGTTACGTCCCGCTCATCTCCGCCCCTCCGCTTCTATTGGGCGGCGGGTCAGTGATGCTGCTGTGACGTCGCTGTGACGCTGAACGAACCGCCCCCTTAGAAAGGAGGCGGTTCGCCGGTCACAGCGACGTCGCCGGGCAGGTAAGTACGTGTGACGAGTCTGGGCGATGTTGTGCGGCACGGGCAGCGATTTGCCCGTGTCACACAACAGATGGGGGCAGGTACCCACGCTAGCGATATCGGTACCGATATCGCAGCGTGTAAAGTGGCCTTAAAACAGAGATCCCAGGGTAAGGGCAACTGAGTCATCTTCTGTTCGGTGGTGTTATCTGGCAACAAGGATAATCAGGAACCCTGTAGCTCCCAGACTGGACAGAGCCACTACTCCCAGGAATAAAATAGACTTGATGTTTTCAACCATCACCCTCAACAACAGTGGGGCACTGTCAAGGTTGGGAATTTAAGGAAAACTGCAAATTGGGTTTTTCAGGGTCACAGAGACTGAGTTCAAATCGATCTGCGCAGATGAATGTATGAGGTAAAATAACCACACAGAGACGTGTCTCTATTCGGGAGAAGCTCAATGGTCTTCTGATGCGTATATTATAAAATACACACAGTTATTCAGTTCAACATTGTCCCTGATTGGTGAGAGATAACCAGCAATGTTCATATAGTACGTCATTAGCCTGTTTTCTTCGGCGCTCCATTGGGAGACCCAGACGATTGGGTGTATAGCACTGCCTCCGGAGGCCACACAAAGCATTACACTAAAAAGTGTAAGGCCCCTCCCCTTCTGGCTATACACCCCCAGTAGGATCACTGGCTCACCAGTTTTCTGCTTTGTGCGAAGGAGGTCAGACATCCACGCATAGCTCCACTGTTTAGTCAGCAGCAGCTGCTGACTATGTCGGATGGAAGAAAAGAGGGCCCATACTAGGGCCCCCAGCATGCTCCCTTCTCACCCCACTTTATGTCGGCGGTGTTTGTTAAGGTTGAGGTACCCATTGCGGGTACGGAGGCTGGAGCCCACATGCTGTTTTCCTTCCCCATCCCCCTGAGGGGCTCTGAGGAAGTGGGATCTTACCGGCCCCCAAGCCCTGAGGCCGGGCTCCATCCACAGACCCATGGAACCTGCTGGATACGGAGCTGGGTACCGTTCAGGGACAAGGCCCTGCGACATTAAGGTACTCTGTGTCCCCGTTTGTACAGGCCGCGCACACTCCAGACTTGCTGGGTGTGCTAGTGCGCCGGGGACAGTAGCGCTGCGCGCTGGGGTTACAGTCACTACAGTTTGTCTGAGTGACTTTATGTGTTGGGGACTGCCGCGCCGGCCGCCCCTGGAGCGGCGGCGCGGCTGCGACTTGTAGTGCGCCGGGGACTTAGCGCCGACCGTGCTTTTACGACGGCGGCGCTTATAAATCTAGTCCCCGGCTTTTGCGGCCTAGCTCCGCTTCGTTCCCGCCCCCACCCTGTCAATCAGGGCAAGGGAGAGACGCTGTACGTTTATTCAGCGCCGAGGGCTGGAGCCTTATTTACATGCTCCAGCCCTCTCACTGAGCACAGTGGGACGCAGGTTTCCCGCTCTTTGTCTGCGCACGCCCAGGGCCCGCCCCTCTCCACAGGACGCCGGCAGCCATTCCTACATGCAGTCTGGCTGGAGAACGGACACAGGCTCTGGGAGACCCAGACAAGGGATTTCTGGCGACCACACACCCGCGTTTAGCGGGCGGTAAGCAGCACTTAAGTGCTGGCCCCACTAGTGCCACAGTGTGATATTTGTGTACTTTTTTCTCTGTACCATATATATATATATTTTGCACTGTAAGGTCGCTTCTTGGCTGTATACCCCTATTGCTCTGAGGAGACGACAACATGTCATCTGCAAAACGCAAGGGTGCCAAGACACAGGCTGTGAACGCTGCTTGTGCCGCTTGTGGGGCTAATCTACCGGCAGGTTACAATGACCCCCATTGTGTGCAATGTTCGGTCCCTGTGCCACTTCGTCAGCCGGAGCCTATGGTGGTAGTGGCCCAGGCAGAGTCGCCGGTGAACCCTGTCCCGGTGACGGGGACAGAGTTTGCTGTTTTTGCTGACAGGATGTCTGTCACTATGACAAAAATCCTAGAGACCTTGCAGGCCAGGCCAGTTACTCAGACCATGGACACTGCTGCGTCAATGTTCCCCGGTCCCCCTCAGTTGGAGTTAATCCGTGCTTCAAGGGGGTCCCAGGCATCTCAGCCTGACGGCTCTGATTCAGATGACAGTCCCAGGCAGCCTAAGCGTGCTCGCTGGGAGAGACCCTCCACGTCATCACGCGGATCAGGGTCTCAACGAGAAGAGTCTCTACATGATGAGACAGAGGAGGGGGATCAGGAGTCTAATCCTGAAACCGCTCTCAATCTGGATACTCCTGATGGTGACGCCATGGTAAATGACCTTATAGGGGCCATCAATAGTCTATTGGAAATTTCTCCCCCTGCCCCTTCTGCAGAGGAGGCAGCTGCACAGCAGGAGAAGTTCCATTTCAGGTATCCCAAGCCTAAACTGAGTACTTTTCTGGACCACGCTGACTTCAGAGAATCAGTCCAGAAACACCATGCCTACCCAGATAAGCGTTTCTCCAAACGTCTTAAGGATACACGTTATCCCTTTCCCCCTGACGTGGTCAAACGCTGGACCCAGTGTCCAAAGGTGGATTCCCCCAATCTCCAGGCTTGCAGCTAGATCCATAGTTGCAGTGGAAGATGGGGCTTCACTTAAAGATGCCAATGACAGACAGATGGACCTTTGGTTAAAGTCTGTCTATGAAGCTATCGGCGCGTCGTTTGCTCCAGCATTCGCGGCCGTGTGGGCACTCCAAGCTATTTCAGCTGGCCTGGCACAGGTGGACTCTATCATATGTCCAGCAGTGCCGCGAGTAGCGTCCCTAACCTCGCAAATGTCTGCGTTTGCGACTTACGCTATCAACGCTGTCCTGGACTCTACAAGCCGTACCTCAATTGCGTCTGCCAACTCTGTTGTCTTGCGCAGAGCCTTGTGGTTAAAGGAATGGAAAGCGGATTCTGCTTCCAAAAAATGTTTAACCAGCTTGCCGCTATCTGTAGATAGACTGTTTGGTGAACAATTGGCTGAAATCATTAAGCAATCCAAGGGTAAGGACTCCTCCTTACCCCAGCCCAGATCAAGCAAACCTCAACAGAGGAAGTGGCAGTCGAGGTTTCGGTCCTTTCGAGGCTCCAGCAAGACCCAATTCTCCTCGTCCAAAGGGACTCAGAAGGAGCAAAGGAGCTCAGATTCCTGGCGGGCTCAGTCACGCCCCAAGAAAGCAACCGGAGGAACCGCTTCCAAGGCGGCTGCCTCATGACTTTCGGCCTCAGCCCTCCGCATCCTCGGTCGGTGGCAGGCTCTCCCGCTTTTGCGACATTTGGCTGCCACAGGTCAAAGACCGCTGGGTAGCAGACATTTTGTCTCACGGGTACAGGATAGAATTCAGTTCTCGTCCTCCGCCTCGGTTCTTCAGAACCTCCCCACATCCCGACCGAGCAGATGCCCTTCTGCAGGCGGTGTGCTCACTAAAAGCAGAAGGAGTGGTGATCCCTGTTCCTCTGCAGGAACAAGGGCAAGGTTTTTACTCCAATCTCTTCGTGGTTCCAAAAAAGGACGGCTCGTTCCGTCCTGTTCTGGACCTAAAGCTGCTCAACAAGCATGTGAACGCCAGGCGGTTCCGGATGGAATCCCTCCGCTCTGTCATTGCCTCAATGTCTCAAGGAGATTTCCTTGCATCAATAGACATCAAAGATGCTTATCTCCACGTGCCGATTGCTACAGAGCACCAACGTTTTCTACGTTTCATGATAGGAGACGACCATCTCCAGTTCGTAGCTCTGCCATTTGGTCTGGCGACAGCCCCACGGGTTTTCACCAAGGTCATGGCGGCAGTGATAGCAGTCTTGCATTCTCAGGGACATTCGGTGATCCCTTACTTAGACGATCTACTTGTCAAAGCACCCTCTCAAGAGGCATGCCAACACAGCCTGAATGTTGCGCTGGAGACTCTCCAGACTTTCGGGTGGATCATCAACTTTTCAAAGTCAAACCTGGCACCGACTCAATCACTAACGTATCTTGGCATGGAGTTTCATACTCTCTCAGCGATAGTGAAGCTTCCGCTGGACAAGCAGCGGTCTCTACGGACAGGGGTGCAGTCTCTCCTTCAGGGTCAGTCGCACCCCTTAAGGCGCCTCATGCACTTCCTAGGGAAGATGGTGGCAGCAATGGAGGCAGTCCCGTTCGCGCAGTTTCATCTGCGTCCACTTCAATGGGACATTCTCCGCCAGTGGGACGGGAAGACAACTTCCCTAGACAGGAAAGTCTCCCTTTCTCAGACGGCCAAGGATTCTCTGCTATGGTGGCTCCTTCCCACCTCATTAACGCAGGGAAGATCATTCCTGCCCCCATCCTGGGCAGTGGTCACGACAGACGCGAGTCTGTCAGGGTGGGGAGCAGTTTTTCTCCACCACAGGGCTCAAGGGACGTGGACTCAGCAGGAGTCCACCCTTCAGATCAATGTTCTGGAAATCAGGGCAGTGTATCTTGCCCTATTAGCCTTCCAGCAGTGGCTGGAAGGAAAGCAGATCCGAATTCAGTCGGACAACTCCACAGCGGTGGCATACATCAACCACCAAGGAGGGACACGCAGTCGGCAAGCCTTCCAGGAAGTCAGGCGAATTCTCATGTGGGTAGAGGAAAGAGCTTCCACCATATCAGCAGTTCACATCCCGGGCGTAGAAAACTGGGAAGCAGACTTCCTCAGTCGCCAGGGCATGGACGCAGGGGAATGGTCCCTTCACCCGGACGTGTTTCAGGAAATCTGCCGCCGCTGGGGGGTGCCGGACGTCGACCTAATGGCGTCTCGGCACAACAACAAGGTCCCGACCTTCATAGCGCGGTCTCGCGATCAAAGAGCTCTGGCGGCAGACGCCTTAGTGCAAGATTGGTCGCAGTTCCGGCTCCCTTATGTGTTTCCACCTCTGGCACTCTTGCCCAGAGTGTTACGCAAGATCAGATCCGATTGCGGCCGCGTCATACTCGTCGCCCCAGACTGGCCGAGGAGGTCGTGGTACCCGGATCCGTGGCATCTCACGGTCGGCCAACCGTGGGCACTACCAGACCGTCCAGACTTACTGTCCCAAGGGCCGTTTTTCCATCGGAATTCTGCGGCCCTGAACCTGACTGTGTGGCCATTGAGTCCTGGATCCTAGCGTCTTCAGGATTATCCCAAGGGGTCGTTGCCACCATGAGACAGGCTAGGAAGTCCACTTCTGCTAAGATCTACCCCAGAACGTGGAAGATTTTCTTATCCTGGTGCTCTGCACAAGGAGTATCTCCCTGGCCATTCGCGTTACCTGTCTTTCTTTCCTTCCTGCAATCTGGGTTGGAAAAGGGCTTGTCGCTCGGCTCCCTTAAAGGGCAAGTCTCGGCACTATCCGTGTTTTTTCAGAAGCGTCTAGCACGACTTTCTCAGGTGCGCACGTTCCTGCAGGGGGTTTGTCATATCGTACCTCCGTACAGGCGGCCGTTAGATCCGTGGGATCTAAACAAGGTCCTTGTTACTCTCCAGAAGCCGCCCTTCGAGCCTCTGAGGGATGTGTCACTTTCTCGACTCTCACAGAAAGTGGCCTTTCTGGTAGCGGTCACGTCTCTTCGGAGAGTGTCTGAACTAGCAGCGCTGTCATCCAAAGCTCCTTTCCTGGTGTTCCACCAGGACAAGGTAGTGCTGCGCCCCATTCAGGAGTTTCTCCCTAAGGTGGTATCCTCTTTTCATCTTAATCAGGATATCTCCTTGCCTTCCTTTTATCCGCATGCAGTTCATCGGTATGAAAAGGATTTACATTTGTTGGATCTGGTGAGAGCACTCAGAATCTACATTTCCCGCACGGCGCCCCTGCGCCGCTCGGATGCACTCTTTGTCCTTGTCGCTGGTAAGCGCAAAGGGTCGCAGGCTTCCAAAGCCACCCTGGCTCGATGGATCAAAGAACCAATTCTTGAAGCCTACCGTTCTGCTGGGCTTCCGGTTCCATCAGGGCTGAAGGCCCATTCTACCAGAGCCGTGGGTGCGTCCTGGGCATTACGACACCAGGCTACGGCTCAACAGGTGTGCCAGGCAGCTACCTGGTCGAGTCTGCACACTTTCACCAAACATTATCAGGTGCATACCTATGCTTCGGCGGACGCCAGCCTAGGTAGAAGAGTCCTGCAGGCGGCAGTTGCCTCCCCGTAGGGGAGGGCTGTCTTTGCAGCTCTAACATGAGGTATTTCTTTACCCACCCAGGGACAGCTTTTGGACGTCCCAATCGTCTGGGTCTCCCAATGGAGCGCCGAAGAAGAAGGGAATTTTGTTACTTACCGTAAATTCCTTTTCTTCTAGCTCCTATTGGGAGACCCAGCACCCGCCCTGTTGTCCTTCGGGATTTTTGGTTGTTTTTCAGGTACACATGTTGTTCATGTTGAATGGTTTTCAGTTCTCCGATGTTACTTCGGAGTGAATTTGTTTAAACCAGTTCTTGGCTTTCCTCCTTCTTGCTTTTGCACTAAAACTGGTGAGCCAGTGATCCCACTGGGGGTGTATAGCCAGAAGGGGAGGGGCCTTACACTTTTTAGTGTAATGCTTTGTGTGGCCTCCGGAGGCAGTGCTATACACCCAATCGTCTGGGTCTCCCAATAGGAGCTAGAAGAAAAGGAATTTACGGTAAGTAACAAAATTCCCTTCTTTGGCTTCCTAATACCAGCTTAAACCAGCTACTGAATACTTTAAGTTGCTGAGCAAGAAGGAGGAGTCAAACCTCCCACATCTCACATCCCATTTCTCACATGGTGAGAACTAACTGATTTCAGATTCTCTTAGTATATTCTAAATACCTCTTTGTTCATTGTCCATTTTGGCTTGATTATCTAGTTAACACATTCCTGATCACACATTTTAAAGTTATAATGGCGTCTATGCGATTGTCATACAGACATACAGATAATTATTATATCAACACTTGAAAAAACATATGAACTCATTTTTTCAAAAAAGGAGCAACAAAGTCCTACATATGATCCATATAAATTTTATTAATACACTCACTCAAACATAAAAAGATGTATGCAACAAACAGACAGACATTTTAATGTGATATAGTATTCAGACCCATGTAGTGATTTAGTGATTTATATATTCATCTTGTATGCAATAATATATGATGTTTCTGGATGTCTAGTTGTTGGTGGTCAGCCTGCTAATTATTTCTGGTGGTAAATTGGTTTAGGCCTAGAACCCCTTACACTGACCTCATAGGGCATCACTAATTGCATTTTTGCACAGCACTAGTCACTTTTGTGGATCGGATATATGTGCAATACTATTATGCTGCTAATCTCTGTCTGTTTGTTGCATACATCTTTTTATGTTTGAGTGAGTGTATTAATAAAATTTATATGGATCATAAAAAAAAAAAAAAAAAAAAGATGCCCCCCGTAGAAGCGGGAAGCGAAACGTACGTCGGGGAAAGAGGCTAGCAGCGTGTTTTCACAGCATTCCCAGGTAATTGTTACGCTCTTGCATGGTGGTTTTTTTGGTGCTCATACTTGGCCGGTTTTCGGTGTCTGCTAGTACATGATGTCCTCCCCTCGGGGGGAGTAGTTCTGCAGGCACCGGCCGACGTATTCAATTTACTACTATTATATCGGTCCTTTGTATTTATGGGACTGTAGCGCCATCTATGGACGCATTGAGACTAAGGCCACCATTCTTTTGCAAACTGGGTAATGTGATATAGTATTCAGACCCATGTAGTGATTTAGTGATTTATATATTCATCTTGTATGCAATAATATATGATGTTTCTGGATGTCTAGTTGTTGGTGGTCAGCCTGCTAATTATTTCTGGTGGTAAATTGGTTTAGGCCTAGAACCCCTTACACTGACCTCATTGGGCATCACTAATTGCATTTTTGCACAGCACTAGTCACTTTTGTGGATCGGATATATGTGCAATACTATTATGCTGCTAATCTCTGTCTGTTTGTTGCATACATCTTTTTATGTTTGAGTGAGTGTATTAATAAAATTTATATGGATCATATGTAGGACTTTGTTGCTCCTTTTTTGAAAAAATGAGTTCATATGTTTTTTCAAGTGTTGATATAATTGTATAATGGGAGTGTCCATAAATATTAGGACCGGCCTTGTGTTAACATACAGATAATTATGCAACGGCATCCATGCTTTGATTATTTACACACACAGATAATCTTATTACATGTGGACAAACGGCCTATAGCCCAGCAGGCCTACCCTCACAGCACCACCTAGTGGCCAAAGCAGTAGCAGTAACCAGCATACATGTTACAGTACCCCCTCACGAGGGGCCTTCTGACACTAAGGCGGGCTTTGCACGCTGCGACATCGGTAACAATGTGTTACCGATGCTGCAGCGATAGTCCCCGTCGCACATGCGATATCTTGTGATAGCTGGCGTAGCGAATATTATCGCTACGGCAGCTTCACATGCACATACCTGCCCTGCGACGTCGCTTTGGCCGGCGACCCGCCTCCTTCCTAAGGGGGCGGGTCGTGCGGCGTCACAGCGACGTCACACGGCAGGCGGCCAATAGAAGCGAAGGGGCAGAGATGAGCGGGACGTAAACATCCCGCCCATCTTCTTCTTTCCGCATTGCAGCCGGGACGCAGGTAGGAGATGTTCCTCGCTCCAGCGGCTTCACACACAGCGATGTGTGCTGCCGCAGGAACGAGGAACAACATCGTACAGTCGCGGCTGCAAAATTATGGGAATGTCGGACCCTACACCGATCATACCATAATGACGCTTTTGCGCTTGTTAATCGTATGTAAAAGGATTTGCACACTACGATATGGACAGCGACGCAGAATGTGCGTCACTTTCGATTTGACCCCACCGACATCGCACCTGCGATGTCGTAGTGTGCAAAGCCCGCCTTAGAACCAGGTTTACCATGGAAAGAACAATGGAAGTTTCTGAGACATTTGTCAGCATTGATATCAGCTGACACCCACGATCTTTCCATGTGGATGACGTAGGACGTGTGATCCACAGAAGGCTGGGAAAAAAGAGGACGGTGATCACAGCACAGAGGAGTCGCCAGCCTGGGCTCTTATATACAGTATTCTGGGATGCTGTATATAGCGGCTCACTGGTGGTGGCTGCAGTTCATAAGGGAAAAACCTGGTGACAGGTTCCCTTTAACTGCCACTTCTACATTTAATAAAGATTAAAGTTTGCCCATAACCAACCAAGTAAAAACGTGCAAATTTGGCACAAAAAGAATGTATTTCAAGAGTGTTGAAGAAACAGTACCAAGATAAAGCTCAACATCAAGAAGAATAACAGAAGCCTTCAAAGAACTTTTCTTTGTCGCTCCTAATTGGGAGACCCAGACAATTGGGTGTATAGCTACTGCCTCCGGAGGCCGCACAAAGTACTACACTTAAAAGTGTAAGGCCCCTCCCCTTCTGGCTATACACCCCCCCGTGGGATCACGGGTTCCTCAGTTTTTTGCTTTGTGCGAAGGAGGTCAGACACGCACGCATAGCTCCACTGTTTAGTCAGCAGCAGCTGCTGACTATGTCGGATGGAAGAAAAGAGGGCCCATACAGGGCCCCCAGCATGCTCCCTTCTCACCCCACTTTCTGTCGGCGGTGTTTGTTAAGGTTGAGGTACCCATTGCGGGTACGGAGGCTGGAGCCCACATGCTGATTCCTTCCCCATCCCCATTAGGGTTCCGGGTGAAGTGGGACTTTACCGGTCTCCAGGCACTGAGACCGTGCTCCATCCACAGCCCCTGGAGAAGCCGCTGGATATGGAGCTGAGTATCGTCAGGGACAGACCCTGCTCCGTCAAGGTACTCTGTGTCCCCGTGCATACCGCGCGCACACCGCAGCATGGCTGGGTGTGTTAGTGCGCCGGGGACATCAGCGCTGCTGCGCTTGTGCCATTTCCTCACTACAGCTTGGCTGAGTGGGTAGACTTAGGGCGAACGGTCGCGCCGGCCGCTGGGGTCAGTCACACTGCGACGCGGCTGGGACTTGTGGTGCGCCGGGGACTTCTGCGCTGGCCGTGCATATATCACGGCCGCGCTTATTACTTCAGTCCCCGGCTTTTGCGGCCTAGTTCGTCTCGTTCCCGCCTCCGCACCTGCCAGTCAGGAGGAGGGCGGGACGCCGTACAGAGCATCAGCGCTGAGGGCTGGAGTCTGTTTTACATACTCCAGCCCTCACACCAGGCACAGTAGGACGCAGTTTCCCGCACTTTGTCTGTGGCACGCCCACGGTCCGCCCCTCTTCACAGGACGCCGGCAGCCATTCCTGTCTGCACGCTGAGCTGGAGAGGGGAGCCTGGGAGACCCAGACACGGGATTCTACGACCTCATACCCGCTTTTCAGCGGGCGGTAAGCAGCCCTCAAGGGCTCACCCCCACTTGTGCCGTTGTGTACTTGGTATTTTGTGTTTGCAAATACTTTTCACTGTACGGTCGCTGGTGATTCTCGGCTATATACCCTCCTAGATTGCAAGGAGGCAACAGTATGTCGTCCGTTAAACGCATTGGTGCCAAGGCACAGACTTTATATGCTGCCTGTACCGCATGTGGGGCTACTCTACCGGCAGGTTCCACTGACCCCCATTGTGTGCAGTGCTCGGCCCCTGCAGCACTTGCTCAGCCGGGGCCTCTGCTAGACGTGACCCAGGGTGTACCACCTGTGAATGCTGTCCAGGTGACAGGAACGGAGTTTGCAGCTTTTGCTGATAGATTGTCTATGACAATGTCTAAGATTCTTGAAACATTGCAGTCTAGACCAGTAACTCAGACCACGGACACTGTTGAATCATTGCTCCCTGGTCCCCCTCAACTGGAACACTTCCGGGCTCCGGGGGTGTCACATGCACCCCAGGGTGACGGCTCTGACTCGGACGACAGTCCCAGACAGCCTAAGCGGGCTCGCTATGAGGGGCCCTCAACTTCGTCTCACTGGTCAGGATCCCAGCGGGATGAATCTATGGGTGATGAGGCGGATGTAACTGATCAGGATTCTGATCCTGGGACCGCTCTCAATCTGGATACACCGGATGGTGACGCCATAGTGAATGATCTTATAGCGTCCATCAATAAGATGTTAGATATTTCTCCGCCAGCTCCTCCTGAGGAGGAGTCAGCTTCACAGCATGAGAAATTCCATTTCAGATATCCCAAGCGTAAATTAAGCTCTTTTCTGGACCACTCTGACTTTAGAGACGCAATCCAGAAACACCACGCTTATCCCAATAAGCGGTTTTCCAAACGGCTTAAAGATACACGCTATCCTTTTCCCCCTGACGTGGTCAAGGGCTGGACCCAGTGTCCCAAGGTGGACCCTCCAATCTCCAGGCTTGCAGCTAGATCCTTAGTTGCAGTGGAAGATGGAGCGGCACTTAAAGATGCCACTGACAGACAGATGGAGCTCTGGTTGAAATCCATCTATGAAGCTATTGGAGCGTCGTTGGCGCCAGCATTCGCAGCCGTATGGGCACTCCAAGCTATTTCAGCTGGGCTTACACAAGTCGACACTGTCACACGTACATCTGCTCCGCAGGTGGCACCATTGACCTCTCAGATGTCTGCATTCGCGTCTTACGCGATTAATGCTGTCCTAGACTCTACGAGCCGTACGGCGGTGGCGTCAGCCAACTCCGTAGTTTTACGCAGAGCCTTGTGGTTGAGGGAATGGAAGGCAGATTCTGCTTCCAAGAAGTGCTTAACCAGTTTGCCTTTTTCTCGTGACCGATTGTTTGGTGAGCGTTTGGATGAAATCATTAAACACTCCAAGGGTAAGGATTCATCCTTACCTCAACACAGACAAAACAAACCCCAACAAAGGAGGGGTCAGTCTGGTTTTCGGTCCTTTCGAGGCTCAGGCAGGTCCCAATTCTCCTCGTCTAAGAGGACTCAAAAGGATCAGAGAGGCTCAGATTCTTGGCGGACTCAATCACGCCCAAAAAAGACAGCAGGAAGAACCGTCACCAAGACGGCTTCCTCATGACTCTCAGTCTCCTCTTTCCGCATCCTCGGTCGGTGGCAGGCTCTCCCGCTTTGGCGACATTTGGCTGTCACAGGTCAAAGACCGTTGGGTGAGAGACATTCTGTCTCACGGGTACAGGATAGAGTTCAGCTCTCGTCCTCCAACTCGTTTCTTCAGAACTTCTCCACCGCCCGACCGGGCCGATGCTCTGCTGCAGGCGGTGGCCGCTCTAAAGGCGGAAGGAGTGGTGACTTCCGTTCCTCTTCAGGAACAAGGTCACGGTTTTTACTCCAATTTGTTTGTGGTGCCAAAGAAGGACGGGTCGTTTCGTCCCGTCCTGGATCTAAAGTTGCTCAACAAACACGTAAAAACCAGGAGGTTCCGGATGGAATCTCTCCGCTCCGTCATCGCCTCAATGTCTCAAGGAGATTTCCTAGCATCAATAGACATCAAGGATGCTTATCTCCACATGCCGATTGCGCCAGAGCATCAGCGTTTTCTACGCTTCGTTATAGGAAGCGAACACCTGCAGTTCGTAGCGCTACCTTTCGGGCTGGCGACAGCCCCTCGGGTCTTCACCAAGGTCATGGCTGCAGTAGTAGCAGTCCTGCACTCGCAGGGTCACTCTGTGATTCCGTATTTGGACGATCTACTTATCAAGGCACCCTCTCAAGAGGCATGCCAACACAGTTTGAGCGTGGCACTGAAGACTCTCCAGAGTTTCGGGTGGATTGTCAACTTTGCAAAGTCAAATCTAACCCCGACCCAATCACTAACATATCTTGGCATGGAGTTTCATACTCTCTCAGCGATAGTGAAACTTCCACTGGACAAGCAGTGCTCGCTGCAGACAGGGGTGCAATCTCTCCTTCAGGGCCAGTCGCACACCTTGAGGCGCCTCATGCATTTCCTAGGGAAAATGGTGGCAGCAATGGAAGCAGTCCCTTTCGCGCAGTTTCATCTGCGCCCTCTACAATGGGACATTCTCCGCCAATGGGACGGGAAGTCGACGTCCCTCGACAGGGATGTTTCCCTCTCTCAGACAGCCAAGGATTCTCTCCGGTGGTGGCTTCTTCCCACCTCTTTGTCAAAAGGAAGGTCGTTCCTACCCCCATCCTGGGCGGTAGTCACGACAGATGCGAGCCTATCAGGGTGGGGAGCAGTGTTTCTTCACCACAGGGCTCAGGGTACGTGGACTCGGAAAGAGTCCACCCTTCAGATCAATGTTCTGGAAATCAGAGCAGTCTATCTTGCCCTGCAAGCCTTCCAACAGTGGCTGGAAGGCAAGCAGATCCGAATTCAGTCGGACAATTCCACGGCGGTGGCGTACATCAACCACCAAGGGGGAACACGCAGTCGGCAAGCCTTCCAGGAAGTAAGGCGGATTCTGTCGTGGGTGGAAGACACAGCATCCACCATATCCGCAGTTCACATCCCAGGCGTGGAAAACTGGGAAGCAGATTTTCTCAGTCGCCAGGGCATGGACGCAGGGGAATGGTCCCTTCACCCGGACGTGTTTCAGGAGATCTGTCGCCGCTGGGGGATGCCGGACGTCGACCTGATGGCGTCACGACACAACAACAAGGTCCCGGTTTTCATGGCACGATCTCACGATCACCGAGCTTGGGCGGCAGACGCCTTAGTTCAAGATTGGTCACAGTTCCGGCTACCTTATGTGTTCCCACCTCTGGCACTGTTGCCCAGAGTGCTCCGAAAGATCAGGTCCGACTGCCGCCGCGCCATTCTCGTCGCTCCAGACTGGCCAAGGAGGTCGTGGTACCCGGATCTGTGGCACCTCACGGTAGGCCAACCGTGGGCGCTACCAGACCGTCCAGACTTGCTGTCTCAAGGGCCGTTTTTCCATCTGAATTCTGCGGCCCTGAACCTGACTGTGTGGCCATTGAGTCCTGGATCCTAGGGGCCTCAGGTTTATCTCATGAGGTGGTTGCCACCATGAGACAGGCTAGGAAACCATCCTCCGCCAAGATCTACCACAGGACGTGGAAGATATTCCTATCTTGGTGCTCTGCCCAGGGAGTTTCTCCCTGGCCATTTGCATTGCCTATTTTTCTTTCCTTCCTGCAGTCTGGGTTGGAAAAAGGTTTGTCGCTTAGCTCCCTTAAAGGTCAAGTCTCCACGCTATCCGTATTTTTTCAGAAACGCCTAGCGCGACTTCCTAAGGTACGCACGTTCCTGCAAGGAGTCTGTCATATCGTCCCTCCTTACAAGCGGCCGTTGGAGCCCTGGGATCTGAACAAGGTTCTAATTGCTCTCCAGAAGCCGCCTTTCGAGCCTATGAAGGAGATTTCCTTTTCTCGGCTTTCACAGAAAGTGGCTTTTCTAGTGGCGGTCACGTCTCTTCGGAGAGTGTCCGAGCTGGCGGCGTTATCTTGCAAATCTCCCTTCCTGGTGTTTCACCAGGACAAGGTAGTTCTGCGTCCAATTCCAGAGTTTCTTCCCAAGGTGGTATCTTCCTTTCATCTCAATCAGGATATCACTTTACCGTCTTTGTGTCCGCATCCAGTTCACCAATTCGAAAAGGGTTTGCATTTGTTGGACCTGGTAAGAGCACTCAGGATCTACATTTCCCGCACGGCGCCCCTGCGCCGCTCGGATGCACTCTTTATCCTGGTCGCTGGTCAGCGTAAAGGGTCGCAAGCTTCCAAATCCACCCTTGCGCGGTGGATCAAGGAACCAGTTCTTCACACCTACCGTTCTGCTGGGCTTCCGATTCCATCTGGACTGAAGGCCCATTCTACCAGAGCCGTGGGTGCGTCCTGGGCATTACGGCATCAGGCTACGGCTCAGCAGGTGTGCCAGGCGGCTACCTGGTCGAGTCTGCACACTTTTACCAAACATTATCAGGTGCATACCTTCGCTTCGGCGGATGCCGGCCTAGGTAGACAAGTCCTTCAGGCGGCGGTGGCCCACCTGTAGGAAAGGTCTGCTTGACAGCCCTATCACGAGGTATTCTTTTACCCACCCAGGGACTGCTTTTGGACGTCCCAATTGTCTGGGTCTCCCAATTAGGAGCGACAAAGAAGAAGGGAATTTTGTTTACTTACCGTAAATTCCTTTTCTTCTAGCTCCAATTGGGAGACCCAGCACCCGCCCTGTTTTTTGTTAGGGATTTTGTTTTTCGGGTGCACATGTTGTTCATGTTAATAAGTTCAGTTCTCCGATGTTGTTTATCGGATTGAATTTGTTTTTGTAACAGTTATTGGCTTTCCTCCTTCTTGCTTTTGCACTAAAACTGAGGAACCCGTGATCCCACGGGGGGGTGTATAGCCAGAAGGGGAGGGGCCTTACACTTTTAAGTGTAGTACTTTGTGCGGCCTCCGGAGGCAGTAGCTATACACCCAATTGTCTGGGTCTCCCAATTGGAGCTAGAAGAAAAGGAATTTACGGTAAGTAAACAAAATTCCCTTCTTTACCCATTAATGTCTAATAAATACATAACTGATAAGTTTGGAAGTGCTTTAAATGGATGCAAAGAATAATTAACAACTCATTTATAACACTTGGAAAACACCGTGATAAAGTCTAGAAAACAAAACAAAAGAAAACGTTGCGCAACTGCTGATCTTTCCATTTCTTAACATAAAAGAAATAACGAAAGTTCTGCAATATAAAGTATGTATGTATTATATCCTGTGGACTGTGAGCCCTCGTGGGCAGGCTCCTCGCTCCTCCTGTACCAGTCTGTGCCTTGTATTGTTTATAAAGAATAATAATAATATTATAGAAAATTATGCCATTGAAGTTTCCAATACACAACTCAATTCTCAGATAGTAAAGCCCTCTGAGGCTATAGGGTGCTTTACACGTTGCGACATCGTTAGCGATATATCGTCGGGGTCACGGTGTTTGTGATGCACATCCAGCGTCGTTAGCGATATCGCAGCGTGTGACACCAAGGAGCGACGATCAATGAGCGCAAAAACGGCAAAAATCGTTCACACGTCGCTCCTAATCATAATGTCGTTGGTGTTTCATTCCGCAGGTTGTTCGTCGTTCCTGCGGCATTACACATCGCTATGTGTGACACTGCAGGAACGATGAACATCTCCTTACATTGCCTCCACCGGCAATGAGGAAGGAAGGAGGTGGGCGGCATGTTCCGGCCACTCATCTCCGCCCCTCCTCTTCTATTGGGCGGCCGCTTAGTGACGCCGCACGCACCTCCCCCTTGAAGGAGGGATTATTCGGTGGTCACAGCGATGTCGCTGACAAGGTATGTGCGTGTGACACTGCCATAGCGATATTGTTCGCTACGGCAGCGAGCACCAAATGTCACACGAACGACGGGGGCGGGTGCTATTGCTCGCAATATTGCTAGCGATCGCTAACGATGTCGCGGCGTGTAAAGCACCCTTTAGGCAACAAAATATTTGACTCTTGTAAGATAGGGGTTAAATATGCAAAGGGTTTACAAATAAAAATTTGTTACATGAAAACCTTATTTTTTAAATTAATATATAACGCTGAGTGTATGTGTGTGTATATGTGTGTGTATGTATGTGTATATGTATATATGTGTGTGTGTGTATGTACTGTATGTGTACATGTGTGTATGTATGTATATGTGTATACATGTATGTGTGTGTTTATGTATGTGTGTGTATGTGTGTGTATGTCCGCTAATGGAATCCACACTATCGCATTTACAATCATGACATTTTGCACAGACACCTCATCTGACTCAGGGAATATCATAGACTATGTTTTGAGGGAAAAAAATTAAACCCTGTGCTTTACAGACACACAGAGACAGACACAAAGAGACACACACAGACTGATACAGAGACACAAATAGACTGACACAGAGACACTCAGAGACTGAGACACGCACAGAGACACACACAGAGACATAGAGACACACAGAGACAGACACAGACTGATACAGAGACACATAGAGACTGATTCAGAGACTAATACAGAGACACACAGAGACACGGAGACAGACACACACAGTTACACAGAGACATAGACAGAGACACACACAGAGACAGACAGAAACTGATACAGAGACACTCAGAGACTAAGGGGTACTTTGCACGCTGCAACATCGCTGGCTGATGATAGCGATGCCGAGCTCGATAGTACCCGCCCCCCGTCGCAGATGCGATATGTGGCGATTGCTGTCGTAGCGAACATTATCGCTACGGCAGCTTCACACGCACTTAACTGCCCTGCGACGTCGCTGTGACTGCCGAGGAATCACGGTGCATTCGCGACGTCACTTATCGGCCGGCCAATAGAAGCGGAGGGGCGGAGATGAGCGGGATGTAAACATCCCGCCCACCTTCTCCCTTCCGCATTGCCGGTGGACGGCGGGCGCAGGTAAGGAGATGTTTGTCGCTCCTGCGGCTTCACACACAGCGATGTGTGGCGCTACAGGAACGAGGAACAACATCGTACCTGCGGACGCACTGACATTATGAAAATGACCGACGTGACGCAGATCACCGATTTTGTACTGTTTCACGCTCGTTCATCTTCTCTCCTAGGCTTTACACGTTGCGACGTCGTTACCGGCGCCGGATGTACGTCACTTTCCATTTGACCCCGACGATATCGCAGTAGCGATGTCGCAACGTGCAAAGTACCTCTAATACAGAGACACACAGAGACTGAAACACACAGAGACACGCACAGACAGAGACACACACACAGAGTTACACACAGACAGATACACACACACAGAGACAGAGACACACAGACACACACACTCAAGACACAGTGACACACAGAGAAACAGAAAGGGAAACAGACAGACAAAGAGGGAGACAGACAGAGAGGGAGAGTGAGAGAGACAAAGAGGGAGAGGGAATTACTATCCTGGGCAACACCAGGTACTATAGCTAGTGATTATATAGGGTGGGCCATAAGTATGAACACACCCTGATAAAAAAGATGGCCGCCATGGGTGTCACCTGTCCTCAAATGTTTTGCCCCTCCCATGTACTAATATGCCACAAACGGTAAGGTGGTATCAGCAACTACTTCCATTTTATCAGGGTGTATCCATACTAATAGACCACCCAGGGTGTATCCATACTTTTGGCCCACCCTGTATATTAATTATCATTCGTTTTATTGTGTTTTTTAAGCAAGTATTATGAACATGTAGAACTCCAGTCTTCTTTAAACACTGTTTTTTTGTGTAATATGCACTTCAGTATTTCTTCCTGGTCCCCTTAGATTTGCCTTGTGCGCTTATTCAACAATTAAAGCCATATTGCTGTTTTGTGCACAAAATGCATTCTTGAAAACACCTTTGTAATGATCCACATTTATTATTTACGCTCATTTAACTTTCAGACTTCCTTTTTCCAATTCCCTTTACGCATAAAGTTGTGACAACTGCAAAGCTAAATCGGCCCCTGAGGAGCTATGGAGGTGTTTATAAAAACACAAAGCAACGTAAATTTCCCCAGAGAAATACGCAATATACGGCCCTGCAAGTGTTTCATGATTGCACAATCGTTCAGTCGCCAAACGGAATGTGTGTTAATAAGAATCCGAAAAAATAAAGAAAGAATGGACATGAACCCAACAAAGCAGTTATCTGGCACTATTTAAATTTGTACTATTGGTCTAAGAACTAACAATCAGGTAGTTGCTAACTACCTGCCTGTTCTATCATACCGGATCAGCTGCTCCTGCCAGCGATTCTGCTGCTTTGTGTCAACAGAGCAGCTCTTTCTCTTCCACGCTGCTCTGTCAATATGGCGTTGCTGCCAGAGTCATGCTGATTGACAATGGGCTCTCTGCAGTTAGACTGTAGGGAGCCGGCATTTTTTTCGACATTGTTTATAGATATTTATGTATTTTAAAGATTATGTGCATTTATAAACTACGTGTTTTTTGTAAAAAGTTTTTTTTTTAAATTTTTCATGACAGCTGATTGTGGGCATATATCCCAGCATTATATAGTTCCTGCTCACTATATAATGTGTCTATATGCCTCCCTATTTTATATTAAGGAGTTTGAACCCCTCTGAAATGTGTTGTTAATAAAATGCCCCTTTTTATAATCTTCTGATCACCCCATGCCCACAAACACCATGTTCTCCTTTCTATCATTACAATATGCAGAGGGGACAGCACAGAGGAGATAGTTTGAAGAGAGGATTCAGTGTGGAGAGGTGGCGGTGTGTGTGTGTGTGTATGTGTGTGTGTGTGTATGTGTGTGTGTGTGTGTGTGTGTGTGTTTGTGGGAGGGGGACAGTAAGAGCATAGTGTGGAGGGGGCACAAGATGGAGAGGGAACAATGTATGGGAGGACAGTGTGAATGCACAATGTGGCGATGGGGACAGTGTGTGCAGTAACGTGTGGGGCAGTTTCAAGATTTAGCATGAAGGGTAATCATATAGAGATGACAGTGTGTAATTGAGCTGTTAAGATCTATGGACCGGACATAGATCTCCTTGTGAATCAGCCTTCAGAGCTCATTTTATATGACAGAGGATGTTACCAGTGTGAGACATGTAATGACTGATAGTCTGCTCTCCTGATTTACATCGAAAAGATCCGTGGAGCCTCTGTTAGGAGTCTCGACACAGAAACTAGCCAGATATCCCTCTGGGAAGGACCTAGCCAAAGAGTGGCTCTTTTTTGGAGACCACCATAACCACCATGGCCCTTTTAGGCAATATCCAACTCTTGAGGAGTTTAAAGATATAACAAGGGAAATACCAAGGCCAGGTATCCATCCACAGACAGCTGTTTCGGGGTATTGCCCCTCATCAGTGTGGAGTAGGATTCTGGCCAGGTGGGAGCAAAGCCTAGTAGACCAACAAGACAAAACAATCACTGATCTCAGGTAGACCAGCCAGAGATCAGTGATTGTTTTGTCCTCCTGATTTACATGTCTCACACTGGTAATGTCCCATTACATGTAAAATAAGCTCTTGAGGCAGATTCTCAGGAAGATCTATGTCCGGCACGTAGATCTTAACAGCTCATTTACATATTGAGAAAAATGTGGATTTCTCTGGAATAAGGCATTGGATTGTAAATAGTAAGGCATCTTTTTATTCAGCTTCCTATTGTCATGATTGCTAAGTGCAGAACATTCTTGTATTGTTCTGCTATGCTCTCCTGCAGAGCCAGTATATAGTTATGGTGCAGAGCTTTTTGCAGGATGAATGCTCTGCTGATGGTTTCACAAGCACTAGGTTTCAGGCTGGTCCTGGGAGGTGCTCGGGATTGCTCTGCTTCATTAGGGAGCGTGTTAGCTCAGGATGCCGTCCTGTTTACAGTTGTGCTCCTATGGTGCTCAGTGTTCTGGTATTTGTCTCTCGACTCCAGACTGCTGTTTACCTGTCTCTGCAAGTCCTTCCCTGTTTCTGTTATGACATCCTGGCTTCTGACCTCGGACGTCCTCCTGACCACATCCCTGCCTGCTCCCTGTATTTTGTATGTTCTCTCCTGGAATCCTATGTAAAAGAAAAACAAGAAAGTAGCGCAATGAGGAGCACCTATGAGGCAATTGATGCTGAAGGGTTAAAATCCGATGCTCACCTTAGCGGGTTTTGCGCCCCCGCACAACCCCATTGTTGGGCTAAATTATGTGGAGAGATTTCTGCCATCCTCTCTCAAGCTCCACTGCTGGGAAACGATCATCCAGAATCATGTGATCCTATGGTCTCTGTGTTGTTACACTCGGTGTCCAGCAGAGGGAGTTCCTAATCAACTTTGCGATCTCCTTCCTCTTAGCAGCTCCTGCCGAGCTTCCCAACAAGGGGAATGTATGCAAGAAAACAAAAGAAGTCGGTCTGGTGGAGCGCTAGTAAGCAAAAGGGACCAAAGGATTTTTAAAAAAAAATATCCAAATCTTTTATTAGTGGTCCCTTATATGCCACAACGCGTTTCGACAACCAGTATGTTGTCTTCCTCAGGTGATATAAGAGCTCTTATATCACCTGAGGAAGACAACATACTGGTAAATAAAATACTAATAAAAGGTTTGGATATTTTAAAAAAAAAAATCCTTTGGTCCCTTTTCCTTACTAGCGCTCCACCAGACTGACTTCTTTTGTTTTCTCTCCTGGAATCCTGACCTTCGGCTTGTATCTTGACCTCATCTCTGTCTGCCCCTGTGTACTGTCGTGCCTTCCTGGTTTATGATCTCGGCCTGTCTGACTACCTCTCCATTTACTATATACAAGTGTGTCTAGCGCCACCTTGTGGCAATCATCACACCTATGTCCTATATACCCATATGGATGGCTTAGAAGGCCTGATCCTACTGACAGTTTCCCTTTAAGTCATGGTTTATAGACTTCATGGGGGTCCTGTCTAAATCTCTTTTAGGCAGAAATCAGTGATTTAGACCAAAACCTCAACGCACCGCACAGTGTTAAATACTATATAAAAATCTACTTAACCTTACTTATAAAGAACTACAAAAGCTGTAGATAATAGATAATTGGGGCTAAGCTGGAATGTAACAACATACATTTCAAAATACACACTTACAATAACGATAGCGATAACTTCGAAGAAATTGTATTTTATGCATCATTAATTAAAAAATCTCTTCCAATGTTTTTCTGTATCTCATTATTATTTGTTCTGTTCCTTAGAGACGGTACACAGAAACTTTATGTAGTGGGGAAATAATTGCTCTCCTAGGAGCATTATACAAATGATTATGGCTGTAAAGCGACACCCTGAGATACTGGATCGTTTATCACTGTCTATTATCCAATTACTAGGTCTAATATTATATGTTCCAATAAATGACTGTCCATGTAATATAGATGTACCTAAGTAACGTGAGGTTTCAATGATCAGTAGACCACTTGGCTTAAATGTGGCAATAAAAGTGTCACCAATATCTGGCCACTCAGGCACTCTGTTCTGCTCCAGTTGTCAGGATTGGAAATAACTTTGATTCCCAGCCATGTAGTCGCGTAGATGTGTGGCGCCCCTGAAGCTCCAGTCGCCACACAGTACTGCACCTCATTTAAGGGAAGAATATGTTATTTGTTATTGCATACAAAAATATTGCGGTGTACTAATTTTGTTTAGTTTAGTTGCAGCACGGGCGTGCTGCCATTTGCTGTGGGGGAATGTGGCGCCCTTGAGGCTCCAGTCACCACAGAGTACTGCACCTCATTTAAGGTGTGGTATTCACCTCGGGTAAGGAGGGGATTAATCACCGGTGTTCCCCATTTACACCTTACATAAAGCTTAGGAGCCTTCTCACTGGGGAGCTGGACTAGGGTAGGCAGGGGGTTGGCCAACACATAGCTTGGGACTGTCCCGGTCACTAGGACAGTCTCCTGGGGTGCATATTCCACTTGGGGTAGAAATAGGAGCAAACTCAGACAATCACTAGTTAGTTGACCCAGGACACCAGTTCTGGGACACGACACCATCACCACTTCTCTTCTCTACACGGGGCCTGCGGCTTGGAGTGAAGCGCTCAGCCCAGGTTCCTCACAGCTGGAAGGGCAACTCTGACAAAGGACTTTCTTCTTTCAAACACCGGTGACTTGTAACTTATCCGAGGTCGACGGGGCACATCACAGTGGGTGACCGGTACTACCTGGGCGAGCGGCACAAAGAGTGAGTAAAGACACCTGGAACCGCAGCAACTGACTCGGACTCTTATTACTGGCGCCTCACGCCTCGGCGCCAAAGGCCTTTGCCATCACTACTCCTCTCATCATCCTTCCCGTGGCTCGCTCCACCTGTGGGCAGCAATACTATTTTCAGCTGCTTTTACCATCCGCCCTGGAGAACAGCCACAGCAGCAACGGCTAATCCGTGGCCGTGTACACAGGTGGCGTCACGACAATCATCCTACTACAACCCCCATCATCTCCTTTTATTGTGGACACCTCAGGGAACAAAGCTGGGCAGGGCCACCCGTGACATCCCCGGAACCGACATCACCGACCCGGCGACGAGTAAGGTTAACCCCCTGCTCCCTGGGGGCCCCAGATGCTTCCATCAATTGTGACTACAAGATCTAAGCGGTGGAGAAATATGCTGTCTTTTTCGTTTTATAAGACGCACTGGATTATAAGACGCACCCCAAATTTAAAGGGGAAAAAAAATATGGGTTTCGTCTTATAATCCGGTAATGTCTTACCGGAGGGGAGTAGCAGTGGTGGAGGAGTGAGGTCACAGGAGGCAGGGGCGGTGGTGAAGTAGGGCGATGATGCAGCAGGTGTCCTAGATGCTCGCTGTGGGCACTGTGAGGCAGGAGGTGCATCCAGAAACTGTTGGCGGTGCAGGCTTCTAAAAAATGGCGCCTGGAGTCGGCGCATGCGCAGTTGGAGCTAATTAAATATATAGAATTCCAATCAATCAAAATAAAACATTAATGCTAGTGAGAAGCATTTTCATTTTCTGTTAATGATGGATGGATGATGGATAGATGGATGAATGGATTAATAATGGATGGATGATGGATGAATGATGGATAGATGGATGATTGGATTAATGATGGAGGGATGGATGATGGTTGAATGGATTAATGATGGATAGATGGATGATGGATGATTCAATTAATGATGGATGAATGATGGATAGATGGATGATGGATGAATGATGGATAGATGGATGAATGGATTAATGATGGATGGATGATGGATGAATGATGGATGAATGGATTAATGATGAATGAATGATGGATGAATGGATTAATGATGGATGGATGATGGATGAATGATGGATAGATGGATGATGGATGAATGGATTAATGATGGATGGATGATGGATGGATGATGGATAGATGGATGATGGATGGATGATGGATGGATGATGGATAGATGGATGATGGATGAATAGATTAATGATGGATGGATGAATGATGGATGATGGATGAATGGATTAATGATGGATGGATGATGGATGAATGATGGATGAATGATGGATAGATGGATGATGGATGAATGGATTAATGATGGATGGATGATGGATGAATGATGGATAGATGGATGATGGATGAATGGATTAATGATGGATGGATTGATGGATGATGATAAATGGATTGATGATGAATGGATGATGGATAGATGGATGAGGAATGGATGCCAGATGGATGGTGAATAAATGGATGGACGATGGATGGATGATGAATAGATTTATGATGGATGGATGGTGATTGATGTATATACCAAGCAAAACAGTTCTTTCTCCCACGATGCTGAATGTTGATGATTTTTCTGAAACCTGAATGTTATGAGCATAGACACAAAAATATCCCAGCTCGGTGATAAAGGGATCTTCCAGAGGTTCTCATCTCTCCAATACAAGTAAGGAACTCAATTTATGCTTATAAAGTAGAAAAGGAGAATGGGCGCCGCTAACGCCTCAAATTGTAAATGGAAAAACTGAATACTGATAAATCAGGGATGGAAACTGTAAGTGTAAATATTCCTATCCAGAGAGGTGAGAGATTATTACTGCAGGAAGACAACAGATTAAAAGGCATGGGACAAGGCCAGCGTCACTATAGCATTGTTAGTTGAGGACGACCAAGTGATCCAAGCTGACAAGAGAACATTGCTCAGAACACGTGATCCCACAACTGAGATCAGTGGGTGAGGATATAAAAGACGGCCATGTTGGTGTAATGTTGGTGCTCTGGAGAAGCCCAGCCCATTATATATGTGACGCCCTGGCGCCACCAGGTGGTCACACATAGAATAGGCCCCCACACAACACCTTCCCTCATAGGGTTACACCATGCCATCAAAACCCTAGAGACCCCCCCCCCTTCCAGGGCATGACAGTCACATCAGTGGGCGAGACCAGGCGGAAAGAAAATGCCCACCTAGGGGTCTAGAGAGTCCGGGGTGGGAAAAGAGTCAGTTGAAGTTGCAGTTCAAGTTTTAGTTCAAGTGGAGTACAGTAAAGTGGAGGTTCAAGTGAGGAGTCTGAGAGAAAAGGCGTTGGGGTTGGAGCCCCGGCGTGCTGGCTAGGTGGCAGACGGTGGTCCGTGTCTGACAGGAGATGGGAATACGGCTGCCGGAGATCCAAGGTTGACCGCGACAGGATAGGAGCCCGCCGGTACTGATACCGGAGAACCGACCCGGAAACCGTGCACAGAGGGGGTACCTGGACCCTGAAGCAGAGACCGGAACAACCGCTTTTGTTAATTAACCAGTTGAGGACAGGATTATAGGTCCTGTCCCACCTAAAGTCCCAAAAGCAGACCGCGGGGGATAGGGCATCTGCCAGGGCCCCTTTAGATCCCAAGGGTCAGCGTCTGCGGGCACAGCTCCCACCTGAAGTTCTGGGAGCGGACTCCCGAGTTCCATACCGAGAAGTCCAAAAGAGAACTAAAGTAGTGCAGAGGAAAGTGACACAGACCATCACCCCGGGTGAGGGACCAGAATACACCTGGCCGCGGAGCTCCGGCCACTGACACCTTGGTTTACCACGGACTTGTGTGATTTCATTGACTTTGAGTACACTAACATCCCCTGGTCCGACCGGGCGTGCCAGCCCCTGCAGTCCCCATCCTCAGCACAGACACTGGGCCCCGGGGCATCCATCCCTACCCATGGAGGGTTAATAACAACTAGCTGCCATCCCAACACCTCGGGTACTCCCCAATAGCAGCGGTGGTACCCCATTTTACCACACACCGTGGGTGGCGTCACGGACTGTATACAATATCCCCACACCATCATCCCCCTTTTTATTTCGAAGTGTCCGCGAGGCCCCCGGGTCCGGGGAACCCTTGAGCCACACCGCAGATCCGGATCCGACGTGGGGCGGTACATATATACGCTATATATTCTGTAATACTATAGTGTCTCAGTATATAAAAAAAAGTGATCAAATGATCAGAATGTGCTCTTCTTAATAGATTTGGCACGTTTTACTCCTCGCACATTGGATTTCGTCTGTGAAAATAAAATAAAAAAAAAACCTAGGCTTAATTTAATTCAATAGAAAAAAAAAGTCTAATAACATAGGTGTATATTTCAATAACCACTTACCTATGGTTCAGTGACTTCATTATATCCCTGCGGGTGCCTAGGGGCGCTGATGAGCTTTGTTATTGCATTGTCACTAGCAGCTGTCACAGGGAAGACTCCAGAGGCCAATTAAACGGGCTCCAGGCACGAGACCGCCGCCAAAACCGGTCACAGTTATTGCTGGAAAAAGTTTTCATAAATAAAAAAAGTTGATAAAAAGTCAGAACAATCTCTCCCCGGGGAACTTTTTACTGCTGTGTCAGAGAGAAAGAGCGCTAGCTAATTTGTGACTGTTATAGTCGCAAACAGAATTATTCAACCCTCATTGAAGCTTAGGTTTATTACTAAACATTATTATTATTATTTATAATTATAGCACAATTTATTCCATGGCCCATTACAAGTGAAAAGGGTATACATAAAAACAAGTATAACAATCATTAACAATACAAGGTACAGAGAGGTACAGGAGGAGAGGACCCTGCCCACGAGGGCTCACAGGCTACAGGAGGCGAGGACCCTGCCCACGAGGGATCACAGGCTACTGGAGGTGAGGACCCTGCCCACGAGGGCTCACAGGCTACAGGGGGTGAGGACCCTGCCCACGAGGGATCACAGGCTACAGGAGGAGAAAGGAGCCTGCCCACAAGGGCTCACAGCCTACAGGAGGAGAGAGGAGCCTGCCCACGAGGGCTAACAGTGTACAGGAGGAGAGAACACCCTGCCTATGAGGGCTAACAGTCTACAGGAGGAGAGAGCACCCTGCCCACGAGGGCTCACAGGCTACAGGAGGCGAGGACCCTGCCCGCGAGGGCTAACAGTGTACAGGAGGCGAGGACCCTGCTCACGAGGGCTCACAGGCTACAGGAGGAGAAAGGAGCCTGCCCGCAAGGGATCACAGTCTACAGGAGGTGAGAGCACCCTGCCTGCGAGGGATCACAGTCTACAGGAGGTGAGAGCACCCTGCCCACGAGGACTCACAGCCTACAGGAGGCGAGGACCCTGTCCGCGACGGCTCACAGTCTACAGGAGGTGAGGACCCTGCCCACGAGGGATCACAGTCTACAGGAGGTGAGAGCACCCTGCCCATGAGGGATCACAGTCTACAGGAGGAGAGAGGACCCTGCCCACAAGGGATCACAGTCTACAGGAGGCGAGAGCACCCTGCCCGCGAGGTCTCACAGTCTACAGGAGGTGAGAGCACCCTGCCCACGAGGTCTCACAGGCTACAGGAGGTGAGAGCACCCTGCCCGCGAGGGATCACAGTCTACAGGAGGCGAGAGCACCCTGCCTGCGAGGGATCACAGTCTACAGGAGGCGAGAGCACCCTGCCCGCGAGGGCTCACAGCCTACAGGAGGTGAGGACCCTGCCCACGAGAGCTCACAGTCTACAGGAGGAGAGAGCACCCTAGCTGAAATATCTTGCGGTGCAGGTGTGGCGCCCCAGCAGTCTGGTTGCCACAGTAGTGTTGCCCTCCTCAAAAGGGTTAATGCTGAGCCTGGAGGTAGTTGGGGAAATCCATTGGCCAGTAAGTACCATCATCCAACACAGTTTCTCTCCCAGGCCAGCAGAGGGAGCTCTGAACCTGGAATTTCAGAGAGGATCCCTTAAAGGGGTGGTTCACCCATATTTTTTATTGTCTAGCTCGATATTATATTGAGAAACAATGTTTCTCTCAAATACCTTATGTTGGCAATAGTGCCTGTGAGAGGAGCTATTGCAGACCGCTGTTCCCGCTCCAGTGACGTACCCGTCAAATGCTGCCACGTCACATCCGTGCAGCCGGCTGTATTCTGCCTCACACTGAGCTGTCAGCGTTGTTTCACCGCTATCACAGCCCATCTGCTCCCCCCTTCCTCTCCCTCCTCCCTCCTCCCTCCTAGCAGAATGCTGCAAGCAAGAGACGCGACGCGCTGTGCTATGATGGAGGAGGGAGCAGATGGGCTCAGAATACAGCCGGCTTCTCGGATGTGACGTGTGCAGCACTTGACGGAAACGTCACTGGAGCGGGAACAGCGGTCTGCAATAGCGCCTCTCACAGGCACTTTTGCCAACACAAGGTATTTGAGAGAAACATTGTTTCTCA
Organism: Anomaloglossus baeobatrachus; assembly: GCF_048569485.1. Taxonomy (NCBI): domain Eukaryota; kingdom Metazoa; phylum Chordata; class Amphibia; order Anura; family Aromobatidae; genus Anomaloglossus; species Anomaloglossus baeobatrachus. The sequence continues at coordinate 39,168,817 of NC_134362.1, forward strand.
ATATAATATCGATCTGGACAATAAAAAATATGGGTGAACCACCCCTTTAAGCTCTGCTTGGGGGAGGAGTTAGTCTGTGAGGAGAGTTCAGTGAAAGAGGAACTCGAGTAGTGTGGTGTGTGAGCTGGGAGCTGGGCCTGATCACTCTGCCCAGGAAAACACATCCACAGAGAGGCAAAGAGGAGAAAAACATTGGGAGTGGAGAGCAGTCAGCTCACCCCGACGTGATTGCTAGAAAACTTGAATATCGGAGTTCAGGGCCACTCGAGTACTCGAGTACCGGTGGTCGCATCCGGAGGACGAGAGGACTGCAGGTCTCTGTCCACCCCACACCCGGAGGCGGCACTGTAAGGTCAGGACTGGGAGCCCGGATAGGCAGAACGGCACCTGTAATCGTCCACGCAGCCCACCACACGGGGGAGGTGATAACCCACCTCAAAGAGCAACAGAACGGGTCTCAGCATTACCGAAGCCACGGGGCCCCATTTACCAGACAAAGCGGAGGGAGTAGGCCTCATTACTCACCTGGCCAGTGTGAGACCCCCACCTGCTTCCAGTCCTCCGGACCACTGTACCACCTGTAACAGGCTCCCAGGACTTCCCCAGTTGCCAAAGACAAGTAAAGGAGAAAGGTAAAGAAATCAGTGTCAGTGTCTGTTCCTTTCTACTGTCCTGTCGGCCCTGCACCTCAACCACAGCACACAACACCATAGAACCTACAAAGTACCCAAAGGTTGCCCCGGGGTACCCGCTTTACCTGTGGAGAGCAAGCAACATCTCAGCTGCTATAACACCAGCCCCGGAGGTCCCTTCCAGCAGCTGCAGCCCTAAAGACCTGCAATTTACCACAGGTGGCGTCACGAATCTTTCATAAACTTTATTATAATCATCATCCCCACAGCCGCCATATTAATTGACCCCGCCAGGGTCACGGAGTCGGGCCCCGCCACCGCTGACTACCCAGGACTAGTCCGGCCTGACACCGGGTCACCCAAAGCTCTGGGGTGGGCGAGTCACAGGGATCTACTGAGTCCCTGCACCGCAATACATCCCATTGGCCACTTAGAGCCCAACAGCTGATGTGGGCAAGGCAGGCAGTGGCATCGTATAGTAGTGACCTAATGCATAGCCCATAGCAGGCACCATCGATGTCAGCTCCCAGCCTATAAAGGATGAGAATTTTTTTTATTAATGTGTTGGAGAACAATGGCAGAACAGGGAACATTATTACAGGATGAGCTCATGAGGGAGGTGGACATTATACCAGGAAGGGGCACATTACCACTGGAAGCGGACTGGATGAGGACATTGCATCAGGAGGGAGGATATTGTTCTAAGAAGGGGCCCAGGATGGGGGACAGTACACCAGGACAGGGGACATTAATACTGGAAGGGACACAGGATGAGGGGCATTATACTAGGAAAGGCCCCAGGACGGGGAACATTTTTACTAGAATGTGTGACATTATTACTTCTAGGATCACATAATGGAAGACATTATACCTAGAAAAGGCCCAGGATGGGGAACATTCCTACTGGAAGGAGCACAGGTTGTCGGACATTATTACTGCCAGGGGCCAAGATGGGGGACCTTATTACTGGAAGGGGCAAAGGATGGGGGACATTATTACCAAAAAGGGCCCCAGATTGACCTGAATGGGTGACAGTTTTGTATTATGGGTCGCAGTATTTATGTCTTTATAGGATTTAGAACACTAAAAAAGCCCATAAATTTGACCAATATGCAGTGGGGGCCAAGATCCAAATTTTTCACCATGGTCCATCAGACTCTAGTTATGTCACTAGGTACTGTATGTGTAATGCCAAAGTCACTGTCCATAAATATGCTGCCCTCCTGGTGCTTCCGAGCACTGATGTCCCGGTATTCTCTTCTCCCCCAGCCCAGAAGGATCACCGATGCTGTTACCTCCTTGGCTGCCCACTTGTCCTTACAGGCGCGCATGTGTCTTGTGGTCCTCAGCTCATCCTCATGGCCGGCCTTGTGCTGCATTGTCCTCTGCTCTCCAGCATTGCCACCCACATGTAGTGAGGATCCTGGTTCTCCTCCATGGCTGCCCACTTGTGTTTTGGCCCTCGACTCTAACATAGGTCCCTAGGCCCAAAGCAGGGAGCATGTTTTCCTGGTCTACAGGGTAGAGTGCACACTCGCTCCCTGTCCCTTTAACGTGAAGGGTGGGCAACTTGCTAAGGTATATCCAGCCTATCGCTGGAAGGCACCACAAGGTATTCAAAGCTTCCGCTCCTGCTGGGAGGGGCCGTAGAAACTCCTAGCCTAGTCCTGTTGTGTTGGTCCAGTCTGTTGCTCTGGTCTGCCGGTATCCAGCACCAATCCTGCCTCTAACCAGTTCTGTGAGTGCTGAAGTTCCTGAACCAGTCCTGCCTGTGTTCCTGGACCCGTCCAGCCCATGTTGTCTGTGTTCTTGGACCTGTCCAACCTTGGTTCTTGTACCGGACCTGTCCGTGTTTCTGGATCCTACCAGCCTGTGTTCCTGGACCCTGTATCTTGGTACCAGCCTGTACATGGCTGCACCAGCTGTTATTTCTATAATTGTATATTAAAACAGTTGTCCACTGCTTGGTCATCCCCTTTTCAATCCCTATGTTTGCACCCAGTAAAATAATACTTATTCTCACTTCCAGTGCCAGCACCATTCCAGTGGTGTTTGCATTGCATCTCCCAAGGATTGCGTGACATCGCTATGTCATGTGATCCCTTTGGCCAATCAGTGCTGGTTTCTTTCTCCCCTCCTTTGTACAAATTAGACACATCTGAAAGAAATGAAACCTGTGGCTTCTCTTTTATCTTCTCCGGATGTCAATTACGTTCATAGGAAAAGAGAAAAAAGCCAGAGGTGATTTTTTTTTTATATCTTTGTCAGCACTGTGTCTCTTGGGGATTGCGTGACATAATCATCAGGAGATGCAGTGCTGATATCTTTGAAATGGTGCCAACACCGGAGGTGAATGTAGGTGTTATTATTTTTAAGGGGTCAAATATAGGGATTTAGAATTAGTTGTCCGGGTATTGGGCAACCGCTTTAAGGAATTGATCATTGCACAATTTTGGACCAAAAACTATCTAGTATATAAAACTGAGTGTATGTGTGTGTGTGTGTGTATATATGTGTGTGTATGTATGTGCCTAAAGGAATCCGCATTGTCGCATTTATAATCACAAAATTTTGCACAGCTGCCTCATTTGACTCAGGGACCGTCATAGACTATGTCTTGAGTGGAAAATGTAACCCCGCGCTTTCCAGTTATTCCCAAAAAACCTGCTTACATTAAAGTCAATGGAGCTGGGAGCTCCAAGTCATTAATAGAAGCTGTGATTGGTTGCTATAGGCAACGAAGGACATTCTTAGTATTAGAAACTTGTGTGTGAGGTAATATGATTTCAGTGGAGACATAGAGAGAGACAGAGAGAAAAAAAAGACAGAGAGAGAGACAGACAGAGACAAACAGACAGCGACAGAAAGAGAGAGACAGATAGACAGACGGGAGAGAGGCAGACAGGGAGAGAGACAGACAGGAAGAGAGACAGACGGGGAGAGAGACAGATGGGGAGAGAGGCAGACGGGGAGAGAGGCAGACAGGGAGAGAGACAGACAGGAAGAGAGACAGACGGGGAGAGAGGCAGACGGGGAGAGAGGCAGACGGGGAGAGAGGCAGACGGGGAGAGAGGCAGACGGGGAGAGAGGCAGACGGGGAGAGAGACAGACGGGGAGAGAGGCAGACGGGGAGAGAGGCAGACGGGGAGAGAGGCAGACGGGGAGAGAGACAGACGGGGAGAGAGGCAGACGGGGAGAGAGGCAGACGGGGAGAGAGGCAGACGGGGAGAGAGGCAGACGGGGAGAGAGGCAGACGGGGAGAGAGGCAGACGGGGAGAGAGGCAGACGGGGAGAGAGGCAGACGGGGAGAGAGGCAGACAGGGAGAGAGGCAGACAGGGAGAGAGACAGACAGGGAAAGAGGCAGACAGGGAGAGAGGCAGACCGGAAGAAAGGCAGACAGGGAGAGAGACAGACAATGAGAGAGGCAGTTAGGGAGAGAGACAGACAGAGAGACAGACAGAGAGAGACAGACAGAGAGAGACAGACTGATAGAGAAATGGATAAAGAGAGTTGGATAGAGAGAGACAGACAGAGCGTGGCAAACAGAGTGCGGCAAACAGAGACAGACAAACAGAGAAATAAAGAGAGAGACAGACAAAGAGAGAAAGAGATGGAAAGACAGAGAGACAGACAAAATGAATAGAGAGAGAGACAGACAAAATGAATAGAGAGAGAGACAGACAAAAAAAGAGAGACAGAGACAAGCGGAGAGAGAGACAGAGAGAGAGAGGCATACAGAAAGAGACAGACAGAGACAGACAGACAGAGTGAGAGACACACGGGTACAGAGAGACAGACAAAAAAAGAGAGACAGACAGAGAGAGTAAGTGAGAAAGAAAGAGACAGTTACTATCCCGGACAACACCGGGTACTGTAGCTGGTATGAAATAAAATAAGATAAAAAAAAATTATTTTGTCCATATCTGTCTGTGAATGAAAGTCTTGAAGCCCCTCACCAGCTCCTTGTTCCTTACACTGTATATTAGAGGATTGCTGAATGGAGTCATCACTGTATTTATCAGAGATTTAAACTTGTTTTCATTGTGAGAATTATCCCCAGAAGGGGCTAAGTATAAAGCGATCAGAGCTCCGTAGTACAAGACGACGAGGAGCAGATGAGTGCTGCAGGTAGAAAAAGCTTTCTTCCTTCCGGTGATGGATGGTATGTTGAGGATGGTAATCACAATGCATATATAGGATACTAATACAAACAGAAATGGCAGCAGTATTGCAATGACCGATAAAAAGAAATCATGCCGAATTATGACGGAAGTATCAGACGATGATAAATTAAGTATAGGCGATAAGTCACAAAAGAAATGATCGATGATATTGGAGTCACAAAACTTCAACTGAATAATAAAAATGACTTCGACAGAATCAAGTACGAAAGCGAGCGACCAAGACAGATAGACCAACTGGTGGCAATGTTTAATGCTCAGAAGTGAAGAGTATCGTAAAGAGTCACAAATGGCCAAATACCGGTCATAGGCCATGACGGTTAAGAGGAAAGACTGAACTATCCCCAGAAAACTGTACATGTAAAACTGAAAAATACAACCCACCATAAGTAACTGTCCGGTCTCCCACCACGTAACGTACAACAACTGTGGAACGACGACAGACGAAAACAGAAAGTCGCAGAAGGCAAGATTCTGAAGAAAAATGTACATGGGGTGTCTGAGGTTTTTAGCAATCAGCACTGTAAGGACGACCAGAAGGTTTCCTACTAATATAACAATATAGACTAATAGTAAGATCACAAACAACATGATCTTGAAGCTTTGAAGGTCTTGGAACCCCAAAAGTAACACATAAGTGACCGTGGTGTGGTTGTCCTCACACATGCCGGGGGACTCCAAGATTTCAAAACCTGTTAAATGATAAAATAATATGAGATTAAAGGATAAAACATTGAGTGGATAAAGTCAATAAATAATACAAGTCATCTATCACAAAAGAATTCCCAGATTTGCTATCTTTTGGGATCTCAGAAATGTAGATGTGGATCTCAAGAAAGCTTGGTGTAATGCTCAAGTTACCTGGAATCATACAGTATTATTGCCATATTCGCGGGATCGGAGAACAAGAAATGTGTGTTTTGTGTTATTTTGTCAAATCCTATTTGTTCTATCTATCTAGAAATAGAAGCAGCACTTTTCCATACAAAGATGCATGCAAAGCCTCCAAAGATATGTCACGCTTGGACTGGTGAGCGTCCGACACATGGCTTGACAGATGCACATGGGCTAACAACTGTCCGGTGCACGGCGAAATACACAGGTATCAACGGGGATGACCCTGATAATAGAGAGTAGGGGATGGGCCTCCTCCTGACACTAACCTGAGTCTGGTCCCTAAGCTCCCCTAACATTCCTATACGAGTCCTTCCCCTCGTCGCCGTCACATGCTTAGTTCCTTACTAACCCTCCTCTCACCCTGGATAGTGACAAGGTCAGTGAGTGCGCTATAGTTTACCACTATAGTAATG